>NC_137033.1:42165944-42628444 GCF_032717465.1 Coenobita brevimanus
CCATGTTGAGTATGCAAAAATCAAAGAAGATTTGTTAGAGCAGTGGTTAAATTCTAAGAATGTGGATTCTGATTTTGGTAAATTTAAGCAGATGATTTTGCTGGAGGATTTCAAAAGGTGTATTAGTAAAGATGTAAGCCTATATCTTGATGAGAAAAGAATAGATAATTTGTCTGATGCTGCAGTTTTAGCTGATGAATATGTTCTCACTCACAAGAGATATTCTAGAGAAAAAGGGAAAGCTGAGAGTAAGTACGTTGCCTCTACTCAGAGTACAGGTAACAGGAAAGAGAATAAGGATGATGTTTCTCAGGAAGTAAATACCAGCTTCACCTCTAGATTTCAGAAAAGTAAATGTACTTATTGTAGTAAGCTTGGTCATACTACGGAGAGATGTTTCAGGAGACAGCGTGATGTGAACAAAAAGGAGTCTTTAAATATTCAGTCAATTGGTCTAGTGTCCACTCTTGAGAGTTCCCAGAATTCTTTAACTGAGTTAACTGAACCTGCTTTGAGGGGTAACTTAAATTCTCATGATGGAGCTCCTCTTTTGAGCAGTAACGTGGGTGACACTCTCAAGAGTTCATGTGCTAATTTCCTGTCTGATGGTTTTGTCAGTCCTCTGGACAGTAATGACAGGAAATCAGTTAAAATATATCGTGATACAGGTGCTTGCCAATCCCTTATGCTGACCAGTGTTCTAGGCTCTAATTTTAATTCCTCTGATGAAACTGTAATCTTACAAGGTGTAGGGAATAATTACTTCTCTGTTCCTCTGTGCAGAGTGAATTTAGAGTCTGGTTTTGTTAATGGTTCTGTTATGGTTGGGTTGGTTGAGACACTCCCAATGTCAGGTGTAACTTTCTTACTTGGAAATGATATTGGTGGAAGTCAAGTGTGTCCAGCTCCTAAGTTGTCTAGTGAGCCAGTGGCTGTGTCCCAGGATTGTGATGTCCCTGATGTGTTCCCTGCATGTGCTGTCACTAGGGCTAAGTCTAAAGTTACTGGTGATTTAGAGGATAATGATGATGATGATGTTATCCTAGCTGACACTTTTCTTGCTAATTTGGACCACTCACCAGATGAGGCAGTACCCCGTAGTGTTGATAATTTGTCTCGTCAAGAGTTGGTTGAGTTGCAGGTTGCTGACCCTGAGTTGAAAGGTCTAGCTAACTCTGCTTACAGTGAAGAAGAGTCAGCCGGTGCTTCTACTTGTTATTATGTAAAGTCAGGAGTACTTATGAGGAAGTGGAGACCCCCAACAGCATCAGCCGACTGTGAATGGGAGGTTGTACATCAAGTTGTCATCCCTCGTGTTTGTAGGCAGGATATCATTCGAGTGGCTCATGATTCCAGTTTGGCAGGACACCTTGGAGTGAGGAAGACTGTGGCACGCATTTTGAAACACTTCTACTGGCCAGGTATCTTCAGGGATGTTTCTTGGTATTGTAAGTCTTGTCACACCTGTCAAGTTGTGGGGAAGTGTAATCAGACCGAAAAGGTTGCACCTCTAGTTCCCATTCCCCCTTTTGAGGCGCCTTTCACCCGTGTGTTGGTGGATATTGTGGGCCCTCTTCCTAAGACTTCTTCAGGATTTTCTTATGTGTTGACCATGATTGATATGGCTACTCGTTATCCTGAAGCCATTCCACTTAGGAATATTTCGGCAAAGAACGTGGTTAAGGAAATGCTAGGGTTCTTCACAAAGTTTGGTCTGCCCAAGGAGGTACAGTCAGACCGGGGAAGTAATTTCATGTCAAACGTTTTCAAGCAGTCTCTGAAAGAGTTGGGCATCACCCAGATCACGTCTTCAGCTTACCATCCCCAGACCCAAGGAGCGTTGGAGAAATATCATCAAACACTCAAATCGATGCTCAAGAAATACTGTTTGGAACATCAGAAAGACTGGGATAAAGGTCTTCCATTCGTTGTGTTTGCTGCAAGAGAATCTCCAAATGAATCACTGGGCTTCTCACCTTTTGAACTACTGTTTGGCCATGAAGTAAGAGGACCCCTTAAGTTACTCAAGGAATGCTGGCTGTCGGAGGAAGATGACGTCAACCTGCTGGAGTATGTGATGAAGTTCAAAGAACGGCTGTCCACTGCTTTACAGCTGGCGAGGGAGAATTTAGGAGCTGCTCAGGAGAAGATGAAGACTTGGTATGACAAGAAAGTCCAGGTTACGCCACTTTCAGCCAGGAGATCAGGTTTTGATTCTGCTACCAGTTCATGGGCAACCTCTTCAAGCCAAGTTTAGTGGCCCTTATTTCGTGGAGAAGAGACTCAGTGATGTCAGCTATGTCATCGCCACACCAGATCGTAGAAAGAGCAAGCAACTATGTCACATCAACATGCTAAAGTTATATCACAGGCGGGACGAAAATAATCCAGTCTGCACTGTAGCTGTTCCACCCGAGTCTGCAAGTGAAGCTCTCCCATGCAGTATGAGCCTGAGTGATAGTTTGGAAGAATCCTGATATCATGAATGATCTCCAGACTAAGCTTTCTCATCTACCACCCAAGGAAAGGCAGGAGTTTTCGGTATTACTGCAGGAGTACCCGCAAGTGTTCCGTGCCACTCCAGGAAGAACCACTGTGTTGATGCATGATGTCGATGTTGGAGACGCAAAGCCAATTAAATTGCCTCCTTACCGTGTGAACCCAGTGAAAGTTCCTCTCATCCAGAAGGAGCTTGGCTACCTGTTGGACCACAAGATGATTGAGCCCTGTCAGAGCGAGTGGAGTTCTCCTGTCACTCTAGTCCCTAAGCCAGGTGGGTCACAGAGGTTTTGCATCGACTACAGACGTGTTAATCAGATAACTAAAACAGACACTTACCCTCTCCCTCGTGTGGAAGATTGCATAGACAAGATCGGAAAGGCTAGGTACATAAGTAAGTTTGATTTGTTAAAGGGATACTGGCAAGTACCTATGACTGAACGTGCTAGGGAGATCTCATGTTTTGTAACACTAGGAAAGGCTTTTGCATGTTCTGTAATGCCGTATGGTATGAAGAATGCACCAGCCACATTTCAGAAGCTCATGAATGTTGTAACAGAGGGTTTGGCAGGGTGTGTTGTTTATATTGATGATGTATTAATCTTCAGTGACAACTGGAGAGATCATCTATGCCATGTCAGTAAATTTCTTGACCGTTTAGTTCAGGCTAAGCTTGTAGCTAATTTATCAAAGTGTGAGTTTGGTCAAGCTAAAGTTCAGTACCTTGGGTATGTAATTGGTGATGGACATGTTGCACCACCAGGAGCTAAGGTTCAGGTTATAAGTGATCTTCCCAGTCCTAAAAGTAGGAGAGCTACAAAGATTTTTGGGAATGGTAGGTTATTACAGGAGATTTGTTCTTAACTTTTCTATTCTTGTATCACCACTTACAGACCTACTGAAAAAGGGAGTTAAATTTGTCTGGACCGATAACTGTGAATCCTCTTTCAACAAACTTAAAGCTATTCTATTAAGTCAGCCAGTGCTCGCTACTCCAAATTTTGCTAAGCCTTTTAAGATGGCTGTTGATGCAAGTGATACAGGAGCTGGGGCTGTTTTGCTGCAAGAGGATGATCAGGGTATTGAACATCCTGTATCTTATTACAGTAAGAAGTTCACTCCACCTCAAAAGAACTACTCCACTATTGAGAAAGAGCTTTTGGCCTTGATTTTGGGTTTACAGCAGTTTTCATTTTATTTGTGTTCTGGTTTTGACCCCATAGTCATTTATACCGATCACAACCCACTGAAATTCCTTAGTAAGTTTAAAGATAAAAATCAGAGATTGACAAGATGGAGTCTACTTCGTCAGGAGTATTCATTAGACATACAACATGTCAAGGGGAAAGAAAATGTTATTGCAGATTGCTTATCTAGACTTTAGACAGATTGTTTTAGAGTAATAAGAAATTTCCTTTGTAAATTTCTTTTTTCTTTGTGGGGAGGTGTTACATAGCCTATGATTTCATCATCCTTTGTGTAATTTTAACGCACAGTTGCTGCATGTTTGATCACGAGCGTGTTCTGCCTCAGTCCCCCCCTTCTACCGTTATAGTAGAGTAAGTCGTCCTCTCTGTTATACTTTGCGGGATTGTCATCTCTTTGTCCCCATGGCTTCATTTGCGCGTCCTTATTACAAGTTGTATCAGGCTCTGCTGGCCCCTATATAATGAGCTCAGTCTCTGCATCATTGCCACTTAGATCTGCTTCTCATTTTGTTCACATCTCTGTCCTCCCCTGTACAGATATTATTATTGTGAGTGCTCAAGAAGTCTCCAACCATCTAGCAGCTGTGTGTAATTTGAGTATAACTGTTGTTGCATTTTTCTTGTACTGTATAGCATAAGTTTAATTTGTAGGCCTAGTGAAGTTTGTAATTTATGTGGGGTTCTTTGTCAGTCATTTTTGATAATAGTTTGTATCTGTAATTATTTATCTGGCATTCACTGAGTATTATCTGGTATCTCATTTTATCAGGGCTGACTTAGATCAATTTACTCTTGCTAATTTCGTGTTAATAGAGGCTATTGCAGTTAACCATATATTTAACCTGTTTTTACCATTACATTATCCTTATGAGTCCTGAATGTTTTGTTGTTAGTTTGAGCATTAAACTTTAACTTGTAATTTTACCTAACTCTTTTGTTTTGAACCTGGAACTTTACGGGACAGTAGTGACTCTTCGTATTCTCACTTAAAGTGTACGTTATCTTTCTCTGTTCCGTAACAATATATATATATATATATATATATATATATATATATATATATATATATATATATATATGGAGCCTCCGTAGTATAGTGGTAAAGTGTGCATTTTAGTAAAGTGAAGAAAGAGGGTTCGCGCCCCACCAGGGTAATAAACTTTGGGAACGTTCTTCTGGTCACGTACTGAAATTGACGTACACAAGGGGTGCTGTGGTTGAACCAGAGTCGCATACTGTAAAGTATGCTTGTACCCAGTCGGCTTGGGTGGGCCGATTACACTTGGTTCACAGACTACACACACATCCAAAGCCACTCCAACACTACAATTACACTTACAAGCACTTTTCACCCTACATAGTCTCTACCAGACAGCCTAAGCCACTTGGTAGAGATACATTGGCTGTATCGTCCCCATTTCGGTCGGGATAGGCCGGTCCTGCAGTGGACACTCAAACGGCTTATGAGATATATATACAGAGAGAGAAAGAGAGAGACTATTCGTACTAGGCTTCCTTGATTTGACCTTCCTCTTTTTACCTTCGCACGTTGAAATGGGAAGTTGGTTTGACAGTACTAAAGTACAGTGATGATAATCCATGCCAGTAACCTTTGGATAAGGTGTGAATATTAAATTAGAAACAGTATAAAGCGCATCTTTCATTAGTATAATATTTAACTTCGTTTCCAAGTGGATTTCTCTTCATAAAAGTGTGAAGTGTTAGGGCCTAGTTTTTATTATTATCATTTTTCTCTCGCTCTCTTTTTACCATATTCTGATGCTCTTCTATCTCAGGTAGGTGACGGTTCGGCATTTATTTTTCCTGGAATCTGAAACAACGAGGAAATGGTCTATTTCCAGTGCTCGTTCGCCAGAGAGCAAACTGTTCCACAACTTTTTTACGATTTTTTTTTTCTATGTGTTTAGATTCAGCCACCTCTTCCGACTCATAACAGGGATGCCCCATTTCGGGGATGAGCTACCGACGGGTGACTCATCATAAAACACAAATAAGTAAATTTCTTATACAATCAAAACTCCCTCCAATCTTTGATCAACAGAATTCTTTGCTCATCTGTCACATAAACAATGTGGGCATCAAAATTCCTTGCAGTCCTCTTGCAGCAGCTGTAGGTTACTCAAATTTCTTTTCCATATCAAGGGCTTCATACCGCAAGTCACTTTATATCCCTCATTGTCCCTCAATCATTGCTAAAGGTCTGGTCATAATCCTTTGAGGGGTTCAGCAGATGAGCCCACATCCATATGACCTTGACGTTTAACATTTTGACCTTGCTAACCTATTTAGTACATCTTCCCTTCATTCTGTATTACTGACAAAACGTTGATCGAAATCCGTCAATGATTTTAGGAGATATCATGCCAACACCCATGTGACCTCACTCTTTGGTCCCTTGGGCTTGGTGACGTAATCAGTTCATCACCCCTTCATGGGCCACAAAAGGAGGAACCCATTCACTTGACAATAATTTATTAATGAGGTAAGGTACACTACAAATGACTATATTACGTGAAAAGTGACACAATTACAATTTAAAAAGTCATGAGGTGAAGTCTCCGCCACAAGAGGTGAATTTATTTCAACACATGCTCCAAATGACCACCGTCTCGTCTCAGGCACTCCTGGATCCGGAGAGCGAAGTTGTTTATCACTCTGACGCACTCTTCCTTCTTGATGGCTTTAATCTTGGTGGCGATGGCCTGCATCAGTTCAGCAATGGATTGAGGACGATTCTCGTATACATGGTCCTTCAAGAACCCCCACAGGAAAAAATCTGGGGGGTTCAAATCTTGTGAATGCAGGGCCCACTAGGGTTCGCGACGCCTGCTGATTAGTCGGTCAGAGAATCTCTCGTCCAGCCACTCCATCGTGATGTTTGCTGTATATGGAGTTGTTCCAACCTCCTGGAACCATTGCTCATCCCTGTTCACACCACAGCGAGTTCCAAGTCCCCTCCAGAACTTGTTAAGCACCACAATGTAGCGTTCTTTCGTGACCATGACTTCATTGTTGTCGTCGTCCTCAAACCAGAATGGCCCTATTATGCCATGCTTCGATATGGCTACCCAGCCTGTGCATTTGACTGAGTGCAAGGTCCTCAGAAGCACTTCATGTGGGGACTATTTGCCCCAAAACATATTGTTCCTCCTGTTGACATGGCCGGAAAAGAGAAAGTGGGCCTCATCACTAAACCAAACATTGTCGAGAAAGTCAGGGTCCTCTCTAATCTTCTTGTCGAACCACTGGCACATCACAACACGTTTGCACATGTCAGCTGCTGTGAGTTGATGTTTGATCTGGATTCTGTATGGGTAAAGCTGAAGGTTCTTTAGCAAGATTCCTCGCAAAGTGGAACGGAAAATTCCCAGCTATTGGCTGTGCCTTCGAGTGAACTTCTTCGGGCTCCTTCCAACTGAATCTCTCATGGCATTGACATTTTCTGGAGTTCTCACAGTCACCTTCGCACCATTAGGAGGTCTGACACTCTTGTTAAGGTTGTTTACTGTTCCCTTGGGTTTAAATTTGTTCACCCACCGAATGATTTGGTTCTTCTGGATAGTTGTTGAAGTTAAACTTCCTGCGGTATTTTGCTTGGACCATTTTGTATGATTTTGTCTCTAAATAGGTAGTGACACAGAACGTTTTTTGCTCAGTTGTCCAAGACATTTCTCACTTGATTTCCAATTGTTATTGTCTCCTTAGTCTGAATCTGAAACAGAAGAACAAGATTATAAATTTTCACAGATTTTTCAACCGATACGTGGGTTCCACCTATTGTGGCCCACTCTGTACCACACCATTAACGAAAGTTTGGTCTACGTCTGTCGGGGGGTTAAGGAGATATTGCACTTACACCCATATGACCTTAACCTTTGACCCCCTTGACACTGCTGACCTCATCATTTCATTGCCCTTTCATAGCCTACTCTACACTGACAACAGTTTGGTCGAAATCTTTTGAGGGGTTCTGGAGCTACGAGCCAACACCCACATGACCTTGACGTTTTCCCCCTTGACCTTCGTGACCTTATCAGTTCAGTGTCCCTTAATACTGTATCACACACACAAGAAAACTGGTCGAAATTCATATATGGATTAGAAGATATTGCACCCACACCCATATGACCTTGAACATTGTCCCCTTGACTTGTTGACCTAGTCTGTTCATTATCCCTTCTTACTCTGTCACTGACAGTAGTTTGTTGGAAATCCGTCAATGGATTCAGGAGATATTGCACCTACAATAGTTTTATAGACACACACACCAACAGGGCTAAACTAAGTCGACCCCATATGATCTCGACCTATGACTCCTTGATAGTGCTGACCTAATCATTTCATCCTCCCTTCCTATTACACCATTGACGAAAGCTTGGTCGAAATCCGTTGGGAGGTTTAGGAGATATCATGCCCACTGGGATAAACTAAGGTATCCCCATATGACCTTGACCTTTGACCCATTGACCTTGCTGACAAAAGTTGAGTGGGAATCCATCTGTGGATCCAGGAGATATCACACTGAGAAGAGTGTTACAGATGGTTGCCCACAAGGAAAAACAAAGTCGACCACATTTTACCTTGATCATTCATTGCTTGACTTTGCTGGCCTAGGCAGTTCATCATCCTTTCATCCTATATCAGTGAGAACAGTTTGATTGAAATTCTTCATGGGGTTCAGGAGATATTGTGCCCACAAAGATAAACTAAGTTGATCCCATATAACCTTGATCTCTGAACCCTTGACTTAGCTGACCTAATCAGCTCGTCATCTCCTCATACTGCAGGACTGACAAGAGTTTGGTGTAGGCTAATCCGTCCATCGATTTAGGAGATATTTCGCCCACAAAATTGTTATAGACACATTCATGCACCCTAGCACACACACTACCATGCATGCACGGATGGACAAACCAATCATTTAATGCCTCCTGCACCATTGGTGGGCTGAGGGATAATGAACGTACAGCGATATGGAAGCATTAAATACAATTCAGATATAAATATAAGTTAAGCTCGTTCATCACCAAAGTTTGACATGCCTCTGTTTGCTTCTCCTGAGAGTCCATCCTTCACTCAGTCAATAAATCCCTGAACTGTTTTACAAAGATCCTGTTCCCCTACAAGCAAGCAACACCTGATCATCTATGAGCATGCAAAATCGCATCATCTTTATACGTCTTTTTCAATTTTTCCATCCACTACTTTCCATCACCAGCTTCTGTCTCATCTCCACACCTCTTCCTTAGGTGTGTCATAACCCCATTCATATATACACTGAGCGAGGGTAGGGGGTGTTTTCAAGAATACTCCCCCAGTATCCCTGCTTGTCGTATAAGGCGACTAAAAGGGTTGGCGGAGGGTTAGTGCCCCTCCCCGGAAAACAACTAACTAGAGAGACGAACAAGAAGCCTCGGACAAGGACTGACCAAAAGATGACGGCCAAGGACCGGACAAAGGACATGGTAATTGCAACATGGAATGTAAGAGGTGCAAATGATGAGGTGAAAGAAAGAGAGAGATTGTCCAGGTGCTTGAGGGTGCGAAAGTTGATGTATGTGGAGTATCCAACTATCTATCTATTGCCAGACGCCTCAATCCCGTTCGGGGTGGCCACAAACAAATCGCCTCCACGTCGCCCTGTCCCCCGCCATTTCACTGCCCTGCTCCCAACTCACACCCCCCTCTCTCATATACCTCTCCACCCCATCCCTCCATCTCGTCCTCAGCCTCCCCCTCCCTCTTCCCCCCTCCACCTCACTCATATAAATATGTGAAGTAACTAAAACTAAATGGAAAGGTGAGAGTGTGAGAGAATGGGAGTATGGATGGAGTATATGTGCAGGAGTAGATGAGAATGAGAGGGCAAAAGAAGGAGTGTGTATAGTTGTGAGTAACAGATGGAAGAAGAAAATAAGAGAGTATGGATCAGTTGGGTCAAGGATTGTGTGGGTAAGATTGAAAGTTGGAATACAAAATGTGGGCGATTGTGTGCGTGTATGTGCCAACGCAAGATCGTGCAAGCAGAGTGAGAGAAGAGTTCTGGATAAATGTGGAAGTGTGCATGGAAAAGTTTGGAAGGAATGAGAGAGTCTTTTTGATTGGAGTTATGAATGTAAAGTAGGGATTGTGAAGGTGGATGGAATAGTTGGTGAGTGGGGTGTGCCTGCTGAGACAGATGAGAATGGCGGTGCGTTAGTGGACATATGTGCCGGGAGGGGGCTGGTGATAGCCAATACCCTCTTCAGGCATGAAATGATCCACAGGTATACATGGCAAGTGATGAGAAGGGTGGGTGGTGAACTGAATGAAAGGAAGGCAATGATTGATTATGTGTGTATGGATGAAAGGATTCGAAGATGTGTAATGGATGCAAGAGCTTATAGAGGTTGGAGGAGTGGACTTTCTGACCACTACTTGGTGGCGGCCAGAATCAAGGTCTAAGTAAAATGAAGAAATAGAAGAAGGGAAGCACAACAGGACAGACTAGATGTAAGGAGAGTGGAAAGGTTACAAGAGGATGAGAAAAAGGCAGACTATCAGACAGAAGTGGAGGAATGATTGGGTAAATATGAACTGGAACAGATGAGGGACATGGAAGGTGTGTGCAAGATATTCACAGACGAAATATGTGCAGCATGTGAGGTGGTGTGTGGGGTGAAGAGAAGACAAAAGTGGGTGCAAGGAACAGCGTGATGGAATGAAGAGATGAAACAGGCTGTGGCACAAAATAAGAAAGCATATAATGAATGGATGAGAAATAGGGGCATGGAAGAAGGTAGAAAGAGTTATATGTAGAAAGGAAGAGAGAGGTGAAAAGATTAGTAAGAGAGAGTAAGAAGAGAGTGGATGAGGATTTTGGAAGGAATTTGAGTGTCAAGTGGAGGGAATGTAAGAAAATATTCTGGAAAGAGGTAAAGAGTGTCAGACAGGGTGGCAGTGAAGTTAGCAGGGGAGTGAAAGATAAAAATGGTAGATTACTAGTTGGGAACCGAGAAAAAGTGAGCAGATGGAGAGAACACTTCAGTAAATTGTTGAGCATAGAGAATGAAAGTAATGCGAGCATAAGTGGCTGGGGAATGGCTGGGAGAAGGAGAGAGGTGAGAAAACAGGAAGAAATCAGTAGGATGGAAGTTGTGGAAACACTGAAGAAAGTCAAAAAGAAGGAAGCCCCAGGAATTGATGGAGTGTGTGGTGAAATGCTGAAGCCTGAGGGAGAGATACTAGTAGAATGGATGTGGAAGAAGTGCAGATTGGCCTGGGAGGAAGGTAAAGTCCCGGAGAACTGGAAGTCGGGTGTAATTATTCCCTAGTACAAAGGGAAAAGGGAAAGTGTGTGGTAATCAAAGCGGTACTTGTCTTCTTAGTGTAATAGGAAAAGTATACGGTAGGATACTGTTTGACAGAGTTAGGGAAATAACAGAGGAATTAGTTGGAGAAGAACAGGGAGGCTTTACGAAGGGAAGAGGTTGTGTAGATCAGATATTCATTCTTAGATCTTTAGTGGAAAGTTTCTAGAGAAGGGAAAGAATTTGTATGCGGCCTTCATGATTTTGGAGAAAGCATATGACAGGGTGGATAGACAAGGATTGTGGAAAGTATTAAGAATATATGGAGTAGATGGGAAGCTGTTGAATGCTGTGAAGAGTATGTATGAGGGTGCTAAGGCTGCAGTGTGTGTGGATAATGAACGAAGTGAGTTTTTCTCTTTGAAGGTTGGTTTGAAACAGGGAAGTGTCATGTCTCCATGGTTGTTCAATCTGTATATGGATGGGGTTATAAATTTGATACAAGGTAAGGCAGTGGATGCTGCAGTGGCCCTAATGAGAGAGGGTGATGTTTGGAAACACCCTGTACTGTTGTTTGCAGATGATACTGTGTTGTTAAATGAAGACGAAGAGGAGCTACAGGGCTTGGTGGATGAGTTTGGGAGAGTGTGTAAGAAACGGAATTTAAATGTGAATGTAGGGAAGAGTAAAGTGATGGTCTTCGAGAAAGGTGAAGTCAGTGAATGTACAGTGAGGCTGGATGATGAGGAAATGGAAAATGTGAGTACGTTTAAGTACTTGAGTAGTGTGATGAGCAAGGATGGAAGTTTGGAGGGTGAAGTGCTTGAAAGGGTACAGCAAAGAAGAAATGTTGCTGGTTCCTTGAAGGAAGTGATAAGAAACAGGTAAGTGAGCATGGAAGTGAAAAAGTTATTACATGACAGTATTGTGATACCAACTCTGACGTATGGAAGTGAAGCTCGGACGTTGTTAGAGGGACACAAGTCAAAAGTGAGAGCAGTGGAAATGAGTTATTTGAGAGGAGCCTGTGGAGTCACATGGAGAGAGAGGCTGACAAATGATGATATAAAGGAGCTTTGTGATGTGGATATGGATGTGATAGGAAGCATTGGGAGGAATACACTGAGTTGGTTTGGCTATGTGGAGAGGATGGAGGGTGAAAGACTCACGAAGAAAGTGTATGTGAGTGAGGTGGAGGGGGGGAGAGGGAAGGGGAGGCCAAGGATGAGACGGAGGGATGGGGTGGAGAGGTATATGAGAGAGGAGGGTGTGAGTTGGGAGCAGGGCAATGAAATGGCGAGGGACAGGGCGACGTGGAGGCGATTTGTTTGTGGCCACCTCGAACGGAATTGAGACGTCTGGCAATAGATAGATAGATAGACTGCTGGAACATTACGTACCCTTTTTTGGTGGGGTTACTCACTTGTACATCCATATATCCTTGCACGTGTTTCACTCGCTTGATAAAAGCTCTTAAAAACATTCACCAGCTTTCCATCCATACATGACACTGTACATAATCCATATATGTTTATACGTTCATATGCCTTGTTTGCAGATTCATTAATGCCATAAATGTCTCACACGCCTCCTCACATACTTTCTTCCCTTTCTACTTTATTACTATTGTTGATGCCTATACTTCCTGCTGATTTTGATATTACACTTCATCAAACTGAGGATGTCTTTTAACACTTGTCTTACATTTTCATCATTCTTGTTCCATACACCTTGCTCACATTGCCCAACAGACCTATTCTGCTCTAATATTTGCTCTCACTTCAGTCGACGTCACTTTCTACCACGTACTTTTTATGATGTATTTGCTGCTTCATTCATACCATCACCACACAGTATCATTCAGCCTAGGAAAGATGTCTAGCACTGAAAAAACTGATCGCAGCTATTTCTAACACCTTGAGTTTAAAATGTTCTCTGAATTATAATGCAATCGTAAAAAAAAAAAAAAGTGCGCCAGCGTATCGCACGGGTTAAATAAGGAGTTAATCACAGCATTCTGCCAATTCACTGTTACAACTTGACTCATCCTGACAATGTACTTATGTCCCAAAATGCCGGGTATATGTGAGCAACATTAGGTTATGTTATTCTTCTTCGTATTTAAAACGTCGATATAAACCTACACTCCAAACTAGTCATTCAGTATCACCCATATTTACAGGGTATAGTCTCACTCCTCCCCACTCCTTGTCACACTTTCATTTCATTCCACCCATGTCTTTGTCCTTTTTGCTTGTATCTTGACATCATTTACACTTTCAATCTTGAATAAAATTTTTAAGATAAACCTCCGTTTCTCTCAAATCACTGATCTTACATCACTAATCTTTTTGCACCCATTTTCACTGGGCACGTATTCCTTTAGAAACCCTACCGTCCACCGAAATTCCTGTCGATTCAGATGACCCCACTGGCAACCACTCATATATTTTCCTCGTCTCCGTTTTGATGGTTTAATGGGAGACATTGGTCACGCTGTCGAAGGACGCATTTGTTGGCATTTCTTCCTCAAAACACATAATTATAGTCTGTTCACTATGACATTACTTTTGGACATACCAGTCCACATCCTTGGCTTTCTCTTTCTTCATATATTTTCACAACTCTGTTCACTTATACCACTGACAAACTGTTGGGCGTCAGAATTATTTATTATCGCTGTGCTCCTTCATTTCTCTCTCATCATTTTCTCTAAAATGTCCTTCCATCTGCCCCATTTTCACTATAATTAGTTGTCATTCCTCCTTAGGCCTCCCCTGTACTTACCGTAATCACTTTTTCCTTGTACATATTCATTCATCAATTTTCGCTTTTTTTTTTTTTTAACTAGTTTTTTTTTTTCCAAATTAATTTCATATTTTGTGGTAAGTGGGGGCGCCCATCATCCACCCACTTAGTGTAGTGGTACCCTGTTTTTAGGGTAGCTCTACATCGAGTGGCAAGCCAAATGATTTCTGTAAACCAGGAAATTATTACAACGCTGGGTGGTAACCTTATAACCAACCGACACGTGTCCCTATGTGACAGCAAGTGGGTGGGCGGAGGGTTAGTGCCCCTCCCCGGAAAACAACTACCTAAAAATACGAACAAGAAGCCTCGGACCTGGTCTGACCAAAAGATGACGACTAAGGACCATACAAAAGACATGATACAGATGACGACCTGGAATGTAAGGGGTGCAAATGATGAGGTGAAAGAGAGAGAGGTTGTCAAGGTGCTTGAGGGTGCGAAAGTGGATGTATGTGGATTAACTGAAACTAAATGGAAAGGTGAGAGTGTGAGAGAAAGGGAGTATGGTTGGGGTATATGTGCAGGGGTAGGTGAGAATCAGAGGGCAAAAGAAGGAGTGTGTATTGTTGTGAGTAACAGATGGAAGGAAAATATAAGAGAATATGGATCAGTTGGTTCAAGGATTGTGTGGGTAAGACTGAAAGTTGGACTATAAATGTGGGCGATTGTGTGCGTGTATGTGCCAAAGCAAGATCGTGCAAGCAGTGTGACAGAAGAGTTCTGGACAAATGGGGATGCGTGCATGGAAAAGTTTGAAAGGAATGAGAGAGTGTTTTTGAATGGTGATATGAATAATAAAGTAGGGAAAGTGAAGGTGGATGGATTAGTTGGTGAGTGGGGTGTGCCTGCCGAGATAGATGAGAATGGCAGTGCTTTAGTGGACATTTGTGCCAGGAGGGGGTTGGTGATAGCCAATACCCTCTTCAGGCACAAGATGATCCACAGGTATACATGGCGAATGATGAGAAGGCTGGATGGTGAACTGAATGAAAGGAAGGCAATGATTGATTATGTGTGTATGGATGAAAGGATGCGAAGATGTGTAATGGATGCAAGAGCATATAGAGGCTGGGGGAATGAACATTCTGACCACCACTAGGTAGTGGTCAGAATCAAGGTCCAAGTAAAATGAAGAGATAGAAGAAGGGAAGCACCGGAGGACGGAGTAGATGTAAGGAGAGTGGAAAGGTTACAAGAGGATGAGAAAAAAGGAGACTATAAGACAGAAGTGGAGGAATGATTGGGTAAACATGAATTGGAACAGATGGGGGACATGGAAGATGCGTGCAAGATATTTACGGACGAAATATGTGCAGCATGTGAGGTGGTGTGTGGGGTGAAGAGAAGACGAAAGGGGGCGCAAAGAACAGCATGGTGGAATAAAGAGATGAAACAGGCTGTGACACAAAAAAGAAAGCATATAATGAATGGATGAGAAATAGGGGCATGGAAGAAGGTGAGAGACGGTAGAGAGAGTTATATGTAGAAAGGAAGAGAGAGGTGAAAAGATTAGTAAGAGAGAGTAAGAAGAGAGTGGATGAGGACTTTGGAAGGAATTTGAGTTTCAAGTGGAGCGAATGTAAGAAAATGTTCTGGAAAGAGGTAAAGAGTGTCAGACAGGGTAGCAGTGAAGTTAGTAGGGGAGTGAAAGATAAAATGGTAGATTACTAGTTGAGAACCGAGAAAAAGTGAGCAGATGAAGAGAACACATCAATAAATTGTAGAGCATAGAGAATGAAAGTAATGCAAGTATGAGTGGTTGGGGAATAGCTGGGAGAAGGAGGGAGGTGAGAAGACAGGAAGAAATCAGTAGGATGGAAGTTATGGAAGCACTGAAGAAAGTCAAAAAGGGGAAAGCCCCAGGAATTGATGGAGTGTGTGGTGAAATGCTGAAGTCTGGGGGAGAGATAGTAGTAGAATGGATGTGGAAGAAGTGCAGATTGGACTGGGAGGAAGGTAAAGTCCCGGAGGACTAGAAGTCAGGTGTAATTATTCCCTAGTACAAAGGGAAAGGGGAAAAAGAAGTGTGTGGTAATCATAGGGGCAATTGTCTTCTTAGTGTAATAGGAAAAGTAAACGGTAGGATACTTATTGAAGGAGTTAGGAAAATAACAGAGGAATTAGTTCGAGAAGAACAGGGAGGCATTAAAAAGGGAAGAGGTCGTGAAGAACAGATATTCATTCTTAGATCTTTAGTGGAAACGTGTCTAGAGAAGGGAAAGAATTTGTACGCGGCCTTCATGAATTTGGAGAAAGCATATGACAGGGTGGATAGACAAGGATTGTGGAAAGTATTAAGAATATATGGAGTAGATGGGAAGTTGTTGATTGCTGTGAAGAGTATGTATGAGGGTGTTAAGGCTGCAGTGTGTGTGGATAGTGAACCAAGTGAGTTTTTCTCTTTGAAGGTTGGGTTGAAACAGGGAAGTATCATGTCTCCATGGTTGTTCAATCTGTTTATGGATGGGGTTATAAAAGAGATACTAGGTAGGGCAGTGGATGCTGCAGTGGCCCTAATGAGAGAGGGCGGTGTTTGGAAACTCTCTGTACTGTTGTTTGCAGATGATACTGTGTTGTTAAATGAAGACGAAGAGGAGCTACAGGGCTTGGTGGATGAGTCTGGGAGAGTCTGTAAGAAACGGAATTTAAATGTGAATGTAGGGAAGAGTAAAGTGATGGTCTTCGAGAGAGGTGAAGTCAGTGAATGTACAGTGAGGCTGGATGATGAGGAAATGGAAAATGTGAGTACGTTTAAGTACTTGGGTAGTGTGATGAGTAAGGATGGAAGTTTGGAGGGTGAAGTGCTTGAAAGGGTACAACAAGGAAGAATGGTTGCTGGTTCCTTGAAGGCAGTGGTAAGAAACAGGGAAGTGAGCATGGAAGTGAAAAAGTTATTACATGACAGTATTGTGATACCAACTCTGACGTATGGAAGTGAAGCTCGGACGTTGTTGGAGGGACACAAGTCAAGAGTGAGAGCAGTGGAAATGAGTTATCTGAGAGAAGCCTGTGGAGTCACATGGAGAGACAGGCTGACAAATGAGGATATAAAGGAGCTTTTTTGGTGTGGATGTGGATGTGATAGGAAGCATTAGGAGAAACACACTGAGTGGTTTGGCCATGTGGAGAGGATGGAGAGTGAGAGACTGACGAGGAGAGTGTATGTGAGTTAGGTGGAGGGGGAGAGCGGGAGGGGAAGGCCAAGGATGAGATGGAGGGATGGAGTGGAGAGGTATATGTGAGAGGGGGGTGAGAACTGGGAGCTGGGCGGTGAAATGGCGGGGGACAGGGTTACGTGGAGGCGATTTGTTTGTGGCTACCCCGTATAATGGATTAAAGCGTCTGGCAATAGATAGATAGATAGTTTCATATTTTTAGACAAATCTGAATATATTTTATTCCTGGTTCTCCGTTTAGTTTCTTTCTTGCTTTGCTTAGCTATGATCTTCACACATTTTTTTTATATCTGTAAATATACTCTTTCATCTGAATTCCTCCCATGCATTTATATCACATAGTTCTCAGTTTTTATTAAACCATTTTTTTAGGAACACACAACATATTTTAAACTCTTCTGTTCCCATTTTATTTGACCCTGTTTCCTCTTCATTCTTTGGCTTATGTTTATCAGTCACGTTTTTTTTTTTTTTTTCCGTTTCTTCCTATAGCACCTCATTCTGGAGTTTGGCATTCTGATGTATGGTCAAAACACACTTCTATGCTCTTCTGTCTGACTCACCGACATGTTGTAAAAATACGCCTGCTAATAACACCACACCTTTTGTGAATGAGCCAATCCTAGGACGTCTTTCTTTACCTAGACATAGCTTAACACACGCTTGTCCACGAGAGAGAGAGAGAGAGAGAGAGAGAGAGAGAGAGAGAGAGAGAGAGAGAGCAAGAAAACAAAATAAATGGTCACAGAGATGGAGAATAAAGTCTATATTGTAAAAGGTGAACCAGAATAGAAATAAATAAGGGTAATGGATTTATATCATCATCATCCGGACCTCCTTTCGTACCCCAGGGCAGGGCGAGGATTAGCAAGTCCAGACAGCCCAAGTTTGCCAAGTCCAATGGGCCACGTTTCCATTCACTCATCATTCAAGCCCCTGGAATCATAGCTCTATCTGATACGCCAAAAATTTTACCACATTATGTAGCTTCACATAAACGTATCCATCCATCCATCCATCCATCATCCAGTCCTACATTGCCCCATGAGAAACGTAGGAGCCCGGGGCTAGGCAGTTGGTCCCGACATTTAAGAAGACAGTTACCAGCCTCACTCATCCCTGAGTGGCATTACATGAGCAATCAACCCCAACCACCCTTGGATATAAACCTTCACCGGCTCAATCCGATTGGAGCGCAATAATTACCCACTAAACCACCAGGCACCAAAATTTGGTTATATGGTTACCACCCAGCGTAGTAAATGGTTTCCTGGTGCACAGGAAACCATTTGGCTTGTCACTCAGTGTAGAGTCACCCACAGGCTGAAGGAAGTGGAAAGAATGAAGGAAAGAAAGACAGAAGAGTGAGTGTAAAGTCACCCGTAGGCAGAAGGACAAGGAAAGAATGAAGGAAAGAAAGACAGAAGTGAATGGAAGAAAAGAAGGATGGAGAGGAAAGGGCAGACACCTGAGAGCTGCATTACATCGAGTAAATCCGGACGCTGTCTCGTTAAAAAAGGGTGCCAAATCCCTATCCATGCACTTCTCACAACATTCATCCAACCAGCTCGATCTCATGTCTTACCGATTTCCTTACCTCTCTTCTTCACACATTCATCCCCATGTTTTTCCACCTTCTCCTTGCCCTGCCACGCCACCTTCCTCCTTCAAATTCGCTCAGATAGCCTGTACTTTTTTCAGCACTCTGTTATTATCCATTCTCTCCACATGACCATACTGCCTTAGTACATTCTCTTCGATTCTGTGTCCACAGACTTCCTCACTCCACATCTTTCACGGATCACATTATTTCGTATCCTATCCACTCTGTACTCCACATACGTTCCTTAGCAGTCCCATCTCCACTGCTGTTACTCTTGATTTTTTATTTTCATGCCACACCATAGTCTCACATCCATATGTTTTCCATATTATAATTTAACTCTTACTTATGTTATGTACGGGTTTAAATACCAGGACCATACAGAATGATACTTAACTAGAAGCCATTTGACGATGGGATCTCGCCACCCGCTTCGCCAGATAGTTTTTCCTCGGCACATGACTTTTCACCTCCATTTTTGGTTTGACGGAAATACTGGATGTAAAACACACACAAACAAAGCCAGCCAACCAACCTCACATTTGAAAACATAACCTATCCGCTCGGTTCGCAAGGCAAGGTGGTAAGCTAGCAGGGTGATAATGTTTTCCACCCACGTTGCGAAGCGAGAGGAGTGCTAATGTTTTGAGTTGAGGTTGGCTGGCTGGCTTTGTTTGTGTGTGGTAAACAAGATATCTCATGAACGGCTTGAGCTATCAACATGAAACTTTCACAGTATCAAGAAATGGCCAAAATCTTGGACGAATTCGAAAATGGGCTCTCGGAGTCAAGGTCACCAAAATGGTTGCCAAAGGTCAACTAGTTGATCTTTGGTGACCTTAACCTTGACCCCGAGTGCTCATTTTTTAACTCGTGCAAGATTTTGGTCATATCTTGATCTCCGGAAAGTTTCATGTTGATAGCTTAAGCCATTCATGAGATATCTTTGTTACCCGCACACAAACAAAACCAGGCAGCCAACCTCACAACTGAAGTGAAACATTACCACTCCGCTCACATACCACCAGCACTGCGAAGAGAGCGGAGTGGTACTGCTTTCAATTGCGAGGTTGGCTGGCTGGCTTTGTTTATGTGTTTTACATCCTGAATTTGCGGCACATCATTATATGCCAAGGAAAAACTTTCTGACTACGCGGATGGTGAGATCCCATTGTGAGATGGTTTATAGTTTCATCTGTGACGTTGGCTGGCTGGCTTTGTTTGTGTGAGGGCAAACAAGATATCTCATGAACGGCTTGAGCTATCAAGATGCGGCCAAAATCTTGGACGATTACCAGAATTGGCACTCGGGGTTATGGTCACCAAAGTTCAAACAGTTGACCTTTAGCAGCTATTTTGGTGACCTTGACCTTCACCTCGAATGCCCATTTTCGAACTCGTCCAAGATTTTGGCCATACTTTTATATCATGAATATTTCATGTTGATAACCCAAGTCATTCATGAGATTTCTTCTTTCCCATACACAAACAAAGCCAGCCAGGACACCTCACAACTGAAAACATTACCACTCCCCTCACTTCGCAATGCTGGTGGTAGTCATGCAGCTTGAGGGCATACTGTATTTCTTGCAAATTTGTTTATGCCGCCGGACTTCTGTACAGTATTTTATTCCTCTAATGAGAGACCATACTTACTGGAAGATTTTGGTACAGCCTTCAATAATCCCCTCACTACACGAAGTATCCCTTTAACCTACTAAAATCGCATGCAGGTTGCCAGAATAAACAATTAAAAGCATTATCTGATTCATAAGGTTATGGTTTATGATGCAAAATGAATCGCTTATTTAGAGGTGTTACGAAATATATGAATTCAAGAAGAATAGGAGCTAAATATGGCACTACATTTTCAGTAGTAGCTATTTTCGCTGCCTGAATCTAACACTAACACTAACCTTTCTGTCCACAGGTGAGTGTCACCAGAACTGTGTGTAAGCCAGCTTCATCAGGTAATGTACAGTTGCAGACACTGATATCAATCCATTACCACACGACAAATAACAAGACAGTGAGCTGTGACTTTTAGAACCTATTGCTGTGAGCTTCAAAACCAAACACACTTTCCAAATTATCATATAACAGTTTCATATGAGTTCAACTGAAAAGTGAATCGATGTTATTGTCAGAAACTGTACACCCACAAGCTAGAGTCCTGGTATCCCCCCCTTAATTGTCAAGAGAAAAGTTTGCCTACTGATTCACTGCATTTATTTAAAACGTAGAGGACGTCCATTATTTTCCATCCAGAAGTATTATATCAAAAAGAATCATCAATGGGCAGAGAAACATGCCATTTCTCTCTCTTTCAGAAGGGCAGCCTGCATAGGTAAGTGAGGGGAAAAATATGAGGTGACCTTTTCTCTCCGATTGTATGTGCCAAGATTTGTCATGTGTATCTTTCATTTCATCGTTTTCTCCGACTGAATGACTGTTTTGGTGGTGAAGGTAAACCCCAGTGTCTTGGGTCGTATTTTATAAACCTGAGATCGCTAAGAAGATAAATATCCAGTTTTATGTCAACTTGTTAGACACATGATGTAAAATATTTGAGCTTCGTACTACGTTTCGGACTGCGTTATATACAGTGGAATGCAGTGTGATCATTTCCTATCTTCAAGGACGTAAAAAAAATGACTGTCATCTACACAAGTCTTAGTTACACATTCACGTACTTAGTCATAATAATACTGTTGTATGGACGACATGCGAAAATATTCTCCAACATACATGAATATTGCTTATCGTGTAATATTGCCATCGGTCATTTTCAGATTATAATAAGAGGGTAAGGAAACCTCTTAGTTCTTTACACTAGGTATCGGTGGCAAAAACCACTAGTAGTGCCACTTGTCTGTCAGTAGTGCTATGCTTGTGTTATATATCGGAAGAGAATGAATGAGCATTATTTCTACACAAGTTGTGGGTGCGAGGCTCTGCGACGTTAGCGAATTTATCCATTCAGCCCAAGGACGTAGTTTACATTTGTGTGTTTTTTTTTTAATCGCCAGACTTAGGGAACACTTTTAGCTATGAAAATGGTAATATATCGTGTAGTTAACCACATTTTGTTCAGTTAACTATCACACACACACACACACACACACACACACACACACACACACGACAGAGAGTTTACATAAGTACCTCATAATTTTTTTTTTTTTCTTATGCGAGGAAGAAGGAACCAAAGGCCATGAGCCCGCAGTAACAGTTCCCTCCAAGAGAAAAACAAAATACAATAGAGAGCCAAATTCAAGATCCGATCATTTTGAGATGCCTGGACACACTGCGTTTGAAAGACTGGAGATCATAGGCAGCAGGAAATACAGACAGAGGGAGACAGTTCCAGAGCTGACCTGTTGCATAAATGAAAGACTGGGAGTAACGGTTAACTCTTGCATTAGAGAGTTGAACAGAAAAGGGATGAGAGTTTGCTGCCAGACGGGTGCTACGCGCCCATCGTAGAGGTGGAGGAATGCAAGCAGACAGTTCAGAGGAGCAATGACCATTAAAGTAGCGATAGAAAAGAGATAAAGATGCAACAGAGCGGCGAAGAGACAGAGGTTGAAGGGAGTCAGTAAGAGGAGGAGAGTTAATGAGACGAAAAGCCTTTGACTCCACCCTATTGAGAAGAGCTGTATGTGGGGAGCCTCCCCACACATGAGAGTTGTACTCCACACAGGGGCGGATAAAACCCCTGTATAGAGTCAACAATTGTGCAGGGGTAAAGAAAGAGCGGAGTCGGCTTAGCACACCCAATCTCTTGGAAGCAGATTTTACAAGAGATGTAATATGATTTTACTAAGATAAGTCCCGAGTAAATGAAACCCCAAGCATGTTCAAGGATGATGCAGGATTAAGCTGAATATTATTAAACATTAGTGGGTATACCTGTGGAAGATTTTGTCGGGTTGATAGGTGTAAGAACTGAGTCTTAGATGCATTAAAGACAACCATATTATTTTTACCCCAGTCAGATATACGAGCAAAGTCAGACATTAGGTGTGCCATAGCCTCATCCCTTGTTTCTTGAAGTAACTGTTGAGATGGGCGTTGCGGGAACCGAATGGAAAGGTGAAGGGTGGAGTCATCAGCGTATGAGTGGATAGGGTTAGATGTACAGCTTAGAAGATCGTTGATGAATAAAAGGAAGAGAGTTGGTGATAGGACAGAGCCCTGAGGAACACCACTGTTGATAGATCTAGGAGAAGAACGATGGCCGTCTACAACAGCGGCTATAGAACGACCAGAAAGGAAACTAGCGATGAAGGCACAGATAGAAGGATAGAAACCGTAGGAGGGCAGTTTGGAAATTAAAGATTTATACCAGACTCGATCGAAAGCCTTTGAGATGTCAAGTGCAATGGCAAAGCTTTCGCCAAAGTCCCGAAAGGAGGATGACCAGGAGTCTGAAAGGTAGGTGAGAAGATCGCCAGTGAAGCGTCCCTGACGGAACCCATACTGACGATCGGAAAGAAGGTTGTGATAGGAAAGATGCCTTAAAATTTTTCTATTAAGAATTGACTCGAAAACTTTTGAAATACAGGACGTTAAAGCAATTGGACGATAGTTGGAGGGTTGGGAGTGGTCACCCTTCTTTGGGACTGGCTGAATGAGAACAAACTTCCAGCAAGAAGGAAAGGTACAAGTTGACAGACAAAGGCGAAAGAGTTTGCCTAGGCAGGGTGTAAGCACAGAAGCACAGTTCTTGAGAACAACAGGAGGGACCCCATCAGGCCCATATGCCTTGTTAGTACTGAGGCCAGTGATGGCAGAAAATACATCAACTGAAGAAATTTTAATGTCAGCCATGAGGAAGTCAGAGGGGGGAGTGATGGGAGGACAGCACCGGAATCGTCTAAGGTGGAATTGGAGGAGAAAGTCTGTGCGAAGAGATCTGCTTTATCAGTAGAAGAAATAGCTACAGAACCATCAGAGTAGAAAAGAGGAGGGAAGGATGATGAGGTAAAGTTGTTAGAAAGATTTTTGGCAAGGTGCCAGAATGAGCGGGAAGAATTCGAGTTGGAGAGTTGAGAGCATTTAGTATGGATGAAATTATTTTTAGTAGAGCGAAGAACAGACTTAGCACGATTCTGGACAGAAACATAAAGACGATGTGATTCAGGGGTGGGTTGGCTCCAGTACCTTTTATAGGCCTTCTCCTTGTTGCGGACAGCATTAGAACAAGCGTGATTAAACCAAGGCTTTCTTGCGTTAGTCAAAGGATATGAGAAAGGAATGTATGCTTCCATGCCCGAGAGAATAACCTCTGTAATGCGCAAGGCACACTCAGATGGCTCACGGCCATGGAAGCAATAATCATTCCAGGGAAAATCAAAGAAGTACTACCTGAGGGCCTCCCAGTCCGCGGCTCCAAAATGCCACAGACGACGCTTCCCTGGAGGGTCCACAGGCCGCACCGGAGTGATAAGACAGGTTAAGGTAATAAGGTTGTGATCGGAGGAGCCCAACGGAGAGAAAAGATTAACAGAGTAAGCAGAAGGATTAGTTGTGAGGAAGAGGTCAAGTATGTTGGAGCTCTCTCCAAGGCGGTCAGGGATATGGGTAGGGTGCTGTACAAGCTGCTCTAGGTCATTAAGGATAGAAAAGATGTAGGCTTGCTCACCAGGTGGATCCGTGAAAGGAGAGGAGAGGCCAAAGGTGGTGGTGAACATTGAAATCTCCAAGAATGGAGATTTCAGAGAAAGGAGAAATGGACAGAATATGTTCCATCGTAGAAGTAAGATAGTCGAAGAATTTTTGATAGTCAGTAGAATTAGGGGATAAGTAAACAGCACAGATATATTTAGTCAGAGAATGACAGGAAAGCCGAAGCCAGAGTGTGGAGAATTCAGAAGAATCAAGTTCAGGAACACGAGAGCAAGATAAGTCGTTGCGTATGTATACACAACAGCCACCTTTGGCTTTGAAATGAGTATAGAGAAAGTAGGAGGATACAGAAAAGGGTTTGCTGTCAGTTGCCTCAGACAGCTGAGTCTCCGTTAGAAAAAGAAGGTGAGGTTTAGAGGAGGAGAGGTGGTGCTCAACAGAGTGAAAGTTAGATGAAAGGCCGCGAATGTTGCAGAAATGAAGAAGAAGAGAGTCAGACAGTGGTTCCAGGCACCTCGAGTTGTCACCGGGAGAGGGGCAGATGGCGGGGGCATTTATGGTCCCCCCCCCTGGGGACTCCGAGGCTTGGTGAATCGACGCCATTATGGTGAATTTTGAATAGGAAGTGTAGTGTGTACTGTGCATGTAGATTGGTGAAGATAGTTAGAGAAATTTGTACTGGAGAGCATGCTGGCCTACTCTCTGTGTAACTGAGACACTGAAAAAGTTCAGCAAAGGGGGATGGTCAGGAACTAGTCCTGAGGGCTGATGAAACGGGAGCTCCAGCACTCCCTGTCATCAGCTTTCCATCCACCTCGGGAGTACTGCCCTGCTCGACTGGTGCTACAGTCTACTCCACAAATTGTTCCTAATAACACTAGATCCTCACGAGAACCTTCTTTATTCGTAATACTCATCCTTGTATTCCTCTCATTTCCATCACATTTTGCTTGATTCGAAATTAATTAAGTAATTACATAAATACTGAATACAATTCCCGAATACATGAGTAATAAAGGATGCGACAGGTAACTGCTTTTACTGTGGAATGATGAACTAAATTATTAGAAAACAATCATATTGCCTTAAAATATGTATGGAATATCGGGCAGATGACAGTGAAAATCATCTCTGAATGGTTATGAAGGGAACTGGAGGTCAAGGGTGTAATGAAACGCAGGAAATTATAATGCCTCTTCACACTTGATACAAACTCGTCAAACGCGACTGTAGTCCACCTACATATTACCTATTGGAAGGCACTAACACAGCCAGGTTACATGATTAAATTGCAATAAGCAGAGTATCCAAGATAATTTGGGGCTATTTTCATTCTTCTGCAGTTTATCCGTAGCTAAAATGGAGGAATAACACAATAACATGGTTCTACATTCTATATGGCTCTACATTTCAGGGACTGTTTAGGTCCCAATGGTTCTGGAACCAAGTATTCCTATTGTTCTTACCTTGGATTTCGCAGAATCCCGTAAGTTAAGAACTGTTGGATCCAGGTTCCAGCGGCCAAATCTTCATCACTGGACTTGGAATCCCAATTCTGGAGGGGTTGGTATGGAGATTGATCACTTTCTTGTCGGTACTTGCTGGAGGATACTTACGAACTGCAGGGATTTCAGGAGTGCAGAGGTCCTTTCTCCTGGTCACAGACGTGTTGTTGTTACTCTAAGCTACAAATCAAAACTGAGAGATTCTCATGATGCAACCCCAAAATGGTTCCATCTTGAGAAACTCAGGGATTAGGAGTGTACATATGGGCATGCAGGGGGAGTTTCAAATCGGTCAGAAGTGTTTAATACTGTTGAGGATCCTGTTGAAGGACGGGATACCTTTAAGCGTGCTACCCTGGCAGCAGCTGTTGAGTGTATTGGAGAGTACCTGAAATCAAGGAGGGGAACATTTCGCATGGGATGCTGACCACAGTTGAGGAGAGTCTTCCTGCCAGACTGGCTGGGGATCAGGAACAGCAAAGACTTCTGTCTCGATGGGCAAAGTTTCACTGAGAAGGGACAAGGAGAGGTATGTCAGGGAAATTGCTGAGAAGGAGGAAGGTCGTTTTCATGCAAATAACCTTCGACCCGCCTACTGAGCCCTGAAAAAGTTCCATTCCAGATCCACCTCTCAGGTTAACTCTGTTCGAACATCAGATGGGTGGCTCATGTCAGGGGGCGTGTGAATACAGAGCTCGTCGGGCTGAGCTCTTTGAGCAACTGTATATGGCTGAACCTCCCATTGGAGAGCTTCCATTGGCTGGTGTACAGCTATTGACTGCTGTCTCACCAATTGACAAAGCCGAAAATCAAGAAGGCAGTGGCTAGGTTGAAAAGTGGTAAAGCAGGTTGTGTTTGTGACATGCTAGCCGAATGATCAAAGCTGGGGACGAAGCCATGATCAGGGGGTTACATGCAGTCATTGAAACCGTTTGGCAGACTGGTATAATTCCTCCTGACTGGACGGAGAGTTGGTCACCCCTAACTGGAAAAGAGAAGGAGACCACCATGACTGTAGTAATTACCGTGGCATTACAGCATTCAGTGTGCCGGGCAAAATTCTTGCTAACATTCTCCTGATGTGTATCCAGGACCATTTGCTGAAGTTTCAGAGGCCTGAGCAATCCATATTCCCGCCCAAGAAGTCTACTGTTGACTGTATCCTAGCTCTTCAAGTTCTTGCAGAAAACAGTCTTGAGTTTTGACAAGGTCTGAGAGCAGCCTATGTGGATCTCAAGAAGATGTTTTACTCAATAAATCAGGAGGTACTATGGGAACTAATGGAGTCGCATTAGTTCCCATAGTACCTCCTGATTTATTGAGTATTGATTATCCCCACAGGGGTAATCCAGCTGATTGCTGGCTTGTACCTAAACACTGAGAGTGATGTCAAGTTTGGGGGGGAGGGGGAACATCCCACTTTTTCCCAGCATGTTCTAATGTAAAACAGGGATGTGTCCTTGCCCCCACACTTTTCAACACATGTACGAATTGGGTGGACCTGGCTGTGAATTGATCTCACTGTGGGGTATCAATTGACAATTTCAGGGTTATCGACCTTGACCTAGCTGATGATGCAGTTAACCTAACGGAGTTGCTGGAGACACTACTGAGTGCCGTCGAGGAATTTCACGAGAATGTGAACCCATTGGGCCCAGACAAAGGTCCAGACATTTTCGGGCTTGTTGGTTGAAGCAGGTCAATCTGTCTAAACATGTGGTGAGGATACAGAAGACCTGGAAAGATTAACTTATCATGGTAGTGTGGTCCATAACAATGGTAGATCAGATGGTAAGATCTCTCATCACATTGGTTTGGCCTACCGGGTTATGGGGTCACTCATTTCAGGTATTTGTAACTGTCGTTATTTGTGTAGAAAGACGAAAGTTCGCATCTTCAGGGTGCTGGTGTTCTCCGTCTTACTGTGAGACATGGACATTAAACAGTGACTTGAAGCAGTGAATTGACTCCTCTGGTACTGTCTTCAAAGGATCCTAGGATATTGCTGGTACAACCGGATTCATAACAAGCGACTACTCCATGAGATGGACTCGAGGCCTATTACCCACATAATACGTCAACGCCAACTCCAGCTACATGGGCACGTGGCCTGCTTTCCAGGGGCTGATCCTGCTCACAGGGTGATCTCTGGACGAGTTAACTCAGGGTGAAGGAGGCCAAGGGGAAGGCCACGTAACTCATGGCTGGAGAAGGTTAATCACACCTGTTTTTGTGTTGCTGATGATACACAATAAGTTCTTATTTAAGTATTACGTAATTTCCAAACCAGGGTTCAATATGGCCTACGCGAACATGCAGCTGCCTGACTCCATAATGTTTTCACTGTTAGAAGACTAAAGCAGATATGAGAAGAATCTGGCTTTGTGTACCGTAGGTTCACATATTGTTCTGCCACAGTACCATAGTACCATTATTGTCCTCCATGATCCGCATTATTTTTGTTGGTGCAGTAATCTGAAATTATGTGTTATCGAATATGCTCTGTTCTCTGTTAAAAGAAAGGGAAATTGAGGTCATTCAGACATAATGTATTTGAGCTTACCGCTTGTCTGCAGTGCTATATCGTGAGTGACAGCTGTTTTAGTGCTGATGATGTAATTTAGCACAAGTTTGTAACTCATTCCTCCACCTTAGCTGTATTTCAGGCCACTGTTATTATTTGGCCAGATGAGTTGGTTTGACTTCCTGATAATGGGGGTCGGCCCACATTATCAAAATTTGTGAGGGTTTCCTTTGTTTTTGTTTTTCCCCCGTGAACAAAATACATTAGAAACCAAATGGCAGCTTAATCTTCTGCAATTTAAAACAATGTGCTTAGGTAGTTGCTGCTTATTATTTAGTGTATAATGAGGTTACTTCATTCTTGATACAATTTCTAACTATCTATCTATCTGTCTATCTATAGCCAGACGCCCAAGTCCCGTAAGGAGTGACCACAAACAAATCACCTCCATGTCGCCTGTCCCCTGCAATTTTGGTGCCCTCCTCCCAGCTCATACCCTTCTCTCATATAACTCTCCACTCGATCCCTCAATCTCATCCTCCGTCTCCCCCTCCTTCTTCTCCCTTCCACCTCACTCACATTCACTCTTAACGTTATTTGCCAACAATTTCTCTCACATCCATATCCACACCACAACGCTCCTTCACTTCCTCATTTGTTAGTGTCTTTCCACGTAACTCCACAAGCTGCTCTCAAATAACTCGTTTGCACTGCTCTTACTCTTGGTTTGTGTCCTTCCATGTGTCCTTCCAACAAGGTCCAAGTTTCCCTTCCATACGTAAGAGTTGCTGTCACAGTACTATCATGCAAACGACTTCCATGCTCACTTCCGTATTTCTCATAACTGTGTTCAAAGAACCAGCAACCTTTCTTCCCTGTTGTATCCTTTCAAGCACTTCTTCCTCTACATTTCCATCCTTACTCATCACACTACCGAGATACTTAAATGTATTCACATTTTCAATTTCGTCATCATCCACCCTCACTCTGCATGACTTCATTTCTCTCGAAAACCACAGCTTTACGTTTCCTACAATCACCTTTAGATTCTGTTTCTTACACTATCTCTCAAACTCATTCAGCAAACCTTGCTTAACAATACAGTATCATTGCAAAAAACAGAACTGGAAGTTTCCAAACCCTGCCCTCTGTCATTAGGGCTGCTCCAACACCCACTGTCCAACCTTGAATGTCTTATAACCACCATCCATATACAGACTGAACAGCCATGGAGACATGACAGATTCCTGTTTCAATCCTAAATTCCGTCAGAAAAATTCACCAGTTCACCATCTACATACTCTGCAGCCTTAGCATTCTCATACATACTTTTCACCGCATTCAACAACTTCCCATTTACTCCATAATTCGTTATATTTTTTTCATTCCTTGTCTGTGTTCTCTGTCATATGCTTTCTCCAAATCCATGATGACTCCATACAACTTCCTTCTCTACTCTAGAAACTTTTCCACTAAAGACCTTATGATGAATATCTGATCCACACAACTTCTTCTTTTCCTAAAGCCTCCATATTCTTCTCCAACTAATTTCTTTGTTATTTCCATAACTCTGTCAATAAGCATCCTAACAAACTCTCTTCCCATTACAGTAAGATGACAAATTAATGCCCCTATGATTACCATACGCTTGTTTTTTCCCTTTTCTTTTGTACAAGGGAACAATGATACCTGAATTCCAGTCTTCCAGAACTCCATTTTCATCCCAACGCAACCTACACATCTTCCATGTCTATTCTGCTACTGTGGCTCCCCTTATATTTAACAATTCCTTAAACTGTTTTCTCCATCTTCTCACTTTTTCCCCTTGTCCGCTATCAATCTACCATTATTTATCGTTTACTCCCCTACTATCTTCTTATCATCCCGTATAACTTTCTGTACTTCATTCCACAACATTTTCTTACATTTTCTCCACTTTACTTTTAAGTTCCTTTCAAAATAATCATCCACTGCTTTCTTACTCTCTTACTAATCTTTTCACTTCACTCTTCCTGTCTACATATAACTCTCTGTTCTGTTTCAACGTCCTCCATGCCTCTGCTTCCCATCCACTCGCTATTTGCTTTCTTCTTTTGTCACAGCTTCTCTCACCTCTTCATGCCACCAAGCTGTTCCTTACATCCCCTACCATTTTCTTTACCCAGCACACCACCTCACATGCTGCACAGATTTCTTCTGTGAATATCTTGCACACACATTCCATCTCCCCCATCTGCTCCAAATTATATTTACCCAATCGCTCCTCCACTTCTCTCTTATATTCTGCCCTTTTTATTATCCTCTTGCATCCTTTCCACCCTACTTGCATTGACCATATCTTCCTCCCTTTCACTCCATCGCATTTGTACCTTGACTCTCATCACCACCAAGTTCTGGTCAGAAAGTCCATTCCCTCAACCTCTGTATGCTCTGACATCCAGTACATACCTACTCATTCTCTAATCCACACAAACATAATCAATCATTACTTTTCGTTCTTTCAGTTCACCACCTACCCTTCTCACTTGCCACGTATACCTGTGGATCATTTTGTGCCTAAAGAGGGTATTGGCTATCAACAACGCCCTCCTTGCATGAATGTCCACGTCAGCAGGCACGCCCTACTCACCAACTACTCCATCCACCGTCGCATTCTCTATTTTTCCATTCACATCTCCAGTTACCTGTAAATGGCTGTTAGCGTCGAAAGCTGTTTTACCAAAATATGGCCAGCGTCGTCGATGCGGCACACCCTGTAAAAAGGTACGAACAAATCTGGGATGGGAATGAAGATCTGAGAGATGTTGACACATACCTACTCTAGCCACCAAACCATTTAGTGTTCAGTACATCTCTTGAATCAGTCATGAATGGATGTCCATCTTTTGCTTCCCTCATGTGTCAGTGTAAGTAAGAATAAGAAAGCAAGAAAATCAAGAAAATAATGTGTGTTTTCCAGACAGTGACTGCTTATCAATGTTTGCCTTTGACCTGGGAAGGGAGGAGAGAGAGAGAGAGAGAGAGAGAGAGAGAGAGAGAGAGAGAGATAAGTATCACGTACCCTCTTTCCCTCTCACCACTCTGCAACCCCAAACCCCCAACCCTACAGCGTATAAGATCATTTTTTTTCTTTTACTCATTTTATTTGTCATTATCACTTTTATTATACTGCTTTCCTCTTATTTGTTTTTATTTGCAGAAAAAATATTTGTATTCCTTGTTTACTGTACAAGCAACTACAACTTACATCCTCACCCTCCCCTTATTCCTCCTTCCCCATACCACCGTGCTTATCTCTGGCCTTATCATTCCTTGACCACAACGGTTGTCCCTACACAGCCGCAACCATTATCTTTCTCCTCTCTTTCCTTTTCCTCTCTTTCCTAAACCACTCACAGAAAAAAAAAAAAAAACATACAGGAATAAACATTTTGAACATAAAAAAAGAGGCATAATTATATTATTATTTATAAGTACATATTTTATGTATTGAATTTGATCATTTTACATATTTATTGTTTTGCACAAGCATTTCAGCAGCGTATGAGGTTTTCTCGTGGTGAATATGTGGATCTAAAATCTTCCTTACTCTTCATACTATTTCCCTCGTGTGAGGTGCTAATCTCGGGTCGCATTGAATCTTGGCGGCAACCGTTCAGCCTATACACACACAGCAGTTCCCATTATTTTGAAACATTGAAAAGAGCATGCTTCACTCTTTCCACACGAATTATACCACCCATAGTAAAAAAAAAAAATGCATACAGGAATAAACATTAGGAAAATGGAAAAGAGGACAAATATTCTTAAGATGTTTTTATTCATGGGTACACATATTATTCACTGAGTTTGTTCATTTTACATAGCATTTCAGCAACACAGATGTTCTTGTGGTGAATAGATGGATGTAAAACCTGCCCTTCCCTTCAAGCTAATTCCCTTGTGTGAGGTGCTAATCGCTTGTCGTATCGAATTTTAACTACTGCGGTTCAGCCTGTATACACAAAGAAGGACCCTTATCTAGTTTGGGTCTAAAAATACGATCTCTTGCCTCCCTTTGGGCACAAACCAAACCACCCAGACAACAGAAATAACCCGATTCTCGCATAAACACAATAAACATAAAAATGTTAAAAAAATCACAAATTTTTTTTAATGAAATCTCCCATATTATGTGCTGATTTTGTTCATAATATACTTATCTAGTCATTCAAATCCATTTCAGCACCATTGCCGTTTTTTAGGGTGAAAATATGGATACTTCTTAGTGCAATGTTTTTTCACTTCTTTGCTTAGTTTTCAATGGCCATTTGGCGAAAATTTTCTCACTTCATTAGGAAGCACAGGATGGATCTAGAAAGCAGAAAATTGCATTGACATGTGCACCAGTCGTTTCTCTTCAGTTCAGTAAGGAAAAAAATAGATTTTCGATACTTGAAAAAATGATGCCAGGGCCGGCCTGTGGGTCCCAACGATTTCCAGACCCACGGCTACTGAGAGATTGAAAACACCCTCTCACGCCTCTCAGACTTTTTCATGCACGCTTCCTTATTTGCCCAGAACACTTCTTTCACTGCTCTCACGGTCTTCCATTGGTGCATATACACACACAGTAGCCCACGTTTGTATTCCTACTTTCAATTTTACCAAAACAATCCATGAACCAACAGACCCATACTCTCTTGTATTCTCCTTCCATCTCCTGCACTCAACAATACATACACCTTCCTTTGACCTCTCATTCTCATCTACCCCTGCACATATACCCAGTCCACACTTGCACTCTCTCACACTCTCACCTCATCATTTAGTCTGAGTCAATTCATTATGTCCACTTCTGCATCATGAAGCACCTAGACAATCTCTCTCTTTCGCTTCATCATTCGCACCCCTCACTTCCACGTTGAAATACACACCATGACCTCTGAATGTTCCTTGGTCGTGATCTGTTGGTCAGTCCTTGTCCGAGGCATTAATTTTGTCTTTTCAGTTAGTTGTTTTCCAGGGAGGGGCACTAATCCTCCGCCAACCCACTTGTTGACACGTAGGAAACACCTACGGTACTGGTTTGTTGTAAGGTTATCACCCAACACATTTAATGATTTCTTGGCATACAGGAAATCATTTGGCTAATCACACAATGGAAAGTCATCTGGAGTAGCTCGTATCACTACACTGAGTGAGTGGATGATGGGCGCCCCCACTGATCACTAATTATAAATCAGTTACATTATAATAACAGATGAGAGCCATGGGGGGCAGGTTAGAAACATGTATGTACACCAGTCCTCCAGGCCTGAGGTCAGTGCTATCAGGGCCACATAATTAAGAAGGTGCAATAGAATGTATTTTCATGTGTTCTCCCATGCTTACACTCTTTCGAGATTTCCCCAGTGATGCATAAGACTTACAAATGCGGGCACTCGAACACAAATTTCAACACCTACTTTGCATTTTATTCTCTAAATGCTTTCCGTACCTACACCCATGAGAGAATTCTGGGTAGAGGCGGCCCAGTTCTTCAGTGACAGGAATTGGCGTTATTGGGCCATAATGATCAGTTATCCTCAGGACCCATAAAACAAGGCACTAAAGCATGTGCAAGTGATCTGATATAATGGATACGGGAACATGAATGGATATGAATGAATAGTAATATAGTTTTTTATGCTGATTACTGATCTGGAACAGAGAATTTACAAAAACTTGCAGAAATTTGTACCACACTGAGTTTGTTCTCTGAAAGTGTCGAGAATTGTTTCAAAGAAATTTCTTTGAATGATTACAGTAGTATGTAAAGCTGCTTTAATATAAGATAAAATAATAAATACCTGAAGGTTAATATTCATGATTATTTTTGATATTGCCATTTATAATATACATTTTGGAAATGCAGTATTGTATTTCCTTGCTTTTTCCTTGTTTTTATTTTTGTTGTTTTATCTTCCCAGCACCTATTTCGTCCACCTGCTTTTCAGTCACATGTTGCTTATTCTCTCTCTTTCTCTCTACTCCCCTCCCCTCACTGACCAACCTGGCTGCACGGCCTGAGATAAACAACATTGTTATTGTTTGTCACACGCACATAAATCCCTCGACGATGGAGAGAGAGAGAGAGAGAGAGAGAGAGAGAGAGAGAGAAATCAGTCTGTACTTGGAAATATCCAAATTTCCGGTGCATCTCAGAGAGAGAGAGAGAGAGAGAGAGAGAGAGAGAGAGAGAGCTAATAAGCAACATGTGACTGAAAATCAGGTGGACGAATTAGGTTCTGTACTTGGAAATATCCAAATTTTCGGTGCATCTCTTATTTTAATCGTTTCCCCTGATGAGGTGTTAGTGCCAGACTGAAAGACAAATAAAATTGTGTGTGTGTGTGTGTGTGTGTGTGTGTGTGTGTGTGTGTGTGTGTGTGTAATAAATATAAATCCTAGGATATTTTAATATAGGTACAGAATATCTTGTGTGTTGATTAGTGAGCATAAAATAGAGTTAAGATGTTATGGCTGATTTCCCCTGTGCTTTGTCGGCAGTGTCAGTAAATTCATCACAAGCAGCTAATAATACAACGCAGATTTTCTTTGATTTTTTTCTCAGGTTGTGGGAACAGGTAATGCATTTACTATTTCATCCAATTTGAAATTAACCCTTTGAGATTCCGACGACGCAGTTTTGCATCGTCATAAACTCAACCATTGAGATTCTGATGACTCGAATTCGAGTCATACGAAACAGTATATATATATATTTTTTTTTGCATGTTTTTCATCTCCTATCTGGCCTTGTTCCACAAACACTATCCTGTATATCCTTTTCCAACTATTTGTTTTTACACTGATGAGTACATCAGATAGATATCCATAATAAATAGGTTTTTACCATGAATAATATTGGTATTACCAACATGGGTACAGTATTTTGCCAGCATGACAGTGAGATCTTTTGCTTTCCTCTGTGAAAACTAACATAAATTGCCATAACCTATATATCAATAGAAAGGGAATTGACTGTAGATTGACATGGTGCTATCAAATTTCACACGTCTCACACTTTTTATTTTACAAATATTTTTCTATGGAAGGGTTTGCAATTTTTCCTTTTTGGCTAACTTCTACTCATCCTGTTAGGCTTTAGTACTACGATAAAGAGCAACTATTCAGCTTTAAAACCTCACCACATTCATTAATCTACCATGAAAAGTTAGTGAACAGTAGCCGATTAAGTACAAAAATCGCTGCGCAACAGCGCGCTCTCTGTGCACCTAGCTGAATCTGGCACAGACACAATCGGCAGAGGGCCAAAAATCTCAGAGTTAAAAGAGCCCAAGTTCGGTTCTCGGACCATTCAGGCTTTTGGATGGAGTCTGTTTCATCATGGTCCATGTTCATCTTGTGGTACAGCTGGAGACCCGGATGCAAAGTTGACCGTTGTGGTTTGTTCTGCAGGGGAAGATCTGGAATTTTTTGTTGTAATGACCTCCGTGCAACAATAAGAACATGAACAAACCTAAGTCCTTAAAATTACAATTTCTTATTTCACTTCCCAGTTACTAGAGATACAACTAAACCCAACATCAAGCAGTTGAAGGTAACTAATAATGATGTCAGAAGACTGTCAGATAAGAAACACGAGTGTTATATGTTCTTCCTCTTGTTTTTGTAGTTCTCACCAAGGAATTCTGATTTTGGTAAAAACGTCCAACCAATAGCACCCATTTTCATAGGGTTTGATCCCCTCAAGTTTTTCATCACTTAGCAGCTCATCCCACTTTCAGTATTCTCCCCGTCTTACCCATTTTCAGCTCTACCAGGTGGAAGTGCTCGGAAAATTGACCTACACCTTCACACAGTCCTATACACAAAGCTTATCTCTTCAGTGATGGTACCCCCACTACACTGTATTAACCGTCTTCATCCTAAATCGTATTGCCTACTTCTGTCTGCCTAGTCCACACTTTCTGCTCTATTTCGGCTTGCTAACGCTTTACCATATCCAGCTTTACCTTCCATACCTAACTAGCGGATACTTTTTAATGCCTTCTTGCTGTTTTAGGTTATTCTATTCAACATAGGAAAGTCTCTAGGTACCTGTCCCCACCCCGGAGGGGCTTGGGGACGAGTATTGTTTCACTCGGTTTGTTTGTTTGTCTGTCTGTCTGTCACTTAACAACTTTACACCAAAAGTACTGGTGCGATTTTGATAAAAATAACAGGGATGACGGGCTTTCACCCTCTGATCACCTGTTTAAATCTTGGGCCTAAATGGGCAAAGGCCCAGGCTGTAAGCCAAAAAAAAAAAAAAAGAAAAAAAAAAAAATCATTTCTTTTCATGAGAACTACTTTCAAATTCGTCATATCGACATGAAACCAACACTTAAAGTTGCATCTTTTAAATCTGCATCCTATAACATGCCTCATTACATCAGGGGGGTCATCACTCAGTGAGTGGTAGGGAGGCCAGTGTCAGGGTGTTTGGCCTAAAATTTCAAATGGGCATAAAATCGTCAACTTTCACCGGATTGACTCCAAATTTGATATGTGACATCTTTGGCTAGATATCCTGTTGTGTTTATACGTTAGCACTAAAATGACTGCCGGAGACGGATTTGCTGTGTCTTGGCCCCGCTTCTTCTTTTGAAGTAGTTAATGAAAGCTTTATATGAACCCCAAGTTTGTTTTATTTAAGTAAAATACACAAAGATTTTCAGGTTTAGAACTCTTAGCCACGCACTGTAAACAGGAAAGAACTGTGCCAGACTGGAGACCCCAGGACGAATCCAGCAATCTTCCCTGGGCCCAACTGGATATTAGGGGATATTTCCTAGGGGTTTGATTGATATTCACAAAGATTATTAATGTTGGCCTAGAGTCCCCAATGGTATGACAATAAAGAACTTGGTTGTTCTAATTTAAGTTTATGTTACCCCAATAGTTCGAAAAGTTCGGACAGTTTTATTAATTGTACTATTCGCCTCTAGTTTTTAAGAAATTGAGTAAATCTATATATAACCAGTCTAGGTGGAAAAGCCTCCCCAAAGTATTCAAAACAGTTTTGAGATAACAAGAACAGAACTACAATTCTGAAATTGCTGAAGCAATATTCAGAGAACTCCGTATTGCAGATGAAAATACTTTTGTTGTCATAGTAGACTTAATATTAAGGGAATTTTGGTTCATCTCAAATTTTTTTTTACAGGTTTTGACCTGTGACCTTGATAACAAGACCAAGGCCATTCATGCTATGCTGATCATGTTCATTTATGACCCACTACATTTCCACTGAGTTTGGTTAAGATCGGCCAAATAATTTCCGATTTAGCACTTTCGGGCATGAAGTGGCCATTTTGATTCTCCTCAATATCTCAAAAAAGTATTTGTTGGATCTCTATATCACTACCCAAGCACACTAGTATAAGTTGACTGTTACATACTGGAACATTTGCAAAGCAATTGATTCAATGGTTTTTGCTGCACAGGGGAACAAATAATGGAAAAAAAAAAAAAAACATAGAGGGCGCTAGTGCGGTGCTAGTGCTAAGGAAAATAAAGGTCCAGAAGAAGCTTGCAGGCAATAAACATCACTCCTGAAAATTTCCAGTCCACCTTGAACAGTCTTGGAATGCCAGCTTTCTAGACCTACCCTCCCCATACCCCACAAAAAAGAAGTAATGTCTACAAGATAAATAAGAACTCCATAGGATGTGGAGTTCTTAAAGAAGTCTGAAGTTGTTGATGCAGTATTCAAAGACCTCCACATTACAGATGAAAATACTTTTATCATTGTAGTCGTAATATAAAGGGACTTTTGGTATGACTTTTTATTTAACCCCTACACCGCGGTCATGTTTTTGCTCTCCTTGCATGTCCCGCGAGGAAATTCGCGCTCCGACTGACTTTTTAAAAATATTTGCCAAAAATCTGTTATTAGTCCTAGAATATTATAATTATATGTGCATATGGCACATACCTTCAGCTTTCTCTGGGATGTTTGTTGAGCCCTCGTCGAGTACCGTAGGACTTGTGGAGACTTCTGAAGTTGGGTAACGAATTCTCCACTTCACACTTCCCGACACCCCGTAATATGATTACCACAGCCTGATATTATCACTAGAAACACTATTCTATGATTTTCAAGAAGTTTGGAATCCATGCACCAAAAAAAAAAAACACTGTGAAAGCAATGAAAATTACGAGTGCGTACGAGCTTCCCACTTGCGCTCATTCCCTGGTGGTATTCTGTCATTTATTATTCATAAACATACTCGCACTTTATATTCCTATTACTTTATTACACTTATATATATATATACAGTATTTATCTACACGTTTCCTTCCGTAATAGTAGTTTATTTTCACTCCAGGTAACTTTCTCGTTCAGTAAACTAGAGCAGAGAGCAAAGCTTTGACTGTCATTACTCCAAGTATTTGTACTCATATTCTTATATTAGTAATTATTTACATTTCTATTTTATTTACACTGTTATACACTGTCACTTCCAGTAAATAAGGGCTCCTTTTCCTTGGAGCCAGGATGAACTTGGGACACTGAAACACTTGGAGTTATTCACAATTTCCTCCACTGGCTCATCACACGATTCACCAGAAAGATTGTAGTCACTGTCCATCATTATCATGGATAAATTAGCCAGTTCACGCTCCACAACAGAGTCATTTAGTCCTTTACCCCTTCCCACACGAGGTTTAGTAGGGGTAGAGGTCACAGGGCCCTCTAGAAGTGGCAGAAATGGTGGGGAGTGCTACGTGCTTTCATCTCAAGAAACAACACTGAACTAAATGACGAGGTGGATATGGGGCTGCCAAGGGTTGACAACATCAGCGAGGTGACAGCTGCTAATTTATATGCTATGAAATGATAGGCAGGAAATTAGGTAGCTCCAGGTGAATGTAAATATCACTTAGGCTTCTCGCTTCCTTTCTTATATATATTTTTATTACAAGACTAGATTATACGGCATATTTCAAGGGGAAATTACCAGGGAAAATTAGCGAATAAGTGCACATGGTGTGTTGCCAAGTGATAATTAGCCAACTCCCGGTGTATGGCACTATCAGTTACTTTATATTTTTTTGGTATATATTATTTTGTATAAGAATAGGGCATAGGGCTTATTTCAATGGAAGAAATCAGTGGAAAATTCCGGGGAAGATTTGTTTAGCAGAGCACAGCTGGGCAGGCTAGAGGAGACGGTAATGGAGGGGAGGTAGGGAGGGGAGTCAAGAATGGGGATAAATAGCTAAATTGTCAACAATGGATGGGAGTCCAGATGACATTATCAGTGCTGACTATTGTTGGACACCGGCAGTACTGATAGATGATACAAGTCACCATTTGAAAGCCCAGGAGAATTCAAAATAACACAGAATCCCAAAAGTGACCCCCCACGGTACGATCCATTGCGCCTGAGTGTCACGAAAGTGACGCCCCGCCGTCAAGGAGTAAATGGATATTGACATGTGATCTTGAGATGAAGGTCAACATCACTGATACTATGCAAATCACGTTCAAGCATGACCCATTACATATCCACTGAGTTTGGTCAAAATCGGCCAAATACTGTACATTCCCATTTAGCACTTTCAGTCATGGGGCTGCCTTTTTTATTTTCAATTTCTCAAAAATTATTTGTTGAATCTCAGTACCAATACCAAGGTACACCCACATAACTAAGTTTCTTAACCCAGTCAGGGTTAGAGAGAGGACAGGAGAATGGACAACCGTGAGTGGTAGTTTGGTACTGAGCTACGAGGCGAATGGTGAGAAACTTAATGAAACTGGATTCGAAACATTTCCGTGCTATTCACCTGCAAAACTTTATGCGTCTGTAACATACATAGCATATACTGTAATATAACAGACTAATTTGTTATCATGGAGTCCTGTGAAACTGGTCCAGACACGACCCATCAGTTTCAGATCCTCATCATACAAATAAAGCACCGTGCCATTTGAATATAAGCTGCAACTGGCCATTATCATTGCAGTGATATTTTTGTGAATATGTTATTCCTGGATTGATTATACCTGTAATATAGAAAGATTGTAGATTTAATGCTGATTCCCACAGTAGCTGTGCAGATGGTTATAAAATAATGTTAAACTATAGATGAATAAATCACATTGTGATGGGCAGCGGAGAGCATTCACCAGTATTTAACTATAACCAGATGAAATTAGAAGCAAGCAACACAAAATGAGTCGACGAAGATACAGCTGTGGTATCCTGCTCTGCCTTGTTATCCATGTCTTAACTGTTGCTTGACCTCACATGTGCATTATTTTCCTTCAGTCTCTACCTCTTCTATTACTCTTACTTCCCGGTATCCTCTTACTGTGAGCTGTCATGTTCTTTATGGGGTTTCTAGTCGTCCGGTCCTATAACCCCTACTGTATTACATTATTCATCACATCATCACTCCCCGACAACGTTTGCACAAGACTGCTGAATCTGTTACTACCATTATTGACACTGCCATTGCTAACCCCCCTTTTCCCCCTGACTCTGTCTAATTTCCCCCACAATACTATTACTGCTGCTTCTACTACTAGTCCACTATGTTCTTGTGTCTGCGTATCTGCTAACCACATTGTCCCTGTCCCACCGTCGACAGCTCGTCACTAACTCCCTACCACTACCCCAGTTGCACCCCCTCTCTCCCAGCCACTAGCGACCCGACTCCTCCCCCCGTCCGACACCACACTACCCCTCACCTCATCCCTGGGCCACCAGGCCTGTTGTCCACCCCTTTACTGCTGAATATACGTTGTATGCTTTAATAAAAATAATGATATCAACAACAACATAGATGTGAAGCATCCCTAACAATACATATAAAAACTGCAGACCCAAAACGTGCCTTTGTTAGGGAGCTCTGATATATTAACCACAGAACCGACCACAGATCGTTCTTATCATTGCCACTGGACCTTCCCTATAGCATATCTCCATGATAATACAACCCATTGTTGTTCTTTGTGGGATCACTATAGCTTTCTGCAAAAAATAACATAGCGCAAGGCATGCCTACAAACCACTAACATACACATGTGACGTTTCACTGACGTCCATCAAATAATAATGACGTCCTCAGGGAGAAGGGGTGACTGAACCTGTCTACAATAATGAAAGCCTGTAATAACGATGTCATAACAAGAAGTAATAACTAGATATCTTAATGAGTGCAATAACGATATGCCCTAATAACTAGTGTAATAAGGTGTTTTATTAACAAGCGTAAAAACGAGATATCATAAGAGTGTAATAACGAGATAACTTAATAACGCTTAATAACGAGACGATATAATAAGTGTAATTAACAGGGGTCCTAATATTGAATAATTACGAGATACCTTAATAATCACATGTTCTAATAACGAGTGTAATAACGAGATACTTTGATAAGATGTCCTAAGAACGTGTGATAACGAAATGTCCTAATAACGAGTGTGATCACGATAGACCTTTGTAACGAGATGACCTGATACAAGGGGGTCCTAGTAACGAGTGTAATAATGAGAATTCATAATAATTAGTGTAATGACACACTTTAATAACGAGAGTACCTAATAACGTGTAATAATGTGGGTTCATAATAACGAGAACAATAACGAGATACATTAATTATGTGTAATAGCTAGATATCTTAGTAACGAACGCAATGACGAGATATATTAATAAAGAGTGTAAAAAAGGTACCTTAATTACGAGTGTAATAATGAGAGGTCCTGATAACGAGTGTAATAACGAAATACCTTAATAACAAATATATTCACAAAATATCTTAACAGGAAGTGTAATCAAGAATTACCGTAATAACGAGACATCCTAATAACGAGTATAATAACGAAATATCTTGACAACGAGTGTAATAGCGAATAACCAGATACTTCAAAATGGAGATATCAAACGAGACATCTAAATAACGAGCTGTTTTGATAACGAATGTAACAAATAATTTCAATAATGAGTGTAATAACGAGATTTCCTTAAAAAACGCATGTAATAACGGGGTGTAATAAAGTGTGTAATAATAAGATATTTTAATAACGTGTCTAATAACGAGATGACCAAATAACGTGTAATTAGAAAATAACGAGTGTAACAGCGAGATTCCCTAATAACGAGAGTAATAACGTGATATCTTAATATCGAGTGAAATAATGCGATATCTTAATAACGTGGGGCCTAATAACTAGAAGTGTATAAACGAGAGTTCCTAACAACCGGAATGTAATAGTGTAGTAACAAGGGGTTCTAATAATGGGTGTAATAACGAGGGATCCTGATAACGAGTGTAATTACAAGAGTCTAGAAGAACGAGAGTATTGTAACAACGGGATCCGTAATAACGAGTGTAATGACGAAGGGTGTGTGTATTAACAAGTGAGTGTAATAACGAGCGTGTGTCAGTAATTGGCTTGTGTCAGTGCTCCGGTTCATAATGGCAGTCTTTGAACCAGGGCAGCAAGGGGTAAAAAGGCGTGTTTGAGAGTAAATAGCAAACATTACGCTGCAATAAACGGCAGACCGGGTCATTATTTCCCCAGATCCTAGCTCGGTACGGAAATTTCATAGCAACTCTTCCTTACCAATATACTTTCCCTATAACACATTTAAATGTACTTGAATGTTGCTAATAGAAACTAAGTCCGTACTGAAATGCTGTAAATGTGGTATAAGAGAATAAAGGTGTACTGACCGTGAAGCACCGCTAAGGATTATGTGTACAAAACTTCCTTTCAGGAATATATATATATATATATATATATATATATATATATATATATATATATATATATATATATATATATATATATATATATCAGTGGCTTTTGGTGATGCTTAAACCGGTGACATAAAGATCTGTATTCACCAGCAATATTTATAACGTTTGGAGTATGGGGAAGATTAATTTGCCTAGCTCTTTTCTCTTTTGTGTTTCATTGTCTCATTGTAATTATTGTAAATATTATTAGCTTGTATTATATTAGGTATTTTTCATTGTGTTTATTTTTCACTTGCTTACGTCAGCTAACTTTAATTTACTCTCTGACCTGTGTTGCGAAATTGGGGTTAGTGTTTTTTTTTTTTTTTATCACTTAACTGTTTGTTCAGTTCCCTTTTCACTTAGCTTTTCTCAGTTTTTACGCAGTCAGATTTATTTATCTTGTGTTGCCTACTCCCATCTCATAACAAATAAACTGGCTTTACCTCACCAAGGTAATACTGATATTCTGTTTATTACTGATTCATTGTGGTTGTCATCATAGAGAGTAGAACTAGTGATGTTACTGTTGCGCCCCTACATATTGTGAGTCAGCAAGATGCAGTTGACTTCAACTCAGGACCAACGGAGGATAAAGTTGGGAGATTGCAGAGGCAGGAGCTAACCTTAGTTGCCCAGGCTCTTGAAATTCAGAGTGAGTCAGGTAATGTCTTCCTGTTAACTAACTTAATCTGCCACCGACTGTTTGGCACAGACCCATATTGTTACGTCCCAGTCCACACACTGCCACAGGCTCAACAGCAGTCTTACATTACATACCACTCTAAATCATTAACCATACGAACTTAAATTACATAATTTAACAAACAATTACTTAAATAAAACATTATAAAGGAAAAGAGCACAAAAATAAATGAATGTTTAACTTACCAAATAACTACGCTCACAAACACCAGGCAAACTGGCAACACTGACTCGTACCGAACTTACGGTACGAGAAACGTCTCGAAGGTACGAGACTACCTAACTGGCAAATCCCCCTTCATAACACTACCCCCTCCCTAGTTCTTTGTCGTCCCGACAAAACTACACAGTATACACAAACATAAACATAAACCCTAATTCTAATGAAACATCTAACTATACACAAGATAATCTTTCAACTTATCAGGTCTTCTTCTATGCCGCTTCCGACGATGTCCTTGTTCCTCCACATAATCCACTCCTCCAGGAAGGTCTTGGTCCTCTTCTTGTTTCAATTCTTCCCTCGGGAAACTGTCACCATCTTCATGCACTTCAGCTCCTTGGTCCTCAACATCCTCGGCTGCAGGTGAGCACAATTCCTCAGAGACATCCCAGCTGTACTGTCCTGGCCCATGGTACTGCCTTAGACGATTCACGTGTACCACCTTTGGGCAAGACATCCTGCCTCCCCGAATCCGATATGTTACGTCTGATAGGCGGTCCAACACAGTGTACTGTGTACAGGAAGGACGTTGCCCAGTGAGTTGTTGTTCTTATGGTAAGCCTTTAGGTGTGCAGTACACAAGATCAGCTGAGGCAAAAATAAACACTGGCTCCTTAAAGATCATTGTCTTTATTTTTCAAATAATTCCACTTAATGCTTTTCAACTTCAATGTTCTCACAAGCACAGGAGCTATACACGCTTTATAGATTGCAGTTACACTTAATGTTTAACAACTTCACAGTTAGTACACTTTATGCTTGCTAACACTTCACTTATTACACAAGTACTGAAAATTATCTTCACTGACAGTAATTACACTTAATACACTTCACTGTCTTCTCAAGTCCCAATGATAAACAAACTTCAATAACCCGTCACTGTTTTCACAAGTACCAAAAATATACAACCTTCACTGACACTGACACTGCAGCAAAACCGACTGCACTTCACACAACCTGACCTGAAACCCGACTAAACTCCAAACTGACTTGACACCTCACTAAACTTGTAATAATCTCTACCCCATCCTTATATAAGCTTGCATTGTTCTAGAAACGTCCACTTCTCCAACATTCTACGACATACTGTCTTGCATCAGCCCCTAGCAACAACAGTTACCAACTACGAGACATCAAAACATTCTAGAGTTGTCTTACATTACATACCACTCTAAATCATTAACCATACGAACTTAAATTACATAATTTAACAAACAATTACTTAAATAAAACATTATAAAGGAAAAGAGCACAAAAATAAATGAATGTTTAACTTACCAAATAACTACGCTCACAAACACCAGGCAAACTGGCAACACTGACTCGTACCGAACTTACGGCACGAGAAACGTCTCGAAGGTACGAGACTACCTAACTAGCAAATCCCCCTTCATAACACTACCCCCTCCCTAGTTCTTTGTCGTCCCGACAAAACTACACAGTATACACAAACATAAACATAAACCCTAATTCTAATGAAACATCTAACTATACACAAGATAATCTTTCAACTTATCAGGTCTTCTTCTATGCCGCTTCCGACGATGTCCTTGTTCCTCCACATAATCCACTCCTCCAGGAAGGTCTTGGTCCTCTTCTTGTTTCAATTCTTCTCTCGGGAAACTGTCACCATCTTCATGCACTTCAGCTCCTTGGTCCTCAACATCCTCGGCTGCGGGAGAGCACGATTTCTCGGAGACGTCCCAGCTGTACTGTCCTGGCCCATGGTACTGCCACATATGATTCAAGTATACCACCTTTGGGCAAGACTTCCTGCCTCACCAAATCCGATATGTTACGTCTGACAGGCGGTCCAACACAGTGTAAGGCCCGCCCCATGGGCTCTGCAGCATTGGTGACTGTCCCTTCTTACACTGAGGATTGTATAACCAAACTTGGTCACCGTCCTTGAAGCTCACTTCACTTGCCTTGGCATCATACTTTCATTTCATCACTTCTCCTGAAAATTTGAGGGCTCCTCGCACTTGATGATGTACCTTAGCCAGCTTTTCCTAAAGGTGCTTCGCATAGCCGGTGGTGTCTGTAGTCAGCTCTTCACCAGGTGGTCTTTCCATTAACAAGTTGACAGGTAAACGTAACTCGTGGCCCAGCATCAGTTTTGCAGGAGTGTAGCCAGTAGACTCGTGGGATGCAGACCGATATGCCATCAGCAAAGCAGGTAATTTCTGGTCCCAGTCTGTTTGTCCATCAATCCAGTTCTTGCCCCAGGGTCCAGTTAAATTTCTCCACCATCCCATCTGACTGTGGCCTTAGGGGGGTCGTCTTGGTCTTCTTCATCCCCAATAATTTGCAGCACTCACGGAACACAGCAGACTCGAAGTTTCTACCCTGGTCTGGATGTAGCTCTTGTGGCATCCCAAAACGACAGAAAAACTGATCAACCAACACCTGAGCAATTGTCGCAGCCTCTTGATCGGGGATGGCATAGGCTTCTGGCCACTTTGTGAAGTAGTCCATGGCAACACATATATACTGGTTTCCTCTCTCAGTGAGTGGCAAAGGTCCAGCAATGTCCACCGCAACTCTTTCCATCGGTGCACCCACTTGGTACAGCTGAAGAGGGGCACAACCACGTTTTTTGGGTCCCTTCTTGGCACAGCACACATCACAGGCCCGACACCACTCTTCAACATCCTGACGCATGCCAATCCAGTAGAACCCCTGTCGCAGCCGGCTTAAAGTTTTCTTCACTCCCAGGTGCCCACTAGTGATCTTGTTATGGGACTCATCCAAGATCTCAGACCTCATTTTCTTCAGAACCACGAGTTGCCAACACTCACTGAGGCCATTGAGCATCTCCCACTGACGCTCCAGTAGTCCATTCCAATGAAGGTCCCACTGACTCCAGCAGCTTTTGGTCCCAGGGCCCAACCTGGAAACTTCTCCCCATGATGGTCGCACTGCACTCTGCTGCAGCCACTCCAGCACTGGTTGTAAATCTGCACCCTCCATCTGCATCCTCCCCAGGTCTTCTTCGTCCGACTCCAGCCCCGTCACTACAGTACAGTTGCATTTCTTCCTATGATTCCCATTCCTACTATGCTGCATGTCATCTGTCCTGTCTTCTCGCACACTATTAATCAAGGTTCTCTTGCATTTCTTCAGTGATGGGTCTTCTGCACCCTTCCTCTTATCATCCCAACCATTCTGATCCGCAAATAACTCAAACTGTGCACGGTAAGCTTCCCAAGATACACTACCAGCACTTTCTTGAGGTTCCTTCTTAACGGGATCCCTATTATAGCCATGCACTTCACTGGTTTGGGGCCTAATAACTGAGGCATCATAATTAAGTCCGGGACTTACAACTTCTGCATTCTGATTATTTAGTCCTGCAATGCCATCTTCAGATGCCCGGGATCCGTCAAGATTCACTATACACTGTCCATTCCTTTCATATGCTTCCTGTACACTAACCTGAGGCTCAGCAGTGCAATATTTTTCTACAGCCTCAATTTTCTCACTAATTATTTTCACTTGGTCGACTACATGCTTCAACTGGTTATCTACATGCCGTCTGCACTCCGTCACTATTTCCTCACTAATTGACTTCAACGGGTCGTCTACATGCTGTCTGCACTCTGTCACTATTCCCTCACTAATCTTCAGCTGGTTGTCCACATGCTGTTTGCACTCCGTCACTATTTCCTCACTAACTGTCTTCAACTGTTTGTCTACATGCTGTTTACACTCTATCACATTATTTCTTACCTCATACTTCTGCTGCCGTAGCTCAGCATATAGCTCCTCCTTCAATTGTTCCTGTTCTTCCTTCATTTCCCCCATGAAAGCATCTAGCTGTCCTTGCATTCTCAGCTGTAATTCCTTCTGTTGCTGCTGTAGTGCCTCCTGAAGCTGTTCATATCGTTCTTTCTGTTCTTCGTTCTGTGCCTGCAATTGTTCTTTGATTTCTTGCTGTCCTGCATTCTGTGCTGCCTGTAGTTGGGCGCTTTGTGCTTGTAACTGTTCTTAAAATTCATTCCTGAGCACTTCACTTTGGGCCTGTAACTGTGCTTGGAGTTGTTTCTGTCCTTCACTCTGTGCCTCTAAGTTTTTCGCTCTGTGCCTCTAGTTTTACACTCTTTGCCTCTGGTTTTACACTCTGTGCCTGTAATTGTCCTTGGGGTGCTTGTAAAAGTTTCATAATTCCTCCCAGCGATACCTCTTCCTGCCTAGCTTGGCCTCTTGCCTTGACACCTTCTTGCTCCATGTCGAAGATTAGACTCACTGCAGCCCTGAATAATAATCCTCACTCCTGACACCAGTGTTACGTCCCAGTCCCCACACTGCCACAGGCTCAACAGCAGTAGTACAGTACAGGAAGGACGTTGCCCAGTGAGTTGTTGTTCTTATGGTAAGCCTTTAGGTGTGCAGTACACAAGATCAGCTGAGGCAAGAATAAACACTGGCTCCTTAAAGATCATTGTCTTTATTTTTCAAATAATTCCACTTAATGCTTTTCAACTTCACTGTTCTCACAAGCACAGGAGCTATACACGCTTTATAGATTGCAGTTACACTTAATGTTTAACAACACTTCACAGTTAGTACGCTTAATGCTTGCTAACACTTCACTTATTACACAAGTACTGAAAATTATATTCACTGACAGTAATTACACTTAATACCCTTCACTGTCTTCTCAAGTCCCAGTGATAAACAAACTTCAATAACCCGTCACTGTTTTCACAAGTACCATAAATATACAACCTTCACTGACACTGACACTGCTGCAAAACCGACTGCACTTCACACAAACTGACCTGAAACCCGACTAAACTCCAAACTGACTTGACACCTCACTAAACTTGTAATAATCTCTACCCCATCCTTATATAAGCTTGCATTGTTCTAGAAACGTCCACTTCTCCAACATTCTAGGACATACTGTCTTCGTCAGCCCCTAGCAACAACAGTTACCAACTACGAGACATCAAAACATTCTAGAGTTGTCTTACATTACATAGCACTCTAAATCATCAACCATACGAACTTATGTTACATAATTTAACAAGCAATTACTTAAATAAAACATTATAAAGGAAAAGAGAACAAAAGTAAATGAATTTTTAACTTACGAAATAAGTACGCTCATAAACACCAGGCAAACTGGCAACACTGACTCGTACCGAACTTACGGTACCAGAAACGTCTCGAAGGTACGAGACTACCTAACTGGCAAATCCCCCTTCACAACAATATAAAGTCCCTGGATCCATGCCAGACCTTAAATCAGTTTCTAGATCAGTTCATTCATCCCATGATAGTTCAGCTGAGGACACTATTATCCACCAGAAAGAATTTTTTGATGCAGAGCAGGCTAAGCACGATCATGAGTATTAGATGTTACAGCTTCAACTACAGCTTCAGAGGGAGAAGAGGGAGGAGGAGAATAGGACATTACAACTTCAACCACAGTTTCAGAGGGAGAAGAAGGAGGAGGAGAATAGGACGTTACAGCTTAAACTACAGCTTCAGAGGGAGAAGAAGAAGGAGGAGAATACCAAACTGCAGCAGATAAAGCTTGACTATGAAATGCGAATGAATTGCCCAAGTGCCCCAACCAATTTTCCCCATTCTTTTTCAGAATTTAGGACCGTTGAACCCACTAAATTAGTTCCCCCATTCGATGAGTGTTTAGTCATGGAGTTCTTTGACCGATCTGAGAAGATTGCTACAGGTAACGAGTGGACCAGAGATAGCTGGTCATCTTTAGTTCAGCCAGTAATCAAAAGTAAAGCATTGAAGGCCTATGACAGTCTTAGCCACCAAGAATCACAGGATTACGAGGTATTAAAGAAAACCATACTGCATGCATACGAGATGAGACCTGAAGCTTACAGGCAGAAGTTTAGGAATTGTAGGAAGCACCCTCATGACACTTTTGTAGGGTTCAGTAGGCAGATGACTGATGCTTTTAATCAATGGATGCGAAGTGAGGATATCTCAGAAACTTATGTTAAGCTTAAGGAACTTGTTATCCTCGAGAACTTCCTTGATAAGACTGATACAGGTTTAAGAACTTACCTGGCTGATAAGAAAGTTAAGAATGCTGCTGAGGTGGCAGTTTCTGTAGACGATTATTTTTTGTTTAAGAATTTGAGTAAGGGTAAGGAAGTTCCTAGGAGTGTTCCTCAGAAATGTTACCTCTCTCAGTTCCCCAAACAACCATCTCAGAAGCCCAACTCCACAAATTACTCCTCACCCAAACCTGATACACCTCACATTTCCCCAAAAACTACACACCACCCATTTACTTGCTCATATTGCAAGAAGCCAGGTCACACTGTAGATAGATGTTGGCAAAAGTCAGGTGCTGAGAAGCCAATGAGCTTTGTTTCTCGTGGAGCTCCCGTGGTTACCCCTTCAGTTGATTCCCCAGTTGTTAGTCAGGGAAACTCTGATATTTTACTCCCTTTTAGGGTTGATGTTGTTCCGGAAGGTGGGAAGAAGGAGGCCAAATTTGTGTTGGAGCCCACTGTTTTAGGAGATGTGGTACAGGCGGTGATGAGCAGTGTTACCCCTGCTTCTTCGTATGCCCCCTACCTGTATTCTGGTTTGGTGAAGGTGAATGGCGTGCAGCATCCGGTATGCATTTTTCATGACACTGGTTCTTCAATTTCTTTGTGGGTAAGGCCAAATAATGAAGTTCTTGATGTTGCAGGAGGAGAGTTTGTTCTGATTAGGGGAGTAACAGGTGCAAAGACTGTGCCACTAGTTTCTTGTGAGGTAAATGCCAGTTGTTTGATGGATTGGCACGATTGGGTGTTGTAGATTATTTATTAGAGAGTGGTGTTCATTTAATTCTTGGCAATGACCTAGTGAGAGGTGAGATTACCACTCCAGTTTTGTCGGAGGTGCCAGTGCCCGAAGTTCCTCTGCAGGTTGATCCCATTGATGCAGAGGCATTCCCAGTTTGTGCAGTGACTAGGTCCATGTCACGTGCAAAGAGGAGTCGACAGGAGAAGGTTGCTTGTAGTGTGTCCTGCATTATCGTACCAGAGGCAACAGTTAGTCCTACGTCCGAGGACACGAAACAATCGGACAATGAGACATCTTTGGCAGATACATTTCTGGGTTCTTTGGAAGATATTCTACCTGTTGCATTGGAGGAGAACCTTCAGAAGTTAAAGGAGTTGCAGTCTGGAGACCAGGAGATTCAGAGGTTGAAGTTGTGTGCAGTGGATGATTTTGAGAAGGAGAAGGGTGGATGTTTTCATGTGAAAGACGAGATTTTGTGGAGACAGAGACCTCCACATGTGAATGTAGATGATGGGATGTGGGACTACCATAAGATTGTAGTACCTAATGAGTGCAGGCAGGAGTTAATTCAACTGGCCCATTCTACTCCATTTGCAGGTCATATGGGTGTAAGGAAGACCATGGAGAGGCTGCATGCGGAATTCTGCTGGCCCTACATGGCAATGGATATGGCAAAGTTTGTCAAACATTGTCATAAGTGTCAAGGAGTGGATAGGCCAAATCAGTCTGTCCCTAAGGCCCCACTTGTCCCCATTCATGCCATTGATCCCCCTTTTTCCAGCTTAATTATTTATGTGGTGGGACCCTTTCCCCCAACTTCTAGTGGTAACTCATATCTGCTCACTATCATTGACCCCTCCACGAGGTACCCTGAGGCGATACCTCTACGTTCTATCGAAGCTAAGGCAGTGGTTAGAGTTTTGCTAGATTTCTTTACAAAGTTTGGTTTGTCCTGGGAGGTTCAGTCAGATAGAAGGTCTAATATCCATTCCAACATCTTCAAGCAGTCATTTCCTCAACTTGGCATCACACACATCAAGAGCAGTTCCTAACATCCAGAGACGCAAGATGCCTTGGAGTGTTGCCACCAGATGCTCAAGAATATGCTCCGCAAGTACTGTCTGGAGCACTCTGTTGACTGGGACCATGGTGTGCCGTTCCTCCTGTTCGCTACGAGGGAAGTACCACAGGAAAGTTTGGGTTTCTCTCCTAACGAGTTCGTGTTTGCCCATCGAGTTCGGGGTCCTCTTAGCTTGATTAAGGAGACTTGGAGCAGTAACCTTGCCAAGAGCAAGACCTTACTCCATTACGTGCAGGACTTCAAGACCTGTATGAGTGAGACTCTGGAGGTGGCCAGGGAAAATCTCAAATAGGCATAGGGAAACATGAAGGTGTGGTACGATCGAAAGGCCAGGCTGAGGGAGTTTAAGGTCGGCAACAAGGTTTTGGTGTTGCTGCCACTGCAGGGTCAGCCGCTGGCCGTTAAGTTTAGTGGTCTTTACCCTGTAGTGCGGTGTATTGGAGACTGACTACCTGGTGAAGACTCCCGATAGAAGGAAGAAGCACCGACTGTGCCATGTGAACATGTTGAAGCCATACCATCGTGCTCCAGATTCTCCGGCTCCTGTACACCTTGTCGCTGCCACTGCTGCTGCTGCTGAGGAGGGTGTTGATAGCAGCTTGTTTGAGGTGGACTGCGAGCTTCCAGTTTGTAGCTGGGTGAAGAACGATGAGGCAGAGTCCACTCTCAACTCCAAGTTAGCACATGTGACTTGGGACCAAGCATCTCAGTTGGTTGCCCTCTTGTCAACTTACAAGGAAGTATTGAGCAGAACCCCTGGGAGGACCGATTGGATTCAGCATGACATGGATGTTGGTGACGCCGTTCTTGTGAAGTTGCCTCCTTATCGGGTCAGTCCACAGCGTGTTGGTGTGCTGCATCAGTGGCTCAATTATATGTTGGACCTCGGGCTTATCTCAACCTGTGTTAGTCCCTGGAGTTCCCCTGTGATGTTGCTGCATAAACCAGATGGCACCACAAAATAATGCATAGACTACAGATGAGTGAACGCACTAACCAAGACTCATATGTACCCAGTGCCCCGGCTTGAGGACTGCATTGATTGCATCGGCTCATCTAGTTATATCACCAAGTTAGATCTCAAAAAAGGCTTCTGGCAAGTGCCTTTGACCGAACGGGCTAAGGAAGTCTCGTGTTTTGTGGCAGATGGACAAATAATCCCGATCATAATACCCGTCTCTTGGATTTATTCTTGACAAAAAAATACAGATCAATACAGGATAGAGGTACTGTCACCACTTGCATCCTCTGACCACAATCTCATCAAAGCCTCATTAGTTAACCCCCCCACACCTCCCCGTTCTGAACCTGTCAGGATGACCTGATGGCACTTTGATAGGGCAAACTGGGATGGATTTAGAAATGATCTTGCTGACATTCCATGGCAGTCTTTCTTCTCTAGTGATCCCAATTCTACCGAGTCCCTCATTTGCGACTTAATACTAGCTGGTATGGAATTATTCATATCAAGTCAACAGTTCACTAAAAGATCGAACTCACCAAAATGGTTTGATGGCAACTGTGCCAGAGCAACAGCCCAAAAGTCATTAGCATATAACTCTTACTTAAAAACAAAAACATCTGAATCAATCTCTCAATTTAAATTTGCAAGACATCATGCAAGAGATGTCATAAATCTAGCTAAATCAAACTTTCTTCACAAGCAAGCATCAAAACTACTTAACAACCCTAGTGACAATAGAATATTCTGGTCAACTCTTAATTCTTTCAATAAAAACCTTAACAAATCATCATCCATTCCCCCACTGAAATCTTCAGATGGCAACATTACAAATGACCCACTTGCGAAAGCAGATGTTTTTGCCAGTACATTTGCCAGAAATTCTGCCATGGATGATGCCAGCCAGAACGTCCCAGTACTAGAACTTGACTCTCCTGAGATTGTTCCACTTAAAATACAGACAAGATACGTATAATCCATCCTAGACAATTTACCCACCAACAACTCTCCAGGCCCAGATGGAATTGCACCAATTTTGAAAAAGTGTTCCCCTGAACTTGCCTCTTTTCTAGCTAAAATTATTCATACTAGGCATACGTACTTCTTCATTCCCAAATTCATGGAAGAAGCCAATATCCACCCAATTCCATAGAATAGAAGTTCCTCTGACCCCTCTGTTTACAGACCAATAGCAGTCACATCTTCTCTTGGTAAGGTATTTGAAACTTTAATTAATAAGAACATTGTTAAACATTTTGAATCCAACAAATTAATTAGTGATAGACAATATGGTTTTCGCCACGAAAGATCCACCATTGACATACTCAATCTCCTAACTCATACCATCCATCAATCAATCAACCTACATGGAGAAACTCATGCAGTAACCCTTGATATTTCTAAAGCTTTCGATAGAGTATGGCACCATTCCCTGCTGTCCAAACTCTCTTGCTATGGACTAACAACTTTTGTTCCTTTGATCTCCTCATATCTCGGTGACAGGATAATAAGAGTAAAAGTAGATGATGTATATTCCAATTTCCACTCCATTAACGTCGGCGTGCTGCAGGGATCAGTTCTGTCCCCAACCCTGTTCTTGGTTCATATTAATGATCTCATATCTGTCACCCACAATCCCATCCACTCATATGCAGATGACTCAACATTACATAGTTCATTCACACTCAGACACCCATTTACAAAGTCTAATATCTCTACCTCTTAACTCAGTAGAGCCATCTCCATAAAGCAAGACCTATCTACGATCAGTAAATGGGGACAAAACAACCTTGTCTCATTTAATGCTAGTAAAACTAAGTACAGTATATACAATTTACTAATAAACAGATATTGCCAGATTCGTATATTACCTTCAGTACTACTAATATTCCCATCTCCAAAAGTATTGAAATTTTCGGCATCTCACTTAACAATGCCCTCAGCTGGACCTCTTATGTCAGATCACTTGCTAAAACCCCTCAAAGAAACTTGGATTATTGTACATAGTCCGTAATTTCTTCACTGACAAGCAGTTAGCTATAATTTATAAAAGTCATGTGTGCTCTCAGCTTGAATACTGCTCACCCTTGTGGAATGGATGTGGAGAGGTTGCATTAAAACAATTAGACAAAATTCAGAACAAGGCTGTTAGAATTATTAACAACCCTGCCATTACAAATAAACTACCTCCCCTACAAGTAAGAAGGAATGCTGCCTCCCTTGCATTATTTTACAGATTTTTTTTATGGCAAATGCTCAGATGAAGTCGCATCCATGGTGCCACCTCTCCATGCCTTCCCTTGTGCTACACGGGGATCTGGTAGTGCTCATGACTGGAATGTTCCTCAGCCATATTGCAGAACTTCTGCCCATCAGAATTCTTTCATTCCTCGTACTGCATCTCTTTGGAACTCACTTCCCCAGAGTTGTTTCCCTCCAAACTTCAACCTACAGCTGTTCAAGTCTAACTGTTACAGGTATTTTATGAACAGAGGACACCAGTAATCTGGTGTATGGATTACTATTTTTTATTCATTTGTTTCTCCTTCCTCTGTTCTGTTATTTAAATATATATATATATATATATATATATATATATATATATATATATCAGTGTAATGTGATGCCACATGGTATGAAAAATGCCCCAGCAAGGTTTCAGCAATTAATGAACATGGTTGTCAGTGGTATGAAGCATTGTGTGGTATACTTGGATTATTTAGTAGTCTTTACCGATGACTGGGAAAGCCACTTAAGAGAACTAGGTGTTTTGCTGTCCAGGCTTTCCAAGGCTTTCCTTGTAGTAAATTTAAAGAAGTGCGAGTTTGTTTGTGCACAAGTTCAATACCTTGATTATGTGGTGGTCATGGTTGTGTATGCCCCCATATTCTAAGGTGGAGGCAATAAAGAGTTTTAAGGCACCACAAAACAGGCGCGAGCTTCGGAGATTCCTCGTCACTATTGGTTACTACCTTCGTTTTTTGAAGAACTTTGCAACAATAGTGGCCCCTCTCACTGAATTGCCTAAGAAAGATAGAAAATATATCTGGACTGATCTGTGTCAGAATAGTTTTGATGCAGCAAGAACGTATTACGTACACCCACTGCAAATTGACTTAGGACCTACACACAGAATTGCTATGGGAGAGTTGTCTGCCTTTGCTTTGTGTTTCCACCTCTACCAAGTGAATTTTGGGGGCAAGAAGTAACTGGCAACTCCTCTGGTGTTGGTGGGAGGTAGTGAAACACTCAGCACGTCAGTGCTTGCCCAGAAGCGAGAGTGAGAGTATATATTCCCATCACTCCGAGCTTGCACCTCCCTCTTTTTTCGTATGCATTACTGTTTGCCCTGTTATTTTCCTAGAGTCGAGTTGTTATGTCTGGAAAGTACTGCTTAAGGGATGAGAGGGTCTGTATCATTGCACAGAGGCAGGATAATGTCCCTATCAACACGAACTGTGAACATACTGGACACGCAAAGTCGACCGTCATGAAGATTCTTGCTGCAGCATGCGGCCTGCCATCTGATGTCATACCAGATCACAAGCATGACGGTGGAAAGAGAAGGACGACTTCCAGAGGTACTGATATGCTTCTGAAGAGGGAAGTAATCAAGAATCCTCGACTGACAGCAGCAGAACTGAGGAGAATGCATCCCCAGCTGTTACAAGACGTCTCAATTTGAATCATCCAACACTGCTTGCAGAAGGAGCTGGGTTTCCCAAGCCGCACTGCAGCCAAGTGACTGCTTCTCACTGACCACATGAAGAAGCAGAGCATTCAGTTTTCAAAGAAGTATGCACACTGGACATCAGATGAATGGAGAAAAATTATGTTTTCCGACAAAAGCACATTTCAAGTGTTCCAGGTGCTTTCTGCCAAGGTTCGTCGCCCTGCCTCCTATAGTCGATATGAACCTGCTTACACGGTGCCGAGTGTTAAGCATCCACAACAGTAATGGTATGGGGGTGTTTCTCAGGTGAAATGGGAGGGGGAGGCCTCTACTTTCTTCCTAAGAACTTGATGATGAATGGTGGCTGGTTCATTCAAGTTCTGAAAGATCATTTGTTAAACTTTTTTGTTATTCATGGGTGCGACTTTTTCATGCATGATTCAGCTCCATGTCACAAGTCAAGAAAGGTGACAAAATGGCTTCAGGATAATCGGATTGAGGTCCTCGACTGGCCTGGCAACAGTCCGGATCTAAATCCGATAGAAAACTGCTAGGTAAAGATGAAGAAAATCATGGCAGAGAAGAAGACACCCAGTCTGGACAACCTCAAGACTGAACTGACAAATGTTTGGTGCAAAGAAATGTCCTTAGATTACTTTAGAGAGGTAAGTGATTCCATGCCAAAACTCATCCAGTTGGTCCTGAAAAACAAGGGAAACATGATTTCATATTAATGAATGGGATTTCATGAAGAAGACAGGAAGAAATCAGTAGGATAGAAGTTGTGGAAGCAATGAAGAAAGTTAAATCGGGGAAAGCCCCAGGAATTGATGGAGTGTGTGGTGAAATGCTGAAGCACGGGGGAGAGATAGTAGTAGAATGGATGTGGAAGATGTGCAGATTGGCCTGGGAGGAAGGTAGAGTCCCGGAGGATTGGAAGTCAGGTATAATTATTCCCTTGTACAAAGGAAAAGGGGAAAAAGAAGTGTGTGGTAATCATAGGGGCATTTGTCTTCTTAGTATAATAGGAAAAGTGTATGGTAGGATACTTATTGACAGAGTTAGAGAAAGAACAGAGAAATTAGTTGGAGAAGAACAGGGAGGCTTTAGGAAGGAAAGAGGTTGTGTAGATCAGATATTCATTCTTAGGTCTTTAGTGGAAAAGTTTCTAGAGAAGGGAAAGAAGTTGTATGCGGCTTTCATGGATTTGGAGAAAGCATATGACAGGGTGGATAGACAAGGATTGTGGAAAGTGTTAAGAATATATGGAGTAGATGGGAAATTGTTGAATGCTGTGAAGAGTATGTACGATGGTGCAAAGGCTGCAGTGCGTGTGGATGGTGAACTAAGTGAATTTTTCTCTTTGAAAGTTGGGTTGAAACAGGGATGTGTCATGTCTCCATGGTTGTTCAATCTGTACATGCATGGGGTAATAAAAGAGGTACAAGGTAGGGTAGTGGATGTTGGAGTGGCCCTGGTGAGAGAGGATGGTGTTTGGAAACTCCCTGTACTGTTGTTTGCAGATGATACTGTGTTGTTGAGTGAAGACGAAGGGGAGCTGCAAGGCTTGGTGGATGAGTTTGGGAGAGTGTGTAAGAAACGGAATCTAAAGGTGAATGTAGGGAAGAGTAAAGTGATGGTCTTTGAGAGAGGTGAAGTCAGTGAATGTACAGCGAGGTTGGATGGTGAGGAATTGGAAAATGTGAGTACATTTAAGTACTTGGGTAGTGTGATGAGTAAGGATGGAGGTTTGGAGGGTGAAGTGCTTGAAAGGTACAGCAGGGAAGAAAGGTTGCTGGTTCTTTGAAAGCAGTGATAAGAAACAGGGAAGTGAGCATGGAAGTGAAAAAGTTACTACATGACACTATTGTGATACCAACTCTAACGTACGGAAGTGAAGCTTGGACGTTGTTGGAAGGACACAAGTCAAGAGTGAGAGCAGTGGAAATGAGTTATTTAAGAGGAGCCAGTGGAGTCACATGGAGAGACAGGCTGACGAATGAGGATATAAAGGAGCGTTGTGGTGTGGATGTGGATGTGATAGGAAGCGTTATGAGGAACACACTGAGGTGGTTTGGCCATGTGGAGAGGATGGAGGGTGAAAGACTGACGAAGAGAGTGTATGTGAGTGAGGTGGAGGGGGGAAGAGGGAGGGGGAGGCCGAGGATGAGATGGAGGGATGGGGTGGAGAGGTATATGAGAGAGGGGTGTGTGAGTTGGGAGCAGGGCAGTGAAATGGCGGGGGACAGGGCGACTTGGAGGCGATTTGTTTGTGGCCACCCCAAACGGGATTGAGGCGTCTGGCAATAGATAGATAGATAGATTTCATGAACAAATATTGTGATATACTATGATTTCTGTGCTTTTTAAAACCTTGGGGGGAGGAGGTCCTCAGTCAATTTCCGGTAACTATTATCCAGTTTGGCTACATCAAAATTTATTAAGACATTTAAACTTCCTGTAGATGCTAGTAATGTGGGTACAGGAGCTGTGTTGATGGAGGACAAATATCATGACGTAGATCATCCCGTTTGTTATTTCAGTAAGAAGTTTTCTGTTCCTTAACGTAATTATTCAGTTATCGAAATGGAACTATTAGCCCTGATCCTCGCCCTGTGGCACTTTTCTTTGTATGTCCCTGTATTTGTATATATGGATCATCACCCACTCAAATTCTGAATATTTTGAAGATGAAGATCAGCGATTGACGTGTTTGGGTTTGTTCCTTCAGCGGTTTCATTTGGTTGTTAGATGTATTAAGGGTGTTGACAATATCATCTCTGATAGTTTGTCACGTTCTTAAGAACGAATTTTCCTAAGGGAAAATTCTTCCTTAGGTGTGGGCATTATGTGTGTAAGAATGTTTATATTTTTTGTGTATATTGTGCATAGTGTGTGCATGTCACTGGGTGTGTGTTGTGTGTATGTATGTGTCGTTGCTGCGTATGCCAGCATCTATGCACATGCATTCGCTATCATGTTGTTGCCTATTTAGTGCATACACATTTATAAAGTCTTAGTTAATTCTCTTTGCTCTCTCGACACGGGTGGGACTAAAATTGTTTTTATTATCAGTGACTTTTGCTGGAGCTTAAACTGGCGACATAAAGATTTTCATTCACCAGCGATATTTATAACGTTTGGAGTATGGGGAAGAGATTATTTTCCCATCTATTTTCTGTATATTTCTCATCTGGCCTCCAGCTGCGTGTTGACAAGTGCATGCAGCCGGAGGGTATGTAAGAAGGAAAATTTTGAATGAAGAGAGTATTTGTAGGATTAGCATCGGGAGAGGGAGTGTTTGGACTGGAGATCAGAGAGGGAGGAGAAGCAGTTTCTTGTGTGTTGTATATATTTCTGAACATCTTTTCACTTCGTATCAGCATCCAGTCGCAAGTATTATTGTTATTGTATAATTATTACTTGTGGTAATCGAGTGCAGTTAAGTTATCTCATTTTGTATGATTTTCTTTCTTTTGGCTGGCAAGTTTGTTCCCAGACTTTAGGGTAATTATTCAGGGTATTATCAGGTTACTTGTTTTTCTCATTCTTTTGTGTTTCATTGTCTCATTGTAAATATTGTAAATATTTGTAGCTTATATTATATTAGGTATTTTTCATTATGTTTATTTTGCCCTTGCTTTTCATTCATTCATTGCCAGACGCCATGTATCCCAGACGGGGTGGCCAATGGTTTAGAGTTAATTGTTTTACAGGGAGGGGCACTAATCCTCCACCAACCCCACTTGACACTTAGGGATGCCAACAGCATCTGGTGTTCCCAGGCGGTCACCCATCCAAGTACTAACCAGACCCAACGGCCATACCACGTTGAGTACACCGCTTCCCGTCCGATCAGCGAAGTTAAGCAACGTTGCCCTTGCTTGTCAGCTAATTTTAATTTACTATCGAACCTGTGTTGCGAGACTGGAGTTAGTGTGTTTTTTTTTTTTTAATCACCTAACTATTTGTTCAGTTCCCTTTTCACTTTGTTTTTCTCAGTTTTTACGCAGTCAGATTTGGTTATCTTTTGTGGCCCACTCCCGTCTCGTAACAATATATATATATATATATATATATATATATATATATATATATATATATATATATATATATATATATATATATATAATTTGTCACAATTGGCTTTAATAAAGTGAACATATCAGAAGGTATTCCTAGGATCTCTCTCTCTCTCTCTCTCTCTCTCTCTCTTTCAATTATGATCGGCGCAGTCTGTTGGTGAATGATAGGAAATTAGTTGATGAGAATAGAGGTCGAATGAAAGGCATGAAGGAGACAGTGACAGTATATTAATGATGGAGAGGAAATGAGAAAATGAGGAGCAGGGGAGCAACGAGTGGAACAGAAGAAGCAACTTTTAAGTGCATAGGTAGTTAATGAGAAGGGTAGATTAGATGTATTATTTATCCTAGGAGAGAGTTTGCGAACTGGAAGATTTAGATATAGCCTTTTTGACCCCTTCTTTACAGCATTGTTTCCTTACCCGAAAATTATAGCCAGGTGGGAGCAAAAATTAAATTGAAAATAATAAGGCAACAGAGGGATTGTATAAACAGATAGACAGATAGACACACATACAGAAAGACAAACAGACACAAAGACAGACAGATAGATCGATAGGTAGATAAATAGAAGGATGACAGTTTGATGAGGAGAGAGAGAGAGAGAGAGAGAGAGAAATGAAGTGATAAACAGATAGATACAGAGCGACTGGTGAAAAGAATTGGTACACAGCAAGCATAGACAGATGTACAGTACAACCGTCAGCCTGGGTTCGCTGCTTATATTATGCAGTATTCTTGCTGCTGCCAGATTCAGCTTCTGAAAGTATATTGTGATTAAGAGGTTACTGAAGACTCTATCGAACGGTTCTCACACAGACTCACGGATCGAATTTTGATCGTGCCTTTTGACGTTTACCTCTGACTGATTGCTATAATAACTGGATCCTTTTGTTCTTTCCTGACTCTTAGCATTTCCATCAAATATGGTTCAAATAAGAGGCAAGGGTGTTTGAGCTGACCTTGCAAGGTGACCTTGGATATTGACCAGGGGCAGTAATCTCGTTGCCTTAGGGTGATCTGTATCATCTCATCCTTAGCTGTTCATTTTGCGTATTGTACCTTAATACTGTCTTGTACAATATTTAGGTCCTAAGCTCTTCACTCTAAAGACTTATTCCTGATTAAATATTTGCTGCCGTTGCAACATTTCATAATATTCTGCTAAGGAGAGACACTCCAACGAGTTGGGTCAGGTACAGCCTCCGCATGCCGTTTTTTATCATTGTCTCTTGGTACCAATAATAAATCAGTAATTGCATCGCCGGATTGAAAGGATTATTATCGATGAAAATTGCGACTATTATCGTGACATAAGCAGAACTTTTCAGGTAAAAACAAGATACAAGATACCTTCCACGAAAGCTGGTGAGAATACATACACAGGCCTACAATTTCCTAATAAGGTCTCCCACGCTGCCCCCCTGCTACGGTACGTATGTACATATTCAAACCTCACGAAGATCTCCAACACTTTTCAATACAGTTTGTAGTCAGGTGTTGTCAGATTGAAAGATTAATTTGACTAGTAACTGAGGAGACTCATTCCTCTCTCATAAATTTAGATAATCGAATTACATGCAACTGCGACTAAATACTCAAATTTTAGAACTGATCCACTGCTATCGAATGAAAACAAACCACCTATAGTTGCTGCCCTCAGTCGACGCACAACGACCTACAACACAGCATTATGAAACATGCCACATATCGCAGCCATCATACGAAAGCCACCGAACACCACATCCGTATATGCATACACCATTAACATTCTTAACCATATACTACAGTACCCTTCCTCCACACACCAAAAATCCTTACTGGTTACCACTCATCAAAGCCATTACCACTCATCGTCATTCATCGCTACATGCCACACCGCAGTACGCAACTATTACTCTAAACTGGCATAAAATGACTATCTTTTCATCTACAATACTTAGCTATAACAATATTTTAACACTACAAGAGGATGCTCGTCACGATGAAGTGCTATGCTTTCACTGAGCGATGTGGAAAATGCTTCAAGAAAGAACGAAAACCTGGGACGTCTTTAGGTGGAAAGTGTATATCTCTAACTACCAAACACCCCCACTCATCCCCACACACCATACCTTCATAACACAGTTCATAACACCCCTACACCTCACATCACATTCATTTACCACCACATTACTGCCATTCACTATAATCTGCTAAGCACCTTTCCCCAAATTACATTACCATACACCACAACTTATCACCACACAGAGCCACAACCACGCACCACCGCGCAAATACCCATTGCCAATTAGCACACAGTGTCACACACAAAGCACCACTCACCTCAGAATACAACACACTAAACCTCCACACACCACAATCAGCACACACCACACATCACACTGCCGCCAACCACAATCACCACACATCACACCACCGTCAACCACAATCACCACACGCCGTACCATCAAATACTTCATCACACTTCACCATCAGGGGCCTCCAAGACAACGTCACCACCAATCCCCACAACGTACCACCATCACACACCACAAGTCAGTCTCCACTCCAGCTAACTCAATCAAGTGGCATCAAAGCGAAGTCGAAACATGACTCAAACTTTTCGGGGGGAATGTCAGGGAAGCCGAGGAGTACACATTCAAACTCAGCGGCAAAAGAAAAAAAAAAGTATTATATTTGTTTATGCGAAAAGTATAAAGGGAACGATAATGGCGATACTTGTGTGTGTGTGTAATTCACCTGGTCGGTCAGGATCACTTGATGGTCGTGATCGTCAGCTTTTACCCTCCCGGAAGGGAGCTGAGAGCTCATATAGTCCGATCTAAGGGCAAGGCTGGACCTTCACACACCCACACACCCGTCCCCTTGCTCATGGGGGACAGTAACCACCCACTTCGTCAGTGAAACTTTTCGCAACCTGAGCGAGGCGCGAACTCCCGTCTACCAGATGGCAAGCGAGAACGTTACCACTGCACCAGCGAGCGGTGTGTGTGTGTGTGTGTGTGTGTGTGTGTGTGTGTGTGTGTGTGTTTAGAGATTCAAGGATGGAAGAGAGAGAGAGAGAGAGAGAGAGAGAAGAGAGAGAGAGAGAGAGAGAGAGAGAGAGAGAGTGCTGTGACTGAACTATTTCTTTGAGAACGAGAAAAGTCAAGTATTTTCCTGTCTTCATCCTGGCTTTTATTCACTACAGTAGTGGCTTCCTATTCTCTCTCTCTCTCTCTCTCTCTCTCTCAAAAAAAAAAAAAAAAAAAAAAATCTATTATTTCCTTGGCTGTGGTGAATTTCTCAGTGATCCGTAAACAGCGCTCTACTAGAAAATAATTCACGTGACAGTATCTTATGTGGTGCGAGGACGACTCAGTCGGCTAGTATTGGCGTAGACTGTAGCGCCTGTTGAACAAGGCAGTACTCCCAAGGTGGACGGAAAGGTGAGGGCAAGGAGAGCTGGAGTTCCCGTTTTATCAGCCCTCAGTACTAGCTCTTCAGTGTCAGGAACACAGAGAGTAGGCCACCATGCTCTCCAATACAAGTTCCTCTAACTGTCAACACTAAACTACACATTACACACTACATTTCCTATTCAAAGTAAAAAAAAAAAAATGGCTTCAGTTTACCAAGCCTCAGAGTCCCCGGGGAGGGGGGACCTCAAAGCCGGCCCCCCCCATCCGCCATTCTCCCGGTGATGACCAGGCGAGATGCCTGGGACTACTGTCTAACTTACTTCTTCATTTCAGCAACATTTGTCACCTTTCTTCTAATTGTCTTTCTGCTGAACACCACCTCTCCTCCTCTAAACCTCACCTCCTGTACCTCACTGAGACAGCTGTCTAAGGTGACTGAAAGCAAACCCTTCACTGAATCCTCCTACTTTCTCTGTACTCATTTCCAAGTCAAGGGGGGCTGTTAAGTATGTGTACCTAACAACATATCTTGCTCTCGTGTTCCTGAACTTTAATCTTCCGATTTCTCTATTCTCTGGTTTCGGCTATCCTGTCGTTCTCTGAATAAATATATCTGTTGTGTTTACTTATCCCCTAAATTAACTATGCAAAAATTTTCAGCCATCTTACTTCTCAGATGGAACACTTCCTATCAGTTTCTCCTTTCTCTGAAATCTCCATTTTAGGTGTTTCAGTGTTCGCTATCACCTTTGGCTCTTCTTTCACTGATTCACCTGAACAACCTTAAATAATTTCTCTCCTTAATGACTTAGAACAGCTTCCACAGCACCCTACCAGTATCTCTGACTGCCTTGGAAAGAGTTCCAACATACTTGACCACTTCCTTACAGCTAATCCTTCTGTTTATGCTGTTAACCTTTTTTTCTCCTTTGGGCTCCTCTGATCACAATCGTATCACCTTAACCTGTCCTATTGCTCCAAGAAGGCCTGTGGAACCTCCTAAGAAGTGGCAGCTGTGGCACTTTGGAACTGCTGATTGGCAGGCCCTCGGGCAGTGCTTCTTTGATTTTCCCTGGAAAGATTATTGCTTCCATGGCCGAGAGTCAGTTGAGTGTGCCTTTCGCATTACGAAAGTTATTCTCTCGGGCATGGAATCATTCATTTCTTTCTCATATCCTGTGACAAATGCATAAAAACCTTGGTTTAATCACGTTTCTTCTAATGCTATCCACAACAGCGAGAAGGTCTACAAAAAGTACCGAAGCCAACCCACTCCTGAATTTTATGTCTTTTATAAGCAACGTTGGGTCTGGTTAGTACTTGGATGGGTGACCGCCTGGGAACACCAGATGCTGTTGGCATAACGTTCTCCCTACGTGTCAAGTGGGGTTGGTGGAGGATTAGTGCACCTCCCTGTAAAACAATTAACTCTAAGCCCTTGGCCACCCCGTTTGGGATACATAGCGTCTGGCGATGATGATGACAATCCACAACACACTGGGGAACGTGATGGGATAGGAAAAAAAAGGAAACTGAATGTAGGTAAGGGTGGGTTGATAAAGGAGGTGTGTGTGGCACCGTAGGTGTACTCTGTTTATGTGTAATATTTCCTTTTAAACTGCTTGAGCGTAACTAATAACAGGGAGACTGAGAAGATGGTGTGATAGCAATAGGTAAAGACTGAGTGTAAACTATATGAAAATTCAATGTTTATCATCATCATCATCATCATCCGGGCCTCCTTTCCCACCCAAGGGCAGGGTGAGGAGTAGCAATGTCCAGACAGCCCCAAATTGCCCAATCCAATAGGCCACGCTTCCATTCACTCATCATTCGAGCCCCCGGAATCCTGGCTCTATCGGATACGCCAAAAACATTCACCACGTTCTGTAGCTTCACATATCTTATCCGACAGACTCAATGTTTAAAAGTAAATTATCTGAATAGAGTAAAGGGTGGGTAGATGAGCGGGTTGGGGGGGGAGGGGGGCTGGATTATTGTTTTTTGGTACATATCACTGTGATACAAGTAACCATGAAACAACAATACTGAACTTACAACAAAAAGAACTTTTGAATGGTAGGTTGCAAGGGTACGATAATGACAACCTCAGAGTCGTGCGCCGCGACTATAACAGTACTATATGGACGTGTCTTTACAACTTCACATCAACATAATGGTTGTGGTTAATGAATTCAAATCCTCAGTCATAAACTATAAACGGCAACACTACAGTACAGTTGTTGGATATGCACAATAAATTAGGTACGGATCTTGCTGTAATAATAATTTTGTGTATTAAACATCATTAAACCCATGTAGGCCAGTAAACAATTAGTTTTCTTACAAACACCCGACTTACATTCGTATAGTCTTTGCTGCATATAACCATATTATCATGCATTCACATAATGAAGCATTTACATACATGTAGAGAAATACACAAAACGCTTATTAAAAAAAAGGGGGGGGTTATCCTTAGTGCCAAATTAAGCTATATTTACACTGATACCCCCGCTAATACCAATACACCACTCATGTATGAGACAGCCCTAGCATGTATTTAATATGGACGCTGGGTGTTAGCACAGAAGTGGTGACATGTAGAGGTGTATGGTAAGTAGGAGGACTACTGGGCTTTGGAAGCAGGCTATGAAACCTATGCCCAGAGTCGGACAAATAGAAAAAAAATAATAATAACTCCTTGGTTTATTTTTTTAAGTATTAATGGAGAAAAAAGTTTCTATTCCGTCAGCAAACGAATTTCAAGTTACTGAACCGTTGTATATAAATGTTTTATGAATTAATGCTGTCCTACCTTTAGCGACACAAAGCTTATTATAACTTCTCATAAAATGTTCGAGCGTAAGTAATGGTGTGTAATAAGGTGGTGAGGGGCAACAGTAGGGGGGGGGGGAAGACAAATAGCGCGCTGTGTGTGTGTGTGTGTGTGTGTGTGTGTTAAGTGGAATCATGAATAAGTAAGGCGTAAACGGAATTCGCAGTACACAAAGTTCCAAGTTGGATACTGGAATGTATAAAAATTCATAATGCAGCAGACTGGAATTATGAACGCAGTTTGTTTGCAAGAGCGAACAATTTAGAGCAATATTAAAATGTAAATTACTACTTTATACTAAATAACAGTGCTGCTGTTTATTTGAAAGCATGTGAATTTGTTTTATTGCTTTATACAATCTAAATATTGTTCATATGAGGGAATATTCATGAAAGCAGTAGGGCAGTGGCTCCCAAACTGGGGGCCATATATCAGAATGTAGGGGGCCATAACCTGAACCTTTAGCGAGTAGATAGTCAGTGGAGAGAACTTACACAGGTTCAGTACAGGTTTGTGCAATGCCTTGCTGCCAGTGATTTTTTTTTTTAATTGCTGAATCAGCTTTTCGCAATAATGCAATTTTTAATCTAAGTATGGATTTTTTTAATGTGCATTTTTATTATTCCTTTAGTACCATTTCAATAATTATATAAGATTCAACTGACAAAATACACATTTCTTTATTATTACTTAACAAAAGAGAAAATAACAAATGGAATCAATAAAATTACAGGATTTGCTAGAGTGATTTTTATATGGACATGAGTGTAGGACTGTAGTGTAGACAGTCACTGTAGTCATGGGTTAAGGTTGGGGAAGGAGGGCCATGGACAAGGATCATGTACGAGTATGAAAAGTGGGTAACGACCAGAAAAAGTTTGGGAACCACTGCAGTAGGGGAACGACGATGCGGGAAAGAGAATACGTACTTAAACCCTTCACTAGTACGGCGTATTTTGGGGGTTTTATTTTTGTTGCCACTAGACCATCTTATTCAGTCTGGCAAAGTCCGCCAAAATCAGATTGTTATGGGAAGCTATCTGTATCCACTGGCTCTTGAATAATCTCTACTAAGATTAATAAAATCGCCTGGAGGCAGCAAAAATAAAAGTATGAAAAGGCTACCTTCGAGTTAAAGCTGTTAATAAAAGGAGTGATGTTTGAAAGGATGGTGGTGGATGAGTACTTAACGTCAAGGAAAGAGTACTGTACTTCTGTGTCTCTGTTTCACAAGTCATCTGTTGCGGGTAACAGTTTCAGTACTGCATTACGCTCCAGCAAACATGCTGAAGTAATCATAGCTGATATCGTCACGTTAGTGCTGAAAATAAAAGGGCATGGTTAGCATCAGTGGTCTCGTTCGGTGTCGCCTGCTGTAAGCTCGTTTTCTCGGCGATTAATGAGGCTTCCAAATACCTATTCCTTAATTATTTTGCATGTGGCAGACTAATGTCGTTTTGTACGTTATTTTTCCAGAAGGTGGTGATATTAGAAGGTTTTAGGTAACATATAAGATTAGAATGATTTAGGTAACACATAAGAGAACGTTAAGTGTAATAAGCAAAACAAATCACCCAGAAAAGGGTGTTGGAGGTCGTTTCCTAAATCGTAAATCGCTTGGGAAGGTGTTGGGGCATTTTTCGAGAATACCGGCTCTTGTTCAATGACGTCCCCAAACAAGAGACAGTTACTATTTCACTCACATGCATTTTCTTACCTGCCGAAACAATGGTCTCAGTGAAATAAGAGGTCATCCAACATAGTGTAAGTGGTGCTTGTTAGACCTATATCCTCTACAGAACAATGGCATATTTCTTTGTTTATTCTTTCTACCTCGTGACGGTTTAAGCTGTAAAGAAATATTTGTCCCAAGGTTGAGACGGTTAATATTGTTAGTTCGGTGATTCCCTTCAGCGTTATTTATCATAATGAAGCTTCTTTTTCTCATTTTATTGAATAGATATATTAATAAAAGTATACTTATGAACGAAGTGATAAAGGAAACACAAAATATTAGTTTAGTTGACAGCCTTTTTATATTTCAAATTAACTTATCATGTGAAGACTGGCAACTTTGGGGAGTTCGTGAACTCTCCAATTGTAGCAGACACTTCTTCCTTTAATATGAACCGATTCCACCCAAATCTGGACACAATGGCAATCCTAACACCGAATTGTGTGCTCAAGGTTTTGGTTGCTAGGCAACTACTCGTTCCCTTGCAGCGGCCGAAACCCGGCTTTTTCGTACTCATAATGATTTAAGCTGTATAAGCATTACCAATGGGTGTGGAAAAAATTCTGACTTCTTTAGACATAAGCTTGAGGTCACTCCCTAGCGGAAGTATGCCATCCACTCGACCCTCCATTTCCCGTACCCCAGTTTCCTGGATTTCGGACTTCACGGACATGGCCTGAGGTCGGGCAATATTATCAAATGCCTGACATATGCCCGTACAAGTCCGGGATTCTCACAAAAGTCCGGCCATTATTCCCTCATATAAAACTATAAGCAGTCTGCTGTACAACACAGTATAATTTTAGTAAGCTTTAGACTCAATAAAGGCCATTTGTAACACACACAAAAAGATATTTTCATACATGAAAAGCATCATGGCCACCATCCTGCTTCACCCCACAGTTCCTTCCAACTCGGGGCATCATTTATATTTATATATATTTCAGTATGTCTATCTATCTATATATAGCCCAACGCCCTAATCTCGCAAAAAGGTGGCCGCAGACAAAATGCCTCCAAGTTGCTCTGTCACCCACCTGTCACGAGTCGGCTAGTGACATTGGCTTTTGTGGGAAACCGCGAAATTTAGTGGAATCCCAGTTTATTGTTCAGTTAACCTCTCATTCGGTCGGGAGTCTTTTCAAATCAATTTTTCATTGTCATAAGTAATCGTCTTTGTGTGAGACATTAGCGCTTCCGCTGAGCGATTTGTTTTGGGCGTGTTTCGCTCACTCTAGCCGTTAAAAAAATGCGGCCATAGCGCTCCCTTTCTTTCCCACGAGTTAGTCAGTCAAGTGTCTGTTGTGACGGAGTGAGGTTCTGTGCTCCAGCAGTGAGAGGTCAGCTAGCACCCAGACTCCACTAGACTACAGTTCTCCAGGCTCCCACCCTTCTTGGTGATACACCACATTCATTGACCAGTATTTTCTTTTCGTTTTCCTAGACTTAAGAGTTTAGTTAAGGTGCTTTTCCTAGGCGTAAGAATTTAGCTTTTGAGTGAGTGAGTGAGTACGATCTCTTTATTCGAAATCATTTTGTGATGTAACGTTAAATTTATTTTTGTAATCAATAAATTTAACAGTTCTTTTTCTTGAGCTTAATGTAATGTAAACTCGTGTTTCATTTCTCGACAATTAAGCTTATTTCCCTTATAGCTCCTAGCTTGCATAAACGTTTGCCATTCATAACTGGTACTTAGGCCAGTCTTGTTGTATTAAGCTTAAAATCCGTTGTGCCTCCTATGAGTTACGCATCAGCAAGAACCTGATATTATTAATAGTATTAGTTATTTATTGTCAGGGGTGAAGTAACTTTCTCCAGAGGCTAACAGTACTAATAATCAGCATTTGTGAGTAATTAGTCTCTGCTGTGTACTGTTGAGAAACTTCATAAATTCTCGTTCTTAGAGAATCGTGCGAAGCAAGCCAGCGTAAAATAATCATTGCTTGATTTAGCAAGACAATTCTTGTTCCTGGTGTTCAGTATTATTGAACATTATCATTTAAAATTGTATTTATTTAAAAAAACCCGTGACACCACCATTTGACTACCCTCTCCCCAGCTCAGCCCCCCCTCCCTCATATACCTCTCAACTCCATCCCTCCTCCTCATCCTCGGTCTACCCCTCCCTCTCCCTCCCTCCACCTTACCTACTTACACCCTCTTAGTCAGTCTTCCATTCCATTCTCTCCACATGTCCAAACCACCTCAGTGTATTTCTTCTAATCTTCTCAATCACATCCACATCCACCCCACAACATTCTTTCACTTCTTCATTCGTCAACCTGTCCCTCCATATCACACCACATGCTCCTTTCAAGAAACTCATTTCTACTGCTCTCACTCTTGACTTGTTCCCCTCTTGCAGGGTCCACGCCTCGCTTCCATATGTCAGGTTAGGGATCACAGTACTATCATGCAGTGACTTCTTAACTTCTATACTCACTTCCGTATTCCTCATCACTGCTTTCAGTGAACCAACAACCTTTCTTCCCAGCTGTACCCTGTCACGCACTTCATCCCCCAAAGTTCCATCCTTACTCATCACACTACCCAAGTACTTGAGTGCACTCACATTCTCCATATCCTCACCATCCAACCTTACTGTACATTCTGTGACTTCATTCCTCTCAAACACCATAACTTTACTTTTGTTACATTAACTTTCAGCTTCCAACTCCTACACACTGTCCCAAATTCATTCACCAAACCTTGCAACTCCCACTCATCTTCACCCAACAATACCGTATCATCAGCAAACAGCAACACCGGAATCTTCCAAATCTCATCCTCATTCATCAGAGCCACTCCCACATCCACTGCCCTACCTTGCACCTTCTTTACAACCCCATCCATGTATATATTAAACAGCCATGGAGATATCACAACCCTGTTTCAGTCCCACATTGAGATAAAAGAACTCACTCGGCTCACCATCCACTCGCACCGTAGTCCTAGCTCCTTCGTACATACTCTTCACAGAACTCAACAATCTCCCCTCCACTCCATATATTCTTAATGCCTTCCACATACCTTGCCTATCTATTCTGTCATAAGCTTTCTCCAAGTTCATGAAGGCAGCATACACTTTCTTTCCCTTCTCTAGATACTTCTCCACTAAACATCTTAGAACAAATATCTGGTCTACACATCCTTTTCCCTTCCTAAATCCCCCTTGTTCTTCTCCAACTAGCTCCTCTGTCATATGCCTAACCCTGTCAATGAGTATTCTACCATATATTTTACCAGTCACACTAAGAAGGCAAATACCCCTATGGTTACCACATACTTCTCTCTCCCCCTTTCCTTTGTATAAAGGAACAATTATACCTGATTTCCAGTCCTCTGGAACCTTCCCTCTTCCCAAGCCAATCTACATAACTTCCATATCCACCCACAACAATCTCATCCCCATAGGTCAGCATTTCACCACACACTCCGTCAATTCCTGGGGCCTTTCCCAACTTGATCTTCTTCATTGCTTCCACTACTTCTGCCCTACTGATCTCTTCCTCCCTCCTCTCATCTTTTCTTCTCCCAGCCATTCCCCAACCACTTATACTCGCACTGCTCTCACTCTCTACATTCAACAAATCCTCAAAGTGCTCCTTCCATCTCCTCAATTTCTCTCTCTTCTCCACCAACAATCTATTATTCCTGTCTTTCACTCCCCTACTATTTCCCCTTTCACACTACGTTATTTTCTTTACTTCTTCCAAAACAATTTCTTACTCTCCCTCCATTTCACACTCAGATTCCTCCCAAACTTTTCATCCACTTTCTTCTTACTCTCCTTCACCAGTCTCTTCACCTCCCTTCTCCTGCACACATATACCTCTCTCTTCTCTCTCTCATCTTCTTCCCTACCTTTACTCTCTAACCATTCACTATATGCCTTCTTCTTTTACTCTACAGCTCGTTTCACCCCATCATTCCACCATGCTGTCCCTTGCACACCCTTGCATCTCCTCCTCACTCCACAAACCACCTCACACGCTGCACCTATCTCTTCCGTTAATTTCTTACATACGTCTACTACCCCTTCCATCCGCTCTAGCTCATACCTTCTCAGTCTTTCTTCCACTATGCTCTTATACTCTGCCATTTTCTCACTATCTTGGAAATTCTCCACTCTTCTCATAGGAGCTGTTTCCTCCTGTCTTCCCCTTCGTCTCCTCAACCATTTTCTTTGCAGCTTTACCTTGGCCATCACTAAGTGATGGTCCGAGACTCCATTCCCCCACCCTCTCCACACTCTTGCATCCAACACTTGTCTTCTCATTCGCTCATCCACACACACATAGTCTATCGTTGCCTTTCGTTCAACAAGTTCACCATCCATCCTTCTCATTACTCTCCATGTATACCGGTGGATCATCTTATGCCGAAAGTTTGTGTTGGCTATTGCCAACCTCCTACCAGCACAGATGTCCACCAAAGCACTACCATTCCCATCTACTTCAGCTGGCACACCTCACTGACGAACCACTCCATCCACTTGTACATTCCCAACTTTGCCATTCATGTCTCCAATCAAAAGCACTCTCTCGCTCCTCTCAAATTTGTCCATACATGCTTCTACTCTCGCCCAAACCTCATCTTTCATTCTTGCCACTCAGTCCTCTGTTGGAACATACACACATACAATCACCCACGCTTGTATACCTACTTTCATCCTCACCCATACAATCCTTGCACCCACTGTTCCATACTCTCTTATATTCTCCTTCCATTTCTTGCTTATTATCAGACATAGTCCCTCTCTTGCCCTCTCATTCTCATTGACTCCCGCACATATACCTAAACCATATTCCCAATCTCTCACCCTTTCACCTCACCATTTAGTTTCAGTCAATCCACATATATCCACTTTCGCATCCTCAAGCACCTGAACAATCTCTCTCTCTTTCACTTCCTCATTCACTCCTCTCACATTCCAAGCTCTCACCCTCAGAATGTCCTTTGCCCGTTCCTTAGTCGTCAACGTATGGTCCGTCCTGGTCCGAGGAGCTTTATTTGCTTGTTCTTTTTACGGGGTGGGGCACTAACCCACCACCAGCCCTTTTAGTCGCCTCGTATGACAAGCAGGGACACTGGGGGAGTATTCTTGAAACCCTCCTACCCCCAGGGGTACTGCATTTATATTTTTGTTACTGTGTCAGTGTTCTTATTTTATGTACTGTGTGTGTTAGTTATGTTGGTATAGGTATCCTACGTTCCAGAATGCTATAGAATATCGGAATAATTGCCGGACAATATTGGAGAATTCAAACAAATTAAGGTAAATGTACAGTGAATGGTATGTGGGGCCGAACTTTTGCGATTCCTGGACTTTTGGGTGTTCTCAAAATGGTCTTCCCCTCCTTTTAGTCCTGGAAATGAGGGTTGAATGTCCTTTTTTCTCCTCTCTCCTCTAGTTTTTGAGTGGCAACCTGCGAGGATTGGCCTCAATGTCCCTAGCAACCAGTATCGGTTTTCAAAAATGTCCTCCTAGGTCACCACTGGCTTAATGGAATTGAATGAAAATTTGCATGCTTATAGACATTGAGTAGCACTACAACTTTCTACAGTACACCTATGTGTTACATTGGACACCTTAGGGGTCAAAGGTCATCATATGCAAAAATGGTGAAAATAGCTAATATCGCGACTATGTTTCCCGCAAAATGTTTAGACTCCAAAGATTATTAAGCCAGGGCCATGATCCTTGAATGTTTCACTAGAGTGCCTCCACACAAAAGTGCAACTTTGGTGTCCAAATTCACTTCCAATCCCTTGCAGCACCACCTAGAAGTTGTACCTCTGGTGGGCCATTCTGCATATTTCAAGTTCCCTAACCCCACAGTGGGTGGATGGAATCGAATGAAATTTTGCATGCTTATAGACGTTAATGAGTACTACAAGTGGCCTTCTTACATGCACGATATATATCTGTCAGGCCATGGGTCAAAGGTCATGCAAATGTCACCATTTCTGCATATGTGAAAAGTGCCAAAATTACAACTTCGCTTACACAAAATGCTAATGTTCCAAAGATTATTAATCGAGGGCCATGATTGTTGGGTGGAATGTTGCATTGCAGTACCTCCATATAGAAATGACTTTTAGTGCTGAAACTCACTTCTGGTCGCAGACAAAGCTTGGTCGTTTTAGAAATGACCATTGCCTCCAACCGACTTGTTATTATTTTATTTACTGATAAACTAAGTCTACACGATTGGTAACAGTTACAGAGCCTTGACCGAGTCGTTATCGTCTGACCTTTATTGCTGACCTTTATTAGTGTGTGTGTGTGTGTGTGTGTGTGTGTGTGTATTTTATCAGTAAAAGGCAAAAATCAACAATATCATTATTCTCCCACAGCATTTTTTAAAATTATATTTGCCAGCTCCATGCTGCCCTTATAGTTACTTGCATTTTCTTTCTTTCTTGTATTCTTTTGGGCAGCTCCATGCTGCCCTTATTGTTAGTTGCGTTTTTTTTTTTTTCTTGCAATCTTGTATTTTTATTCAAATGTAGCAGAGACAACTACCCTTCGGAATTAACTAATTCTGACCAAACTTGAAAACAATGACCACTCTACGACCTAGTTGTGTCTGCAAGGTTTTGGTTGCTAGGCAACCACTCATCTAGCAATGGCCGAAAAAAAAAAAAAAAAAAAAAAAACGCTTTTTCACAATTTTTGTGTTTTGAGCAGTAGAAGCATTACTAATGGTCATAAAAAAAAACTCTAATTTCCTTAGGAATAATCTTGACGTCATTCCGTACAGAAAGTGTTCCATTGTTTTTTCCCCATCTCCTCTAGCTTTCGAGTGGCAGCCCTGCAAAGATTGGCCTCAGTATCCCTGACAGTCTTGTTTAATTGTGGGAGGCACTTCTACCTTTCGTAATTTACCAATTACGACCAAACCTGAACACAATGAGCATCCTCTGACCTAGGTTTGTGCACAAGGTTTTGGTTGCTAGGCAACCTCCATTGCTTTGGGTCCAGAAATTGTCAGGATCCAGAGGTCTGACCCTGTGCCATTTCTCAAACTTCGAATATTGATTTTTGTCCCCTTACCAACTTGAAGAGAAACATCTGGCACAGCTGGCAGTGGAGCTTTTAGCTTCCTCAACCCATCATATGCTTCACAATGAAGTGCGAAAATTTTCGCAAAATGACTGCCTACATGCTGGCAAAAACAAAGGAGTGAAAAACATTACATTAAAAAATATCTATGTTTTCATCCCCACAAAAATATTAAATGCTGCTGAACTGGTTTGAATTGACTAGATTTGCATATTACTAGCAGAATCAGTACATAATATGGGAGGTTTCACAAAAATGTATGATTTTTTTTCTCAATTTTTGATGTTTCTTGTGTTTATACAAGTATCGAGTTATTTCTGTTGTCTGGGTGGTTTAGTTTGTGTGCAAAGAGAGGCGAGAGATGGTATATTTAGACTCTAACCAGATAAGGGTCCTCCTTTGTGTATAGGCTTAACCTCAACAGCCCACTCAGAGCTGGGCATCATCGCCCACTAGCTTGTCTTGCTTCATTGTGGCAAGTACTTCTGCCTTTCAGAGTCAAAGGATTCTGACCAAACATGGACAAAATGACCAGCCTATGACTTAGATGTGTCCGAAAGGTTTTGGTGGCTCTGGTAAGTACTCGTTGTCTAGCAACGGCCAAAAGTGCACTTTCTAGCATTTTTCACATTTTGAGCTGTAGAAGCATTACTAATGGGTGAAGAAAGCTCTGACTTCTTTACACATAATCTTGAGGTAATTTCCCATCAGAAGTGTGCCACTCATTTTTCCTCTCACTCTTCTAGTTTTCAAGTGACAACCCTGTGAAGATTGCTTCAGCATTCCTAGCAGTTTTGTTTATATGTTGCAGGCACTCCTATACTTAAGAATTAACTGATTCTGAGCAATCCTGGACACAAGACCAGCCAACGACCTAGTTGTGTGTGTGCAAGGTTTTGGTTGCTAGGCAACTACTCGTTGCCTAGTAATGGCCTCCGTAACCCCTCCGTGTCTGTGGGTCTAGATATTGTCCTGACCCAATGGCCAGCCCCAGCACCATTTTTTAAAAAAATTTAAAATCTTAATTTTTTTCCATATCAAATTGAAGAGAAACGTCTGGTGTACGTGGCAGTGGAATTTTTAGCTTCCTTAAACTATCATCGGCTTCACAATGAAGTGCAAAATATTTTGTAAAATTACTGCCTACACGATTGTGAAAACTAAGGAGAGGAGTGAGAAAAACGTTGCATTAAGAAATATCCATATTTTCACCTCCCAAAAGATTTCAGTGGTTCTGAACAAAATCAGTACATAGTGTGAGAAGTTTCGTAAAATATATATATATATATATATGTATATATATATATATATATATATATATATATATATATATATATATATATATATATATATATATATATATAATATAATATATATATATATATATATATATATATATATATATATATAAGTTTTTTCCTCAAATTTTGATGTTTATTGTCAAAGAAAATATCGAATCATTTCTGTTGTCTAAGTGATTTAGTTTGTGTCCAAAGAGAGGCAGGAGATGGTATTTTTTGGACATTAACCAGACAAGGATCCTCCTTTGTGTGTCGGCTGAACCACAATGGCCCACTAAGAGCTGGCCATAATCGCCTACCTGCTTGTCTTGTTTAAATGTGGCAGGCACTTCCACCCTTCAGAATTAATCAATTCCTACCAACCCTGGATACAGTGACCAGCCTATAACCTAGTTGTGTCAGCAAGGTTTTGGTTGCTGTGCAATTATTCATTGCCTTGCAGCAAGGAAATAACTGCCTTTTTCATACATTTCATAATTTGAGCTGTAGAAGCATTACTAATAGGCGCAGAAAGCTCTGACTTCTTTTGGCATAATCTGGAGATAATTTCTAATCAGAAATGTGCCATTCATTTTCCCTTCTCTCCTCTAGTTTTTGAGCAGCACCCCTGTGAAGATTGGCCTCAACATCCCTAGCAACAAGTACTGGTTTTCAAAAATTCCCCCCTAGTTCCCCAGCGGCTTAATGGAATTGAATGAAAGTTTGCATGCTTATAGACATTGACTAGTACTAGTTTTTTATTGTACACATATGTGCTACATTGGCCTGGTCAGAGGTCACAGGTCATCAAATGCGAAAATGGTGAAAATAGCAAAAATTGTGAATATGCTTGCGCACAATGCTAAGGCTCCAAAGATTATAAAGCCAGGGCAATGATTCTTGGGTGGCATGTTGCACTGGGATCCCTCTGCATAAAATTGACATTCAGCGTCGAAACTCACTTCCAGTCGCTGGCAGCGTCACCTAGAAGTAGTACCTCTGGTGGGCCATTCTGTGCATTTCAAGTTCCCTAGCTCCACAGTAGGTGGATGGAATCAAATGAAACTTGCATGTTTACAGACGTTAATTAGTACTGTAGGTGTGCTTTGTACATGCATAACCTGTATCTGCCAGGTCAGGGGTCAAAGGTCATCAAGCGCATAAACACTAAAATTACAACCTTGCTTGCGTGAAATGCTAAGACTATGAAGAGTCTTAAGGGCCATGATTTTTGGATGGAATGTTGCACTGGACTACCTCCATATAGAAATGACCCTTAGTGTGAAAACTCACTTCCAGTCGCTGGCAGCACCACCTATAATCTGTACCATGGGTGGGCCAAAGCTTGGTCCCGTTAGAGCTGGCCGTCGTCGCCTACCGACTTGTTATTGTATTTATGATGCTTACTCTCAGTTTCTAAGTTTGTCAGTTGTGATCAGCGTTCACTGTCCTTCTGCTTCCTGCTAAATCTTGCACTCCAGGATTTCTCTAGGCTATTTTCTTTACGCGTTTTTTTTTTTTATATCGCGGCTGAATGATAGTTTAGAATATGTTGCAGTTATTTGCCTGTGTAAGTGTATTATTTTTGTCATGCATATCCACGTTCACACGCCATATTAGTCAGTTCTCTTTAAAATTTAATTAAGTGTACTGTACTTAGCCCATCATCTAATTATCTCCTCGGCTTACTTTACTATCCCAGTAATAGCTCACCTGAAAGGTAGGACTGCACTGTCGTAAGCTGGGAACCCTTAAATGACTGGCTAAGTAAAACGTCTTAGATAATCGTGAAAAGCTAAGAAAATCCATAAAAGGAACGGTATATCTACAATTCCAGAAAACTGACAGACTTTGTTGTTTCATTTTTGCTGTCTCCACGTGATTCTGTTTAGCAAAGGAAAACATCAGCAAGTATGAAACTTGGAATGTTTAAACTTAGAGATGTTGGTGCGAGGACGTTTGCTTTATTGACTGTCCATCACAGAAAAACTCATTATTAAAAACTGCTGTTTCATACTATTACGTAGCAGAGATAATAACCAAGAGGAAAGTACTGAGAACAAGGAGGGCGAAGAATCTCACCATGGCAGAGGAGAAGTTTTAAACAACTGTGGTGGCTACTCTAGCCGAAACTGCTTGAAATATATTTTGTTGGCTGACATTATGGGTTTCTCTATCCTCATCGACGTTCACAAGTCTGACTTTTCAGTCTCTTTATCTTTGTTTTAACCAGAACCATTCCACACAGTTTACTGTGGATAAAATGTGTTTTGTCAAACTGCCATGTGACCTTGACCTTTAACTTCTTGTTCTCAAAAGCAAATGGTCAACCTCTTGGGTGAACTTCAATTCATTCCACCGAGTGTGATTCATATCAGATTAATCAGTTTAAGAACTACTGCACATGCCCCATGACCCCGACCTTTGACTGGTTGTTCTCAAAACTGAATAGCTTCGTACTTACATGAGTTTTTAACCCTTCTATTACATTCGTTTGGAATCAGAGCAAAACTGTTTGAGTTGACGTCGTTTTATTCATTATCCTGTAACCTTGACTTTGAGTAACTGTTCTCAAAATTTAATAATTTAACTCCTGCCTTATTCTCAATCATTGCACAGAGTTTGGCCTAATATGGAAAAAAAAATATGTTTACCTTGCCTTGTAACCTTAACATTTGACCAAGTATTCTAAGAAAGAGATTTGCTCATTGCCTGATACTCAACTATTGCCCTAACTTTATTTGCAACCGAATCAAAACTAGAGTTATTTTCTTGAGACCCACATACACGGGTCGAAATTAGACCTTCCCTGTGACAATGAACTTTACTGATTGTTCTCAAAATAGAATCTCATCAATAGGCTACTTTCCTCTAGTTTAGTCAAATAAAAAAAATAAATTAATATTCAAAGGTCTCCGCTTGGCCTAGCCGTCAGCCCTTGACCGTTTACCAATTGTTCTACGGAGCAACAGATTTCTTCGTTAGGTAACCGTCAAGACTTGCACACACACACACACACACACACACACACACACACACACACACACGCACGCACGTACGCACGCACGCGCGCAAGTACGTACGCCCGCAAGCAAGTACACCAATCAAAACAAAACTCACCTTCGTTTAGCGAACGTCGGTATAATAAATATGGAACTTTCTGAGACTTGCATTCGCTGTATTGTAACTGTGGAGAGAGAGAGAGAGAGAGAGAGAGAGAGAGAGAGAGAGAATTTGTTTACACGTATAATTGTGTGTGTGTGTGTGTGTGTGTGTGTGTGTGTGTGTGTGTGTAAGTAATTGACTCCTCCACAGACATCTAATGTCTTCATTGCATATTAGTCCATTTTTGCAAACCGGATTTTGACAGGTTCTCTAAGAACCCTTTATTGCAAGGAAGACTTTAATGGAGTAGAAAGGATAAACATTTCTCTCATGAACCCCATCACAACGATGGGTCAGGATTTCATAAGCTGCATAAAATAGTATGGTTCTAGCAAGCGCAACATAAAGATATGAAGAGGCTGGAAGGGTTTATTATCAAAATCGTAATCTGAAATATGAAATATATTCCATCAATTATCATATATACATACTAGATCGATATGAGCATAAATGTGGAGTCAAAGATAAATCTACCAAAAAAAAAAAAAAATGTAGTGTTACCTGAGAAAGCCTGAGAGGAAGTGATGAAGAGGGACAAAGGGCAGTTAATCAACACTTTCCATTCGGAGACGAATTATGATATTACATTTTTCCTGCGACCAGACGCTATTATTTTTTTTAGGAAAGACCTCTGGGGTTAAAAAAAAAATCAGGCTTCTATATCACCCGCTTCAGGGCGAAAAGCCTCTCTCCTGGGCTCAATAATAGCTTCTGAAATTAACAAGCGAAAATGTAATAGACGTCGTCAGATTTAAGGGTTAAAGATGGATCTCTGACACCATTTGCTGTTTGAGAATGTCATGGGATTCAAGGTAATAAATAAATTGAAGGAATAGTGGCGTAAAGAAAGGAGGGGGTTGGGCAGGGAGAGACGAAGCTGTGATAGACAGGAAGAGGGAAAAACGATGAAAGGTTGATGGACAGGAAGACGGGTGAAAGATGATGGGATGTTAGGAAAAGGAGAAAAAGATGAAGGGATGGTAAATAGGAAGAGGGGAGAAGGACGAAGGAAGGAGAGAGAGAGAGAGAGAGAGAGAGAGAGAGAGAGAGAGAGAGGGTAAATGGTTTATATATATATAGAAAAAAAATAGTACCAACATGAGATGTCTGAAAAGAATGAATGATGTGACTTCGAGAACAAGTGAAATGGTAAAATCTTCCCTGGGATAATGTAGTTTTGTAGTTAATTTCTGCTTTTACAACACAATTCTACGTAGCTAAGGAAACACCTCGTAGCCAGTGGTTTGATGAAGCCTCCATCTGACCCCTCTAGATATGAAAATCTCTTCTAAGCCTAATGAAACTGTCTGATAACAGTAAGGGTAGAAGTACAAGCCCTGTACACTTGAATGTGGCACCTTATGAGGCTTCGCTAAAGCAAAGCAGCATATGGGTTCTGCATGGGAAAATGTTTGAGGTAAAATGGATCACTATAAAAGATTTTGCTAGTGAAACACCTTCCGTGTAAAATTCTTAGGGAGATAAAGTGCAGCACCAAATGGGGCTTCGTCAGTGTGAAGCACCTTCTGCATAAAATTTCTTATGGTAGAACTGACTAACAGGGCAGCTCGTTAAGATGCTCCCGCATCTTGAAATGGCGTCCTGTGGCAAATGAGGGGAAGAAAGAGAGAGGACAGCGATAAACAAAAGAACATTAATTACTGCTGTTTGTAACTCAGAAGAAGATTGCGACACAGTGAAAATAAATTCCTCTTCTCAGTGAACCTCGTATAGTTAATGGACATTGATTTAAACCTTCTTCGTTTGATTGACAGAATGAAAAAAAAAAAAAAAAGAGCATGAAGTGGGAGAAAAAGGAAAAACCACGGCAACAAGGAAAAAGAAGAGAAGGAAAGATGTGCAAGAAAAAATAATGAAGTTAATAGGAAGAAAGGCAAATTGAGAAAGACGACAAAGAATTTAATGCGGAGAAAAAAGGGGGGTTGGGGTCGGGGAGAGGGGATTAGTTAAAACACCTTAAAGACAATTATGGTACTTAGAAAGATTTGTGGGGAAAAATAATCAAATAAAGTAAGAAGTAAAAGTGACAGACTGACAAAACAATAGGTTAAGAAGCGGTGCCAAGGCACAGCAAACCCGTACTCGGTAGTCACTTTAGTACTGACGTATAAACACAACAGGATGTCTAGTCAAAAATGTCACATACCAGATTTGGAGTAAATCCGGTGAATATTGACGATTTTATGCTTATTTGAAATTTTAGGCCCGACCCACCTGACACTGACCCCCGTACCGTTAACTGGGGGGGTGACCCCCCTGATGTAATGAGGCATGTTATAGGATGCAGATTTGACATATGCACATTTAGGTTTTGGTTTCATGTCGATATGACGAATATGAAAGGAGTTATGGCGAAAAAACGATTTTTACTCATCCAAGGTTTTTTAAATTTTATGGCCCTACAGCCTGGGCCTTGGCCCAGTTTGGCTCATAATTTAATCAGGTAATCAGAAGTTCATAGCCCATCATCCCTGTAATTTTAGTAAAAATCACACCAATGGTTTTCGCGTAAAGTTTTAACAGACAGACAGACAAATAGAAAGACAGACAGACAGACAGAAAGACAGACAGACAAACAAACAGACAAACCGAGTGAAAACAATACCCGTCCCCAAGCCCCTCCAGGGCGGGAACGGGTAATAAGATAGAGAATGAAACTGGATACAAAATACAAGCTCAGGAAGAAAAAGGAGGAGGAGGAGAAGGAGAAGGAGGGGAGGTGGAATAGGAAGAAGAAATAAGAATGAAAAAGAAGTACGAAAATGTAGGGAGAAGAAGAAGGAAGAGGAAATAGAAGAAAAAAGGTTAAAGGAAAGAGAGGTGCGTGAGGAAGCAAATGAAATGTATTCAGGAGTGAAGGAGGTGAGAAGAAAGAAAAGTGATAAAATATATTAAAGAAGTAAGAAGAACATTTAGCGAGGAGGTCAACCGTAGAGGAAGGAAGAAAGTGAAAGATATATCTATTAGAACGAATGAAAAATTAGACAATATAGGAAACGGCCATAGAAAGAGAGACGTTGTAGAAAGGAAAGAAGAGAATGAGAGAAAGCTTTGTGATGGGAAGTGCACGGAATGTGTAAAATGAAATGAAAGAAGGAGAAAAGCAGAATAAACAGATAGATAGATAGATAGATTAATATGGAAACGAAAGAGGAGGCAGAAGAAAAATGAAAGAGACACAGAGATATGCAATAGAGGCAGACGCAATAAGAAAAAGACAAGATGAGAAGAGAAAAAATAAGAACGAGATGCAAGAAAAGGGAGGAAAGGAGGGAGAATAAGAGAAATAGAAAATTGAATGGGAGGCAGGGGAAAAACAAAGGAGAGAGAGAGACAAATGAGAAAAGCACCAAAGTGCACAAAAGAGAATGTAACAGGAGAAAGACGAAAAGGGAGAGGAGAGGGTGACCACGTCAAGAGGACCCTATGGAGTGACAGATTCTAATGAGAGTCAATAACTCCTGTGTCAGGGACCTGCAGGGTTCCAATTCCAGAGCCTGGAACAGAGAGGGATGCTGTCTTCAATCTGTGGTGTGGCACAATGTGTGATTGGGTGGTTTCGTGACCACAATATTCAAAGTATAATGAGCGTATATGACATTTAGTTCGCAATATGAAGTTAATACAAAGTATTAGCTACTAACTTATGAAAGAAAAAAAATCGTCTTTTCGACTCAGTTTCCATAATAGTAATCGTTTGCTTTCCCTTCGCAAATAATATGAACACTTTTAGAATTCTGTGGTAAAAAGCACAGGTCTCCCTTCCTTGGGGAAGGTAAAGTCTTCACTTTACTTGGTAAGCACCCTTCAGACACAAGAGTCTTATACAAGACCTAAACAAAATCACTTTAAAAAGACTTTATATATATGCATATATTGTATAATTATTTTTTGCTGTATAATGAAGCTGAACTATGATAAATTGTAAAAAAAGAATTTATACGTTTAAACGATTCTTCAGTTTATGTGTGATATCATTTTTAGCGCTATATAATTTAGAGCATGCGCATGATGCGACCTAAGGACTCCATTTGTCGGACTGTTCTTTATATTATATATATATATATATATATATATATATATATATATATATATATATAGTTTGTATAGATATATATAGATAGATAGATATATAGATATATATATAGATATAGAGAGAGATATATATATAGAGAGAGATATATATATATATATATATATATATATATATATATATATAAATACACACATAGAGATATATATATATATATATATATATATATATATATATATATATATATATATATATATATATATATATGCAGTGTAAGGACAGCCCAACAGAGTAGTGGTTTATTTCAGCTCAAAGCATCCAGTGATCACCATATTGACTTGACAGGCTCCAAGATTCTAGCAAGATCAAAAAGCTTAGATGAAAGAAATGTAATAGAATCTTGTCTAATTTCTGGAACATATGAAAAGAATGTGAACATGAGCTATGGTCATTTTAAGTGTGATAAATTGTTAACTGAATTAATCTGAAAGCAGTATCCCCCAGACTAACAAGTGATTGTTCCCTGTCATCTCCTGGTGGTGTAGTCACACCTGTGTGGGACACACGAAGCATTAATCCTCTAGGTCTTAAGTTAAGCAGCAGTATTTATCCCCTCCTCCCTCCCCCCTCTCCCCTTCCCCCTTCCCCTCCTCCCCTCCCCCTTCCCCCTCCCTCCCACTCCCCTTTCCTCCCTTCCTACTCCCTCCTCCTTTGTCACATGCATTTTTAGATTCAGGTCATCCTTTGTTGTGTTCCACTCCCTGCTGCAGGTGACCATAAGTTAAGCCGCAGGTAAAAATTCAGGTCATCCGTTGTTCTGTGTGCCACTACCTGCTGCGGGTGTGCATAAAAGACCTCTACCCTTTTCGTTTCTGTCTCACTCTGTCTGAAGATGTAATATACGAAAGTACTCACTGTCGCTCCTTTCATTTCTCCTGTGGTTAGTCTGCATATATATATATATATATATATATATATATATATATATATATATATATATATATATATATATATATATATATATATATATATATATATATATATATATATATATATATAAGGAGCGTTGTGGTGTGGATGTGGATGTGATAGGAAGCGTTATGAGGAACACAATGAGGTGGTTTGGCCATGTGGAGAGGATGGAGGGTGAAAGACTGACGAAGAGAGTATATGTGAGTGAGGTGGAGGGGGGAAGAGGGAGGGGGAGGCCGAGGATGAGATGGAGGGATGGGGGGGAGAGGTATATGAGAGAGGGGGGTGTGAGTTGGAAGCAGGGCAGTGAAATGGCGGGGGACAGTGCGACTTGGAGGCGATTTGTTTGTGGCCACCCCAAACGGGATTGAGGCGTCTGGCAATAAATAGATAGAGATACATACACGTCATCTTTAATTTTGTTCATGACATAGAATTATGGCCGTGTGAATATGAACGAGGAGAGTGAAAAGATGGGGCAGAAAGCGAATGAAGAGGGGAATAGAACTGAATTAAGAAACAGAAGGAAAACAGTGAGAACGACAAATTCAGGAAGATGCGATAAACACACACACACACACACACACACACACACACACACACACACACACACACACACACACACACACACACACACACACACTCACACACACACAGAACACAACAGCAGACGCGAAAAGCTTATGAAAGTGAAAACACAGAGAGAGAGAGAGAGAGAGAGAGAGATTAAATACAGAATTTAATAGTTAATGAAGCCATGATTCCAGACTGTTAACTAGAAAAGACAGTGTCCTTTTCTCACCCATATCCCACCCAGGTAAGTAGTCCCTTCATTATGGTTACATGTTTTCATTTTATTCTTTATCTCCAGGCGATTTTGTGTGGCTCTATTTGGAAATGGCTGACGGAATTTGATAGGATTCCAAAGAAACCCCTTTAATAAGAATTTCTCGTAATTTGAATAAAATTATCTGGAGGTGGCAAGAATAAACTTATTTAACACATGACTGTAGTGAAGGGGTTCAGCCTGTAGTGAATAAATTGGAATTTCGTATGAAAGGACCATAAGTTCCTGATTGGACATTTTACAGGAAAGTCATAAGTTGGCAAAATAAGCACTCATACAAGAGCCAGTATTCTGTCATAAATTATATCTACAGCAATCATACTGCTATTATTCTTCTCTATCAGTGTAATATGCCAACACTGAAATGTACGCTTATTATATTACCAGTATTAATATCAGCCTCCGTAATCCTGCTATCATTCTAAACACCATTTAAATATTGCCACCAGTCATCTGTAGCTCTGTAATACCGCCACCATTTCGATCAACTACAGGTACTGTACATTGCAGGCACAATTTAAACATATTAACAGCTATTATTATTATTATTATTATTTTCTACCTATTACATAGGTGGAAACTATTGTTTTCGCTGGTATTATTAGTCTCCACTTACTACATAGTTGGAGACTATTTTGCTGGTATTATTATTATTCTCGTCTCAGAGTCTCGCAACGATTCCAGGAGAACCGGAGACTGAGCAAGAATCTGAAGCTCCCACGTTAGGTGTCCTGGCATTGGGCATTGCTGATAAGAAAAAAAATCCAAATCTCGCCAGTTGGGTCAAGGCCATTGTAAGAAAGAGTAGCAGACACAAGCATTCCTCGATTATTATTATTATTATTATTATTAGTAGTAGTAGTAGTAGTAGTAGTAGTAATATTATTAGTAGTAATAGTAGTAGCAGTTGTGTGCTATCCAGAATCTGGCAAGTACGAATTTAACGAGGGACATTGAAGCGCACCCCCCCCCCCCGGCACATGTTCACTGATCAGCAATTACTTAAAATAAAATAACAATATTATTTACCAAAGTATATGCATAAAACATCACTGCAGAAACAGGAATGGATCCAGGGGGGGATAGGGGAGACGCATCCCCCCACCGGCCACAGAGAGAGAGAGAGAGAGAGAGAGAGAGAGAGAGAGAGATTATATATATTCAGATGCAGAGTATCGGAAGGATAACTTGTCATAAACAATTAAACATGGTATTTTGACGTATTCCTGAACAAGCAGTTTCTAACATCTGTTCAAGATTCTTATGTTGAAGTTATTCAAATATGAAAATGTTTGTGCAATGAATTGAATTTGTCAGTAAAACCTTTCAGTAGTCTGTTCAGTGACTCAGTCATTTTTTTCTTTAACTGACTAATATGATCGGAATGTTCATGCTATATAACTAATTTTAGATACACCAGCAGCCCCACAGCAGGAAAAAACAAAATAATGTTGAATGATGAAACAAGATCTACAGGCAGCATATTTGGGTTGCTGACAATATTGGTATTTAGATTTACTGAATTTACATAAAATTCACAGTAACAATTTGAGCATAAATAGAAGAGATATTGGGGAATAATCAGGCATTATCAGCATTGCAATACGTCGTGTCAAGTCTTTGGTCGGTTCAGACCTCGGTGATAAATTTTGACGAATTTGGTAATGTGTCATCTCCAGTTCAAACTTGTAGTAATTCTTAGTAATTCTTCTGGGAGTCACGCTCCCCCCCCCCCCAATTTACGAACTTGCTGGATGTAACTGTATCCAGGAAAGAAGGTTTTAACATAATATTGCATGAATTTTTGGTTGTGCACTTCACTACAGTGTAATGGAGGTATTTATATATGTCTGTTACATCTGTATACTTAGAACCGATATGCCTCTCTCTCCCTCTCTCTCTCTCTCTCTCTCTCTCTCTCTCTCTCTCTCTCTCTCTCTCTCTCGTGTATGTGTGTGTGTGTGTGTGTGTGTGTGTGTGTGTGTGTGTGTGTGTGTGTGTAAATTTGCAAGTCCTGTGGGCAAAGCTTGGTGGTTGGTTGGGTAAACTGGTGATCGAATGGACTGGGTGAGTTGGTGGGTGGGTCGACAGGCTGGGTGGGAGGAGTATGTAGAGTGGGCTGAGTGGAGAAGAGGGATGGTTGGGTGGGTGGGTTAGGTGAGGAAAGATGGGTGGGGTAGGGGTGGGGTTAGTGGGTGGGATGGGGAATGGGGTGAATGGGTTGGAAGGGGGGTGGAGTGAATTACGGGATGTGTTGGCAGCGGGATGGGGTGGTCGGGTGGATGGTTGGGATGAGAGAATTGGTAAGCTTTGTAGGTGATCGGGTGGGTTTCTTGGGTTGGCGGATGGGTGGATGGATGGTGTTAGTTTGTGGCTGGGTGTTCTGTGTGGAAAGGTAAATGTGTTGCTTCCCTGAGGTCAAGGAGGGAAACAGGTTTACTACAATAGGTGAGTGGGAATGTACATGAGTTGGTGTATGGGTGGGTGGTTAGATGTGGGAAAACAGACTCATTAGGGAATCAGTTAATAGTTGGAATAAGTCCTTGTGGGAAAATAGATCCATGAAGGGATTGTCATTGAGGAATGTGTTCATGGGTAAGGGGAGACCCATGAAGGAAATACCTGTATAGGGGAAAATAGGTTCCTGTGAGGATTGGCGTGTCCCCGTGAGTAGAAATTTGCTTAATATGGAAAAATAGGTCCAAGGAAAGGCAAGTCCATGGAAGGTAAGTATGCCCATGTGGAAAATAGGTCCACGGGAAATATACGTCATTGGAGAGGCAGGGTCATTGCGGAAAAATAAGGAGGAAAGCAGGTTCAGGTGGGAAAATTGGTTCATGGGAGGAAATACCTGTTATTTCCACAGAACTTACACCATCGACCTACATGGTGTACTGTAAGTAATTCCGTGGTAAAAACAGGTCCATACCAAAGAGTCAGTTCCATAGGGAGTATGTCCACAGAAAGAAATAAAGATAACAGTGGGAACGGATGCCATTAGGCGTTTAGATGTAGTACTCATCATCGTAAAACTGGCCTTCCAGCGTCTGGCAGATTATTCACCCAATAACCTGTAATCATCCAGGTTACCACAGTTACCTTCCTTAAGTATTACCCGAGTCACTCAGTTTACAAAGGGTGGATGGACGCCTGAGTCGAGTGACGTTTGCTGCCTGCACCAGGATTCAATGCTTGGCGCCAGTGGGTCAGTAGCTTCGCACTCATCGATGCTAAACTCTCTGTTACCGTAGGAAAAACTACGCTCATGAGTGAAATAGATCTGTGGTGGGAAATATAGGAGGGTTCAGGTGGGAAAATCGGTCCAAGAGAAATGTTGACCTGAGGGGGGACATGTGTCCAAATAAGAATATAGCTTTAATGGAGGAACATGGATCGATGGGGCTGCAAAACTTTCATGGAGGAAAAAAAAAAGTAAGTTTGCATACGACCCCATTTGGCTGTAGCCGAAGATAGGCGTATGTGTTCGATATTCCGCATGTAGACCTATAGAGAGAAAGAGAGAGGTTGGGGAGAGAGGAGTTGGTAATGGGGTTGGGGTAGTGGCGTACAGGAAAGTGCTCCCTGAGTGACAGCATGGAAATGGAACCATGCAACGTGCATTGCTCAGGAGAGGTGGTGGATGGATGAGAGGGCTGGAATTCTCAGTTTGCTGCCATCCTTTGCCCATTGTATAAAATGCACTGGCAAAGAGAATTGCTCGTGGAACTGCCCTGGTGGGTGCGTTGAAGGGAATTTCTGTCAGAGGGTATTTGTGTTTTTAGCGTGTTTGAAGTGTAGTTGGTCATGGACATGCTAATCGTGTTAGTGTGTTGTGTGTGCTTGTGTTAGAATGAATTTACGGGTTAGTGGAGATAGTTTCTGGCCACTTCCCTATGGAAGGTGACCCAGCTGTAGCTGGGTGATTTTATGTAGCCAGACCCATATGCGCTTCTGAGGTAATGGACTTCAGGTTATATTGCAAATGTTTTAAGTATCTGCTGTACCATTAGATGACTGGTGTACTCCCCTTGCTACACTACACATGCAAAACCCTCCAGCTGCGGTGATTGTAGCACGATGCAGGTACACTGTCAAGTTTACATGTATTTTTGTTTAGCCTACAGTATACCTCTAAGGGTACATAACAGCTTTGGCTTTTGAACTTTGTTTTTACCACTTAAAATTTGTGCATAAGTTTTCCGCACAGCACCCTTTTTGGCTCAGTACAGGTACTTGGACCTTTTTTTTTTTTTTTTTTTTTTTTTTTTTTCTCCGTATAGTACATTCAAATGGATTCTAAACAAGTTTGTTTTTCTGTAATTTTTGATATCTCATACCATTTAATCTTGAAGCTGCGATCAAACACTGCATTACCCACCAAGAGACAAACAGACAGATTGACAGAGACAAGCAAACAGAAAACAAAAAAATAACAAACGTGCAGACATAGGCAAGCTTAGAATAATACTGGTATATGTGTGTGTGTGTGTGTGTGTGTGTGTGTGTGTGTGTGTGTGTGTGTGTGTGTGTGTGTGTGTGTGTGTGTGAATTATGGTTTGAAGCATTCCCGTCTCTTGATATACCAGTTTTGCTAAACTGAGTATGAAAAGAAAAACAAACCGGTAGGCTACAATGGCCAGCTCTAAGCGGACTAAGCTTTGCACGCGACCGGACGTGAGTTTCGGCATGAATAGTCACTCATATATGGCGATACCAAAGGACAAAATCCCACCCAACAATCATGGCCCTGACATAATCTTTGGGGCCTTAGCATTTCGCTGGGGCAAAGTTGTAATTTGGTTCATTCATTCATTCATTCATTGCCAGACGCCATGTATCCCAAACGGGGTGGCCAAGGGCTTAGAGTTAATTGTTTTACAGGGAGGGACACTAATCCTCCATCAACTCCACTTGACAAGTAGGGATGCCAACAGCATCTGGTGTTCCCAGGCGGTCACCCATCCAAGTACTAACCAGACCCAACCTTTTTCATATTTTCTGCCCTTGATGACCTTTGACCTCTGACCTGTGCATACAGGTCATGCATGTACGACGCACACTTGTGGTACTCATTAACGTCTTTAAGTATTAAAAGTTTCATTCGATTCCATCCACCCACCGTGGAGCTAAGGAACTTGAAATTCGTGGAATGGCCCACCAGAGATACAACTTTTAGGTGGCACTGCCAGTGACTGGAAGTGAGTTTCGACACTAAATGTCAAGTGTATATGGAAGTGCTCCAGTGCAACATTCCACCCAAGGATCAAGGACCTGGCTTAATAATCTTTGGAACCTTAGCATATCGCGCGAGCATGGTCGTGATTTTAGCTATTTTCACCGTTTTTGCATTTGATAACATTTTACTCCCGACCTGGGCAATGTAGCACATACTGTAGGTGTACAAGAGAAAGTAGTAGTACTAGTCAGTGTTTATAAACATGCAAACTTTCATTCAATTCCATTGAGCCGCTGGGGAACTAGGCGGGGGGGCCTTTTTGAAAACTGGTACTGATTGCCTAGGACGCTGAGGGCAATCTTCGCAGGGTTTCTACTCGAAAACTAAAGGAGAGAGAGGAAATGGATGACACACGTCCTTTAGGGAATAACCTCAAGATTACGCCTAAGGAGGTCAGAGTTTTCTACGCCCATTAGTAATGCTTCTACAGTTCCCGCGTGAGACGAACGAAAAAAAAAAAAAAAGGTTTTTCGGCTGTTGCAAGGCAACGAGTACTTGCCTAGCAACCAAAACTATTCTGAGACAGCTAGGTCATAGGCTGGTCAGTGTAGCCAAGTTTGGTTGGAATCGGTTCATCCTAAAGTGTAAAAGTGCCTCCAACTATTTAACAAGAAACCAAGCAAGTAAACGCTGCTAACAGTAAGGGCAACATGAGCTGGCCAGTAATTTAAAGTAAATAGACATATTATAAATGAATATAATGTCTGTAATATGTAAATAAATTTAATATATTTATTTACTTATTATAATTAGAAAAATAGATCAGGGCATCCCATATTAATGGTTTTGAGAGAGAGAGAGAGAGAAAGAGAGAGAGAGAGAGAGAGAGAGAGAGAGAGAGACAGACAGACAGACAGACAGACAGACAGAGACAGAGAGAGAGTTCATAATATATTTTTCTTTTCAGTGTACCACTGTGGATTGTGTGGGTAGGTTTCGTTCAGGGAATTTGATTACCCTAGTAACCTAGCTGATTTCGTCCTGTGCCACAACTGGTTTTTCATCTTCATCCTTCTCTCTCGCCTTTGTTGCTTCCATTCTTCTCTCTTAACTGTTTTCTTATTTACTGCGATGCTGTTTCTCTCTCTCTCTCTCTCTCTCTCTCTCTCTCAGCATATTTTTTCTTCATTAAATATTAACGATTCATCTCCATTGTTTATCTGCCACTCTTTTCATACATCTGAACCGTTTTACATTATTTGCCTTTTTTCGCTTCCACTGGGGAGAATGGTGGGTGGGGGACTGTGGGGATGGAGTTGTTCCCAGCAGGTGCATAATGCTTGTAGAATGGAGTTCGCATCACGAGGATCAGTGTTTCTCCATCCACCGCCATGTTCTAATAACATCCCCCAAACACTGTAACACCAATTATGACTGTGTTATTTCCAATGCTTCATTAGAGATGACGAGTACTAATAAACTGCTTCATTTTAACCCGTAGCTCCTTCAAGCCAGGGCCATAATCACGTTCTTGCCGTTTCCAGAAGATTTAATCTAAATTATGAGAACAGCCTAATACTGAAGGGATTCAAGAAAGCTGTATCTAACCCATCCTCTTCGAAAAGTCTCTCTTGGGTTGAATAATGTCTCCTTAAAGTAACAAGAAAAAATTAAAGTATGCCACCGGACTAATGTCCTTGAGAGTCGACTTATATTTTTGGCTACGCCAGACCACTTTCCATCTGAATATTTTCCAAGGCTTGAAGGATCAGAATCGATATTCATAATCGTAGGTTAAGTACTGGGTTTCGGTGACCGGGTGTCCTAGCATGTGTTCTGAGTAAGATGCTTAAAGGAAAATAGTCTGTTTGCCTGTCGCATCTACTTTTTGCTTTGGTAAACAGTTGAGCCCTTGTTTTCCTGTATGGCTATCTGACTATCTTGTAAAAACTCAAACGATCGTGGTAATTGGAATCTGTATTACATTCACTTTAAACTGGCGGAGATATTCGTCTTTTTGTGGTTAATTTCTCATACATCAGTATCAAAATAAAGCAATTCTATGACCCCTTATCCTTTCCACAGCACTTCTTCATTAGTAACATTCAACCGTTAATCTCTTGTTGCAGCTCAGCATTCAAGATGAAGAGACAGTAATTTTACACCTAGTCAGAGTGAAATGAATTATAGGAATCATTTTATGGACCCCAGGAGAAAACCAGTAGGTCGGGTGAGAGCACAGTTACGGACTTTAATATCGTTACCAATTATAGTCGAAAAAGTTATGAATCTCCTACACATTATTATGAAAAGTTTGTTAGGCTCAGAATACCACATCACTGAGTATTGAAGTTCATAGTTCAGTGTCTCGTTATGCATCGCAGGGACTTGTGCCGATAAGAATGTCAGCAACAGTGCCTCAGAAGTACATACACTTACTTAGACCTTCAATATAGCAACGTCTTATGAATATTATTACTGTTACCACCAGATTATATTCAACGTAGGAAGGGTCTCTTTCATATTCAGTGGGCTGATGGAACAAAATCGTCTAATGGAAACAGGAAAACTTAACTATTACCTGGCCCAGATTTTCGTCCTTTTTCAGCTTGTTTCACGTAGGTCAATAGAGGAAAAGACAATACTATGGCTACCCTTCCTTTCCAGGCTACTTCTTGGTGACTAACATTATATTTTGCTGGTAATCGATTGCTGAAACTCAGCAATTTAGGTGGAGAAATGGCAATTTTTGGCCACGTAAGAGTAAAAAGGGTATAACTGAGTAAATACCAGCTCGGTATAGATATAATGGAGTCAGAGCCAAGTGAAAAAGTCGCCCTACAGTTCCATTACAGCTGGTTGTTTATCGCTAACACAAGTTATGTGTGGGTTTGGACGTCCATTAATTCATAATAGCATGGCAGTTTAAGCCTTACATTATAAACAAGGTTTATGTTCCTGTCATTATTGGATGAACGAAATGAATCAGGGATCGGCTCTGACGAACCACAAATTCTGCTTAATCGAAAGGATTCAGACCTCTTGTCACAACACTGACACAGTGTCATTATGTATATGATTGAATGTGGGTCAGTCGTATACATAATGACACTGTGTCACTGTTTTGACAAGAGGTCGACATAGTTCCGTTATGGCAGACGGTTTGTGGTTCGTCAGAGCCGATTTGATTCGTTTCGTTCATCCAATAATGACAGGAACATAAACCTTACTTGTTAATAAAGTAAGCCTTAAATTGTCACGTTAATATGAATTAATGGACGTCCTGAACAACACAAAACTTGCGTTAACAATAAACAACCGTATGACCTTGTAACACAAGTTCCAATTTGCAGTGTGTATGTCACCTAACACCTCACAACTGGATGAAATAGTTGGCAGATATACCGAAATATTGTATGTTATTGATTTGTTGGTGCTAAAAGCAGAGGTGTATGGTAATATTAATAAGATTAATACCAGGCGGATCATTTCATCATTATCTTAATTTATATTGGTTAAAAAAGGGGGGAGTGGGGGACAAGAGGGTAAAAGAGACGCTTTGTTGAGACAGGAACCCAGAGAGTAGGATGGTGGTGGTGGAAGCGAGAATGGTTGAGAAAAGACATCATCTCTTTCAACAGATGTTACTATACTGTACTTATCTGTAACATTATAATACAGGACGTAAGTATCTATACTTAGTTTTTTTTTTTTTTTTTTTTCCGAGGCGAAGATTCACTTCACAGGTTGGTGATGATTGGGTGAATGCAACATTACTTCATAATCTCTTTACTCGTTAGCATTGTCAATTGACAACATATATCTGAGGGGGAAATTTGGGTTAAAACATGTTATTCGGACATATTGCATTCAGCCAGTCATCACCAGCCTGTCAAGTGCATCTTCGCCTCAAAGAAAAAAAAAAAAAACTTAGTAGACAATAACAATACATTGTAGGTCTTCTTTAATTTTCATGCCTTGCCCATATCTTGGATAACAGCACGTTATCACACATTTAGTACCTTTACGTACTTACCCCGATTGTTTCTAATTGTCTATAAAAACAATTATGACATTGTAAAATTTTGGCTGTTCCACATCAATAACGCTTACACTGGGGTTGGGATAAGGGCAGTGCGTGTGGGGTGTTCGATCGCCTGGTCGCTCACTGGCAGCGACAAGGGGGAGAGAAACTAATGCTTTCGGGTGTGAACTGCCGGGAAACAAAATATTCTTTTTATAATATATATATATATATATATATATATATATATATATATATATATATATATATATATACGGTGTGTGTGTATCTCAGCACCCCACTTTTTCTTAACAAGCTGCTTGGCTTTTAACCCCTTCAGTCCGATTACCTTTTTAAATTAACACATCCTACCAGCAGCCGATTATATTCAACATTTACTTTTTTTTTTCTTTGGTAGTAAAGTTTATAATGAAGAATCTCTCTGATCACCTGTTAGTAGAGTGCATACTGTGCTGAGTAAAATCACCTGGAAGTGGCAAGAATAAACGAAGAATATGCCACCGGACTGAAGAGGTAAATCTAACTGTTCTCGCCCATCACTATGATGGCGTCCTTTCATTTTTATCACACTACTACCAGAATCTTTTGCTATAAGACTCTTTTGCTACAATAATAATAATAATAATAATAATAATAATAATAGTTTGCTTCCACCAACAGTGGTTATTATTGTTACATAATATATATATATATATATACAAAGTATTTACAATACATGCCTGGAGAGTGATGGCCAAATTTTTATCTAAGACTCCAACCTAATTTGGGTACATGTCCTGTGGCATTATATTTATACAATGTGTTGCTGCTTATTAAATTTTGCCACTTTTTTTCATTGCAGTTTTAGACGGGTAAAACTAATATATTCATTACAGAAGTAATGAGAAACTCCAGTAGAATATACACATGAGTTATCTCATAGGCTATTCTTCTTTATCATTATACACAGTTGGTGCCTAAGGGATAGGTTCATTTATTACATATTAAGCAGATTTACAGTTTTGATGATTATTAATGTTACTGTCAGAGATAGGTGAGTTTATAATAATAATAATAATATAAATAATAAAATAATAATAATAATAATAATAATAATAGTAATAATAATAATAAAAATAATAATCATAATAATAATAATAAAAATAATAATAATAATAATAATACTAGTTGACAGTGGTACTATAGATCTTTTCCACGTGACGTCGTCTTGTGACTTTTGTTTACGGCGCCATATTGGACGGCAAATTGTTGGACGTCTAGAGAGAGAGAATTGCAGAATCCAAAATGATATTCCACTGTTGTGCCTTCGGCTGTACGGCAAGGTAGAAAACTGGAAGTGGGGTACACTTCTGTCGGTTTCTAGCCAATGAGGAATGGCGACAGAAGTGAACAGCTGCCATGAAGAGGGAGAATTGGCAGCCACTGGCCTACTCCCGCCTCTGTAGCAAGCATTTCATATCAGGTGAGCCGGTGATCTGTGAGCAAATACTGGCATATTTACCATTCTTAGCAGTTGTAGGTGTCCGGGGATATCGTAATTATGTTAGTCACAGCAAAAGACCCACATGGCCCTGTGTGTGTGTGTGTGTGTGTGTGTGTGTGTGGGAGAAGAGGGAGAGAGTCCATGTCACAGGTCTTGTTTTGTTATTATGCCAGAGTTTCACCCAAACGATATCAGACATAGCAATGATGGTCAAGAATGTTAGATGCACAAGTAAAACCGATTAAATGACAGGTTAGGTCATACTTAAAGTTAGGTTAGTTTAGGTAAGGAGGTAAGGTTAGGTTAGGTTAGGTGGTAAATTTTTACAAGTGGACAATACACCCCCCAGGTAGTGCAATATATTTTTCTGGTAGTTTTTGATGCGATTCGAATGTTTTTGACCTTCATTTTTGTCGGTAATACCTCACTTCCCCTCTTTTCCAATCACGAACTATTATTGGACAAGTAGGTGAAATCAAGCATTTTTCGAAAAAAAAAAAAGAAGTAAAAAACAAATCAAATCGCATCAAAAACCACCAGAAAAATATACTGCACCACCGAGTAACATAACGAAAGACGAAACCTAACCAAACAGACGTAACGTAACCTCACCAAACGCAGTAAACCTAACCAAATGCAACCCAACATACCTAACCTATCCTAGGGGAATACGTAATGTAACCTCACCAAACACACTAAACCTAACCAAACCTACCCCAACATACCTAACCTATCCTAGGGGAATGCTTACCCTTGCGATACGATTGTCCAGGACGAGGGTCGTCTGGCAATAACGTCGTGGTTCCATAACCTTTGAATCCAGTGGTTTATGAACAATATAATTTGCCAAGCCAGAAGGTGTGTGTTGTCCAGAAAAGTTCCTTTGTAGTCAGAAACACAAAAATTATACTGTACCCGTTTCTTGGTTTTTGTGTACTTTTTATACCGACCACTGTACCACTGATGTCTGTTTTTTTCTAAATTTACACGGTTCCTGACAGTCTGGGCAATAAACTTTAGAAGGCAATACACCATGTCTTCTAAAAAAACTCAATAGCCTCTTCAGGTTCTGAGTGGAAACGCTTAATCACCCGTAAATAATCAGTATCACACCCGGGACACACAGCATGTCTTTCTTCTTCAGAGGCCATAGTGAGAAGGATTTTAATTTTCCATCCAGATTGAATCAAAGAGCGCGATCCAAATTTATTGGCCGAATTCCATCACATGACCTAAAGTAGGACTGTGAGTGGGTGATAAAGACCTATGAGACATGCGCAGTGGAAGGGAAGAGAAACACACATACGAACGCACGCATTTTTTACCCGCAGTGGCCGAGTGAAGATCCAAGGTAGGGTTTTTTAGGAACTGTAAATTGAATTCATTATCTCTGAAAATATCAATTTTCGAATGGGGTAGTGGGAGTTCTTTTTGATCCTTAGGGACTATACTATACGTTAATGGTGCTAAAATTCCAAAACTGCATATTGTCCACTTGTAAAATAATACCGGTTAGGTTAGGTTAAAGCTTATATTTTTATTTTCTCAATGTTTTTCAGCGTGATTCATTTGAAACTGATATTTGTGTCATGGTGGGTGATTTTAATAATAGTGCAGTACAGAACATTCATTGTTCAGCACTTCAGTATAAAACTTATATACTACTGTGAGCCTGTGTGCTAAACAGTGTTGCAATTACAACTGAAGCGTAATTACTAGTACTAATATTTGTATTTTTCTATTTTATTTAGAAATAAATGTTGCTCGACAGAAAGCAAAACTGTCAATATATACATGCTCCAGTTGAATATACATTTTCACTAAGTACAAAAATACTTTAATTACAAATAAGAGGACAAATAATGTATTTATATCAACAGTCCCATATATTTATCTTTTACCAGGTATGTAGCTACTAAGATTTTTTTAATATAAAATGTAAAATCATTAAAACTTATTGTTGAAGTCTTTTAGTTTTATGTTGTAGCCTGCTCATCAGCATGAAATAAATTACCTTAATTTAAATCTGTGCCAGTGTCATGTTTTAGTTTTAATGTAAAAGTTAACTTCAAGAGTAATCTTGACTGTTTTGGTATATACTATCAATTATGCATTATATGTAAAACTGCTTTAAACGTAGAGTATATTGGCTGTGTATATGTATCTAGGCCTATAGTTACTGATATTTCCAAAGTAAGTAAATTTTTTGTTAAATTTCCAAAAGTACACCCAACTCAGCGTAAATCTTAAAATTTTCATTTTTTAAATGTTTTATAGTGTGATTAATTTGAATCTGATATTCATTTCTGTCGGAAATTACTTTTTTTTTTTTTAATATTCCAAACCAAGCAAACCCAACCAACCAAACCTAACCTAACATAACTCAGGACCTAACTTGAAGATTAAGAAGAGAGGATAACTGCAGTAGGCCAATAGGCCCATGCTAGACAGCTCCCATAAGAGTGTGATTAATTTACCCTCCCTATAATAGCCCATACAGGCCCATGCTAGGCAACTCTCACAGCAGTGTGACTACAGTAATGACAAATTTTGTATGCAGCCCATACCTGTCATACGCCTGTCTAGCTTATGCTTGAAACTTTCTAAATAGGAGGCAGCAACTAGGGTACCTTACTGGGAAACCCATTCCATTCATTAAATACTCGATTAGTCAGTGTATGTAGTTCCTCCCCCAGTGGCCCCACGTCAATAATTTACTGGTTACCAGGACGATTTACAAGTACCATATGTCAGTTCCAGTTATCTACATTGTGCGTATACAATATGACATGTCTGTTTACCTTGAAGGATGCCCCGGTGAGCTTTGATGGAGTGTTTACCAAATAGTGATAGAGAACGCCATATCAGAGATTTGGGTTCGGTCCCCAGTCCTAGAAAATGGTGAATTTCTCCCAAGAAATGGTCTAAGGATCTAGCCCCAAACACTATTTTGTTCCTGTACAGATCTTGGTGGCGTTGATTCAGATTTCTTCATATATCTGACAGTTTCATCTTTGACAGCCCTGTCTGGACAGCCATTACTGTGACGAGTTTGCCGTCCAATATGGAGTCGTATAAAAAATCACGTGATTTCTGTGACGTCACTGGAAAAGGTCTCAAGTCGCAGTGCTTGACTCTGAGGTTGTTATTATCGTGGCTTTGCAGCCTATATTCAAAAGTGCATCTGATTTCGTGTGTAATATGAGACGCATGTGATTCGTGTATAATATGTTCGTGTATAATAATATTTGTGTATAATATATTCGTGCACAATAATATGATTCGTGTACAATATGACACGAAATCGGACGCACTTTTGAATGGTAGGCTGCCAGGGTACGATAATGACAACCTCAAAGTCGTGCGCCGCGACTATAGTAAGGATTGATAAAAGTTCGCGTTAGTGTGTCGAGGGGTTAAAGGGGATTGTGGTGGTGCGGGGGTGGGGGATTGTTTACTGAGGGGGGTGGTATGGCGGGGTAGAACACGGGGTTGGAGGCGAGGATTAGAGAGAGAGAGTTGTTAGTATGTACTCGTAGTTATTTTGTGTTGTTTTTCAGTATTTTTCAAGGACTACATTTTTTAGCCATAGGTTAAGGAGTTTTAAGGTGTTGGTCTTGACATACGGGGGAAGTTCCCTCCACAGTTTATCCTTGTAATAATAAGGATCTTGCATCAACGTCTGTGTTAACCATAGGAACGTAGAGATTATTATGTTGCCTTGTGGTATTGTATATGATACCAGTTACAGTGGAAATATTTAGGAGGTAATCAGGATATGGATTATTTAGATATTTGAAGATGGCGACCCCTGTGTCATGAATTATTTTATCTTTTATGGTTATCATATTAGATCTTTTATTATTGGGGTTACATGGTCGTATTTTTTTGCTCTTCCATTTTATCAGCGAGATTCTGGAGTAAAAGCATTTGTTGATAGAGTAGTGTTCGTTGTGCCCCATATTATATTACAGAGATTTTATTAAATAACACAGTAGAGGAATGAAAAACAAATGAATAAAAAAGATAAGGAAAAACAAATGAATAAAAAAAAAATCTATATACCAGATTACTGGCGTCCTCCTTTCATAAAATATCTGTAACAGCTGGACTTGAACAGCTGCAGCTTGAAGTTTGGGGGGAAACAGTTCCGAGGAAGCGAGTTCCAGAGAGATGCAGTTCGGGTAATAAAAGAATTCTGATAGGCAGAAGTTCTGTAATATGGCTGTTTGACATTACAAGTCATGAGCGCTACTCTGCCCGTGTTGCACGAGGGAGGGCATGGAGAGGTGGCGCAATGGACGCAACTTCGTCTGAGCATTTGCCATAAAAATATCTGTAAAATAATGCAAGGGAGGCAACATTCCTTCTTACTTGTAAGAGTAATGTTTATATAATAGCAAGGTTATTAACAATTCCAGCAGCTTTGTTCTGAATTTTGTCTAGTTATTTTAATGAAACCTCTCCACGCCCATTCCACAAGGGTGAGCAATATTCTAGCTGAGAGAGCACATGACTCTTATAAATTATAACTAACTGCTCGTCAGTGAAGAAGTTGCGGACTCTGTACAATAATCCAAGTTTCTTTGTGGCTGTTTTAGCAAGTGATCTGACATGAGAGGCCATGCTGAGGGCATTAAATGAGACACTGAGAATTTCAGTACTTTTGGAGATGGAAATATTAGTAGCACTGAAGGTAATACATGAATCTGGCAATATGTGTATATTGGTAAATTATGTATATTTGGTTTTACTAACATTAAATTAGAGAAAGTTGTTTTGTCCCCATTCACTGATCGTAGATAAGTCTTGAATTATGGAGATGGCTCTACTGAGTTGAGAGTTACTGTAGAGATCCTAGACTCTGTAAATGGGTGTTTGAGTGTGAATGAACTGTGAAGTGTTGAATCATCTCCATATGAATGGATGGGATTGTGAGTGTGTCACGAATCAAATTAGCGACATTTCCCTTTTGTGAGAAGCCACGAACTATTAGTGGAAAACTCACTGTGTATCGCTCAGTTAACCGTTTCTCTCTCCATTTCGGGGTATACTTTTCAAAACATTCGTCACTGTTTCAAAAGTGACCGATTTAATGCACGTCACTAAGTGCTCTACTGAGCGATACTATTGTTTCTTTATTGTTCGCCCCTGCTTGCCTCAACCATTAGCCACGCCTTCTTCCGGTGGCTTGTGCGTCCTGCCCATACATCATTTGAATTCAGTTGAGTGTTTGTTGTGACGGAGAGAGGTCCTGTGCTCCAGAAGTGTGAGAGGTCAGCTAGCACCCAAGCTCCACTAGTACAGTTGCCCAGTGCTCCCACCTTAGTGGTGATACACCGCATTCATCGACCAGTATTTCTTTTCGTTTTCGTAGTCTTAAGAGTTTAATTAAGGTGTTTTTCCTAAGCGTAAGTATTTAGCTTTTGTGTGAGTGAGTGAGTGCGATCTCATTAATCTGATTTTGAATTGTAACGTTAAATTTATTTTTGTAATCAATAAATTTAACAGTTCTTTTCCTTGAGCTTAATGTAAAGTAAACTCTTGTTTCATTTCTCCACAATTAAGCTTATTTTCCATATAGCTCCTAGCTTGCATAAACGTTTTGCTATTCATAACTGGTACTTAGGCCAGTCTTGTATTAAACTTAAAATCCGTTGTGCCTCCTAGGAGTTAAGCACCAGCAAGAACCTGATACTATTATTAGTATTAGTTATTTATTGTCAGGGGTGAAGTAACTTTCTCCAGAGGCTAACAGTAACAGCAATCGAGTAATTAGTCTCTGCTGTGTACTGTTGAGAAAGTTTATAAATTCTCGTTCTTAGAGAATCGCTTGAAGAAGTCAGCGTAAAGTAATCGTTGCTTGATTTAGTAAGACGATCATTGTCCCTGCTCTTCAATATTATTGAATATTATTATCAATTAAATAATATTTAGCATTTATTTTAAAAACACCGTGATATTTTAAAAACCCCGTGACAGAGTGACAGATAAGAGGTATGAACCAGGAACAGGGTTTTCACCAGAACTGATCCCTGTGGCACACCGGCATTGAGTGGAAATTGGAATACACATCATCTACTTTTACTCTTATTTTCCTGTCACTGAGATATGAGGAAAACAGAGGAAGAAAAGATGTTAGACCATAGCATGGGAGTTTGAACAGCAGGGAATGGTGCCACACAATGTCGAAAGCTTTAGAAATATCAAGGGCTACTGCATGAATTTCTCTATGTTGGTCAATTGATTGATGGATGGTATGAGTCAGGAGACTGAGTATGTCAGTGGTGGATCTTTCTTGGTGAAAACCTTATTGTCTGTCACCAATTAAGTTGTTGGATTCAAGATGTTTAACGATGTGCTTATTAATCAAAATCTCAAATACTTTACCAAGAGAAGTTGTGACAGCTATTGTTCTGTAATCAGAGGGGTCAGTGGAACTTCCTTTCTTTGGAATTGCAAGGATATTGGCTTCTTTCCATGAATTAGGGAATGAAGAAGTACCTATACATAGTCTGAATAATTTAGCTGGAACAGAGGCAAGATCCTGGGAACGCTTTTTCAAAACAATTGGAGGAATTCCATCTGGGCCTGGACCATTGTTGGCTGGTAAATTATCTAGGATGGATTTGTCGGTAATGGGGTTAATGAAGCCTATATTTAACCTGTTCAGTTCGAAAAATCTCAGGGAAGCTGAATAAAAATATGTATAGAAAGTAGTTGTAGTAGTAGTAGTGGTGGTGTTGGTGGTAGTAGTGGTTCATCTGTCACGTAAGCCCAGTGGACTGCAGGCTGGAGTGTCATTTTTCCAGCAGTTCAACATCCTCCTTTTGAGGAAGAGGGAGGGATACAAGGTACGTTTGTATAACTGGTCTGTGAATCCCCTAGTTACATCTGTGCTGCCGTGGGGTGGTGTCCCTCTCTAGAAAGTAAAACTATAGTACTAGCGCTACTGAATTTCAATCTGTCAGCCTGCAATGGACACACTTTTCTGTATTAATTACTTTATTGTCGTTTCTTTAGCGGGCAATCTTACCATATCCAGTGGTTTTGTGCTATCATATAGAGTGTGTCTGTATGTATGCTTTTGGGTGCAAATGAATACTTCTATTTTTTCATGAATATTTTTAATTTCCATACCTTGGATCTGACCCTGCCAGTCCGTATAAAAAATGGGTGCGTTCGTATGTGTGTTTCTCCTTCCGTCTACTGCGCATGCGTCTTCTAGGTCTGTTGCAGCCACTCATAGGCATACTTTTGGTCACGCGATGGAATTTTCTACCAATCATTTTGCAGTAAGCTCTTTGATTCATTCTGAGTAGAGCATTCAAATTCTTCTCGCTATGGCTTCCGACGAAGTAGGACGTGATCTGTCCACCGGGTGTGATATTGCTTGTTTAAGCGTTATTAAGTGTTTCCACTCGGTGGTTTTTGATGCTGGAATTGTCAAAAATGTTTCATTTCAGCTTCTCATCCAGTCAAAGTTCATGACTGGAAAAGAGGCAAAATGAAGCATTTCCGACAAAAATGAAGGTCAAAATCAATCACATCTCTTCAAAAACTACCAGAAAAATATACTGGACAACCTGGACCAGCGTATCTCTAAGGTAAGCATTTCACTGTTAGGCTAGGTTAGGTTAGGTTAAGTTAGGTTGGTTAGGTTAGGTAGGTTATGTCTGTTTGGTTAGGTTAGCCGGCTGCACAGTATAGTTTTCTGGTGGTTTTTGAAGCGATTCAGTGATTTTTGCCTTCGTTTTCTGTCGGTTAGATTAGGTTAGGTTAGATTACATTTGTTAGGTTAGGCTAGGCTAGGTTAGGTGGCAATCAAGAGCACCCGCAGGGTTAGGAGGTAACTAAGATTGAATTCCTTTTTTGCCGTTTCCTGTGTTTTAGTGTTTTTTTTTTTCTCTCTCTGTTCTATTTGATAGTTTTTTAGTTCATTTCAGTATTCTGAGGCCTCATTTGTGGTACGATTGAATAATAACCATAAAATGACGGTGACGATTGTCATAGTTATTTTATGGTTATTATTCATTTGCACAACAAATGGGATTCAAAACGATCAAATGAACTAAAAACTATACAATATTATAATCAATATTATATGTTAAGAGTGAAGAAGAAGAATATTATGTATTAATAGAGTAGCATATGTCAGTGATGATTGCTGCCGAGGGACCGCCAGCTACGTGACCGAGTGATGTCAGGACTCCATATTATAAATACAAATAATAACAGAAAGCATGATGGATAGATAGACAGAGCACAAGAAAAGGTGTGGGAACGGGAAATTACCTTGCAACTCTTTAAGTGAAGGAATGTTGATCGTGCACCGGAAGCTGTACATACACACAGACATACAGTGTTCTAGAAGCTTCCACGATAGTAGAGCACACGTGACACGACCCCTGCTACACCAGAATGAAGGAATTTTGAGCTCGGAAGGAGACAGGCCATAGAAACGACAGGTAGTAGGGAGAAGGAGGCTAGCAACATGGACGAGAGAGAGAGAGAGAGAGAGAGAGAGAGCGAGACAGGAGGTAGCTCGCGGAACTCTATACTTCACTCGTGTGTGAGAGACTTTGTTAATATTTACAAGACAGATAAAAATAGTCCCATACTAATCTTTACCTCTCCTGTCATTGCATGACAAAAGGGAACGAAGATTATCTACTTACAAAACTACTCACGTATAACAACCGCTCGTCCACGAGTCTAATATATGTACAGTATAAATGATCTACAAAACACACTACAAGAAGCTAAAAAAGATATTGTAAGATAACCAAACCATACGTGCTCCCTACGTGTCAGCAAGTGGGTTGGTGGAGCGTTATTATAGTGCCCCTCCCCGTAAAACCAATAACTCAAAGTCAAATGGCCACCCCTTACGGGATTATGGCGTCTGACAATAGATAGATAGATAGACAATGACCCCTTCACCACCAAACGTCTTCCAGAAGTTAAGTACATTCGCCCGTTAACAGGAAGAATAAAATTAAAAAGACCGTATGTAATGAAGGGCAGAATAATTCATCCTTCCCTTGTTGTGTGTCTCCTACATACTTTCCCTTATGTCTCTCCTGTATATACCTTCAGCGTTTTATTCTGTCTCGCATCATTCAGACTGATTTGAGTTTGAGTTTACAGGGAAGGAATGCAATCTCTCTCTCTCTCTCTCTCTCTCTCTCTCTCTCTCTCTCTCTCTCTCTCTCAGCAGTTCCTCACTACCATTCCTTAAATCCTCATTTCTTTACTGATTTCTCTCACTCCCATTAATATCGTTTCGTAGTTTTCTTTCCATCTCTGCTGCCTCCTGTTCTGCTTCCATGTTCATCCACTTAGTTTCTCAGCATGTAATTTTTTTTACAACATTTTGCATATTGTTATTTCTTTTTCCATTTCATTTTTACCAAATATTAAAATACCACATTCTGTGGAGTATCTATTGATATTTAGATCTTTTTTCGGGAAGATCTAGAAGGCTGACATTCAGAGACCTTTCGAGATAGAAACTTGAAATCTTCAGGAATGATTTATATTGTTTTCAGACTTCTATTGGCACATATTTCTCTCTTTGTTATTTTTTCATTTTTTTCCCTCCAGCGCCGCGGCAACAACTTCTGAATCGATTGCATTCCAAATGTTCCAGTATGTAGTTGTCGACATATACTAGTGCACCTGGGTATTGATATTGAGATCCAACAAATGCATTTTGAGATATTGAAAATAATCAAAATGGCCGCCTCGTGCCTGAAAGTGCTAAATCGAAAATTATTTTGTAGATTTTGACCAAACTCGGCGAAAATGTAGTGGGACATGAGTGAACATGATTTGCATAGTATGAATGACCTTCATTTCAAGGTCACAGGTAAAAATCCGTAAAAATTTTGAGCCCTATCAATTCCCTTAATATTAGGTCTACAGGGATGAAAGTATTTTCATTTGTTTCAGGGATTTAGAGAATTCTTGTTGCATCCTGTAACTGCTTCCTTTTCTTCGTTTTCTCCCCTTCTTTCACACAGTCCTTGGTGCTGGAGATGGTCGCCTTCACGCTGAGGCACCGATATAACCAGGTTGCTCTATTGCCCAATCATGTAAACATCCTTCAGCTCTTTCCCTGCCATCCTGCAGAAGGAAGTTTGATTGCAAGAAAATGTCAATTTCATCCTGCAGTTAGACGGGTTCACAACAACAAAAACACCACCATCCCACCACCACCACCACCACAACCACCACCACCACCACCACCACCACCAACAACAACAACAACAACGACAAGAATAACAACAGCAACAGCAACAATATTGCATTGCCTTCTTTCCCCCTACTTTTTCCACTGATGCTTTTCTTGGTTATTCCTTTGTTTTTGTTTTTTTCTAAAAAAAATTGTTCATGTTATTCGTCTTTTCCTTATGCTTTTATCTGTGTTCTGTCTTTGAATTCTCGCACTGATAAATGTCTGTTCTCTGTTCCTCCTTTTTCTCTGTTCTCTTGCGTGTAGTCTGTTTTTTACTTTGATCTCTCTATTCATCTTCCACCAGTATGTTCCCCCCCCTCCCTCTCTCTCTCTCTCTCTCTCTTAGTTCATTCGCTTACTTCACGCGTACGTGTACATATGGCCCAGACGAGGAGCACACACGTGGTGATGTTGTGCACTCTGGACAGAGATAAATATCTAAGGCGTCCCCCTGGGAGCCAGGCCACAAACTTTCCTGCGTCTCGCCTTGGTCTCACCCTGGTGAGACGCTGTCTGCCACGAGGGGGGGCCGGTTCCATGCGCGGTGCTCTCGTCCGAACTGTAGTTCACTGTACCTGTATGGGGGCTCCACAGAAACAGTCGCTTACCTGTGGTCGACAAGTCCGTTTGACTGAACAGACTACAGTAACAACAACATCACTATATATATATATATATATATATATATATATATATATATATCTATATATATATATATATAAAGGGGGAGGCCGTAGCTCAGTCGGTAGAGAGGTGGCCTGCAGTCCTACCTGAGCCAGGTTCAGATCCCTGCTGGGGCAGGGAACAGTTTCGGGATTTGAATTTAGTAGAAAGCAGACTTTACTGATCTATCAGAAGACCCGCCGACATGCCGTAAAAATACCCCCGCTAATACCAATACACCAGTCCTGTATGAGACAGCCCTAGCATGTATTCAATATGGACGGTGGGTGTTAGCGCCGAAGTGGTGACATGTAGAGGTGTATGATATGTAGGAGGACTACTGGGCCTTGGGAGCAGACTGTGAAGCCTTTGTCCAGAGTCGGACACACACACACACACACACACACACACACACACACACACACACACACACACACCAAGCAAAGCCTAACATCCGTTGTTGGTTTGAGATCGCGGATGAAATAATATATGAATTTACAGTGTACTCCAGGAGAGATGTACCAAGCCTTATTAAATAATTCCTAAGTTAATTTTGTGACACGAATGCGATATCCACATGGTTCCAAGCCTTCAATGTGAGGGACCTACGACTACTAACTATTCTATAGGTGAACTGAAAGGGAGATCATTTTCTCCCATTACGTCTTCATTAATTAGACTCCGTATTGTTTAAAACCTGGTGCTGATATCCTATTTATTACTCAGAACAAACTCAAGAATAAAGTCCTAAAGATTGATACACCTTTCATGGGTCATCCATTATGCCGGTATGTGATCTTTTTATACACACTTTGGTGGTGGACAGGGGCGCCTTCATGTGGCGGCACTGATGTAATTGAGAGGTTCAAGTGCACGACTATGCACACATCCTTCAAGTACATTCCCATCTCCCGAAAGGATGATAATGGACTGCAGGAGAAACCACCCAACGTGGATGGCGTCCCAGATGAACCTGGGGCAACAGCAACAACAACACCAACAAAAATGACAACAAAAGAATGCACACTTCCCATCCCTACTAAATATACCAAGTTAACGTACTGTATATTGTATACTTGTTTCTGTTCATGTGTATGTACCTGCTTCCCTCTTTCTTGTTGCTATCTCCTGGTACGGGCGTGGCAGGAAGACAGAGTATAACAGATGCCACACTTGAACTTCATTTGGAGGCCAAGGTCAGACGCCGCGAACACATCTTTGCCCTGTGTTTTCCTTCACCACTTATTGCACCATTTATTCTAAAGGGAAAGCAGAGGCTTAGTGAAAATACAGTGTCTACTTTCAATCTTTCAGCCTGCTGTATATATTTTGTTTTATTCTCTCTATCCCCAGACAGTTATATCCATTTTGGGGATATTTTTCGAAGTGAACAGGTTTGAAATAGCCTTTATTTACCCTGTCACTATTACAGATGCTTTCAAAGCTGAATAACATAGTTTCAAGACAGTGAGAATAAAACTTAAATTATGTCATCGGATTCAAGAAGTTAAGGGCCATCATGCAGTTAATTGGCATGACTTTAATCCATCTTCTTTCCCTTGTCTCTGTTCACCAGCTGTGCACTTGGGGACCTGGATGTAAATGTGATTGTTGTTGCTCTTATTCAATAGGAAGATTGGGACCAGGAACACAGCCAGAATTTTGTTATGGGTGGAGCAGAATATCGATTGCCATTATTCTTGAGACAGCTGACTTGAGGCTATTATAACAGTATCTAGTAAAATACAGATGTATCAAATTTTAAGTCGTCAAGCAAGCAACCCAAGGAACCACCTTTAATAACTGATGAATGAATGAAGATGTAAATAATTGACCAAATGATTACCTTCCTACTCAGTTTAGTCTACTAGAAACAGGATGGGGGGAAACCTTCCACCCTCCCTTGGCTGGGTCCATTGTGGTAGAAACTACTTAAACTGATTCACAGTTATGAGGCAATAGCTTAAATTTTTCCATGCGTACTCCAGATGATTTTATTTAGAGCAAGAAGAATATTTAATACTTAAGAGGCAAATCAAGGCATTATTTAACCCATCCACTTCGAGAGAACTTTCCAAAACAGAATAATGACGTTTGTTGGTACGAAGGATTAAATGTAGAATACGTCACTTGACATAAGGATCTAACGAGTGACCTGCAGTCGATAGGCATATATCTAATTCTTTTTCGTTCTATTTTATGTTTGTAAAAATCTGGTTATGTCAGTGCCACCGCATCAAAGTGTCCCTCTTCAGCACCTAAAGGGAAGGTAGGGCCAAGATGTGGTGGTGGTAATGGTTGTAGTGGCGGTGCTTTTCCCAGTGGCAGTTTATTGTCTCTGGCGCCGTGATAAATAACGGAATCAATAGGTCTTCCTGGAAACCAGGCCTGGTTTGTAGTGTTCCCTGGAAAGACGACAATGGAACCAGATCCATGTGGGTTGCATGAAATCTAGACCCATAACAATGCTGTGATTTTTGGTAGAGTTTAAACTCTTCATGGATTATTATATCTTTGTTACTACCAGATGACTGCAATAATCTTTAGAGGGGTTAGGTGCAGGCATCATAAATACTTTCACTAGGCGTCCTCTAAGTTGTAAAGGATCGCCTGGAGGTAGCAAGAATAAATAATTCACGTCAACGGTTCTCGCTTGATTTCTACTTGAATTATGAGATGTTCTGACAAAACGATACATTTAGTTGGTACTGTTATGTTGCTTGGGAGCGACACAAGTGGAATGAAATTAGGTGTAATATCCAACTGGCACCATAGGTGAGACAAGAAGAGGTTTATTTACAAGCTGAAACTCATAATTAAAAGTCAAGTGATGGTCAGTAGAAAATTGTAATACTTCTGATGCTTCCTTAAAATTGGTAAAAGTTTCTTGACATCGGCTTGACTTCCTTCCTCGTTCTTGCTCAATCCGGTTATTTGGCAGCAACTTAATAGAAAGTCGTGAGGTTTCTGTTGTTCCCTTGAAGTTCGTTACAATTTTAGACCTTGGCATGTCTTCCTCTTTCCAGTTTTAAGTTAACGTCAAATAATCTTTACTGTATTCTAGCGAAAACAGATTTCAAATCCCTTTATTTTAAAGTCAAAACTCTGCTTCTTGCCATTCCAGGAACAGAATTCACATCCTGGTGACCATCAGTCTGCCCTCCCACCACCTGACCACTACTTCCTCCTGACAATACGTGTGTGTGCCTATTTACACTCGAGCAACTTAACTTTTTCACTCCGATGACCTACTCTTTATTTGCTTATTTATTGATTTACTTATTTTTTATTTATTTCCACCTTCAGAAGACTTTATTCAGTTTCGGGGAAATCTCTGGCGGTCAAAGAGTTACTGAAGGATAAAGTTAGTAGTTCCAGCTAGAATAGTATCTCCTACGCTCAGTGAAATAGATAACTGATAGCAAGAATGAATTGAAAATGCATCATCGATTTGAAGGGGTTATAGGGAGAGGAACTGCATTTTTTTTTTTTTTAACTTTTCGTTTTCTTTTCCAAGCACCATGATGGGCTGGACTGCGAATTGGCGTGTCTCTTCGTTCGTGGGATTTCTCTTTATGCTCGCTCATGTGGCCCTGTGTGACAGACGAAAAGAGTGGCGGAAAATAATAATGTGAGCAGGTAGGGAGAAAATAAGAAGGACAATGGTTGTAATCATGGAGTGAGACAGAGGCTTTATGACCACTTTCCTCATTATCTATCTTTTTCTTACCTCGTCTAGATCTTTTCCCTCTTTATGTGATATATTCCCTTCCTTCCTCAGACATATTTACTTGACATCATCCTTCATCCTTATCTTCGTTTTCTTCTTTCGCCATTGCTTTTCTACTTCGTGTTTTTTTTTTCCTTCTCCTTCAGCACGACTATCTTTTCTCTCCTTTAAGTCTTTGGGTATCCATTTCCCCTGTTCTCTGCCTCCTCATTCGGCTTAGCCTTTCTTTCCATTTTGGTTTTCCTCTTCTTTGCTTTCCTTTTTTTTTTTTTTTTTCGTAGTCCGGACGGAGTCCGGAGAGGTAGTGTTTTTTGTCGGGTTTCTCTGTTTGTTTGTTATCAACATTACGGAAAAACGGCTGAATGAAATTGCATGAAACTTTCAGGATATGTGAACAATGGTCCCAAAAGAAAGTGATTAGATTTTTAAGCTAAACGAGGGACCTTCAAAGGTCAAAATGAAGGTCACGGATTTTCTGAGGGCTATAACTTGAAACTTAATTTGCCATTAAGAACATACAGGAAGTCGTAATATGGGCTTTCATTTAGCACCAAGACCTTTGACCTTGAGTGGCCCTGAAAGGTCAAACTCAAGGTCACGGATATTCAGGGGGCTATAACTCGAAACTGGTTGAAGATAGGGATATTACTATTATCAGCATATAGGAAGTCCCATATGGATTTTTAATTGGTACCATGACCTTTGACCGTAAATGACCTTGAAAGGTCAGACTCAAGGTCACGAATACTCAGGGGGCTATAACCCGAAACTCGTTGAAGGTAGAGATCTTTACTGTTATCATGATATTGGAGGTCTCATATGGGCTTTCATTTGGCACCATGACCTTTGACCTTGAGTGACCCTGAAAGGTCAAATGCAAAATCACGAATGTTTAGTGGGCATAATTACTCTAGACTTCTATTGTATACTGCACTAAATTTCAGTATTTAACAGCAGGAAATTAACTTGTTTTTTTTTTTTTTTTTTACAGTGTCCTTCATTTTATTCTTCTCACCTCTCTTCGTTTTTGTCGCCATCCTCAGTTATTCTTGTTTTTTCTTTCATCTCTTCGTTGACCTTCTTTCCTTTCCCTCCTTTGCCCCTTTCTTTTCTTTTCTTATTCATTCTTTTGCGTTTCTTGCTTCTCTTCCAATGTATTTCCACCCGATTCTTTTGTATCTTTCGATTTACTTTCCTTTCTTCCTTCATCTTCATTACCTTTCTTTCTTACACGTCCTACTAGGTTGACTGTTTTCATTTTTTTTTTCTTTCTCTTCACTACATGGATATATAATCTTTTATCTTCTCCGATTTTTTCAAGTACTTATTCTTTATTTCGCCCTCCACCTCTCTCTCTCTCTCTCTCTCTCTCTCTCTCTCTCTCTCTCTCAGAACATAGTGCTCTTTTCTGTTCCTAAAGAAACCATAAAGGATTATGAAAGGAGAGGGAGAGGAAGATTTCAATGAAGGAGAGGAAGACGAAAATTACGATGAAGGAGAGGAAGGCGAAGAAGATTACGATGAAGGAGAGGAAGACGAAGAAGATTACGATGGAGGAAAAAGAAAGGAGTGAGGTGAAAGAAAATGAGGAAAGGAAACATATGGAAGAAGAAAGAGTAAAGGAGGAGTAGGAGAAGAAAAGGGGAAGAGAAAAGATGAACTATAAAGATGGATGAAAATGATAAAAACAAAAGAAAATGGAAGGGGAAAATAAGATGAAGTGAGGAAAATGAACAAGATTAAGCTGAAGATCGGAACGACGGGAGAACATTTGGAATGATATATGGAAAAAGGAGAAAAATAGCATTGATTCGGAGATGCCGATTCAAGTCTTTCATGGATGGGTGGGGAGGGTGGAGGTGAGTGAGAAGGATGGACTGTGATGGTGATTTGCAATGGACCACAACGAGGACAGTTTACCCTGTGAATAGGATCGTTGTCATTTGGCTTATTGTTGACACTGCAGTTATAGTCCACTACATCAGAGCTACTGTGGTAGATGTTGACGACCATCATCCACTCCTTTGATGTGATGCCAACTTTTTCCTTAGGTGTCTATACACTGCATGAAACATGCCTGGTAGTTTCCTATAACCCAGGAGACCATGTACAACGTTGGATGGTAGCAGCATAACCAGATAACGGGGTAATTTGGGGCGTAGTGTGATGCTCCTGTTAACTTGGAGGACAAACGCAAATGTGGCGTTCATGCAGGAACCAAAATTCCTCACTCTTCCCCTACAGGACCACTGCACGGGACGTCCCTGCATGGGCGATGGTCTGCCTGCTGCTGATGGGTCTGCCCGGCAAAAGATACCGAGGTTGCTCTACTGTTATTACTACTACGCTCTGAAATGGGCAGGGTGGGTAAAGAGTAATGAGCAGGATGTACTGGACGGTGATCGAGCTGTAGTGGCACATCGTTTCAGGTCCCTCCTAACTTTTGACAGTTGGGATTTTATCTCGAGCGAGGAAAATCGCCTGCTTTTTTGTCAGAGTTATACATTCTTAGATGAGTCAATGGTTGAAAAAATGTTACTCGAGACGGTTTTTGAAGCTTTTGATCGCTAGGATTTGACTCATTTGTATGAAGCGTAATATTTTTCTAGTGTCAGTGCAAACAAAATACCCATGAACACCAACCTTAGGGTATGAGTTAAGATGTGTAAAAAAAAAAAAAAAAACTATTGGAGGAATACTCTGATACTGACGAGTCTCGTATTCAAATATTGTAGTTCATTCATCTCATGTAGACGGAGATTTTCGTCGTTTTGCATCCCCGTACCCGTAGCTCAGTGGCGGAATAAGGCTCGGCATCCTTTTCATAGTACATTTTTATACAAGCACAGTATTCAATCTTCAGTCTTCTGTTTTAGCACAGTATTCAAGAAGGTGAGATGGCAATTTCAAGCCTAGTGAAACTGAACAGAGGAGAGGTGATGTGGACAAAAGATGAGAAAGTAAAATTGGCTGGAATGATGGAGGGTGACGGACCATGACGGGGGAAGTATGCACTGTGAATCTGGGCGTTGTAAGTTAGACCGTAGTGGAGTTGGCAGCTATTATAATATGCACTACATCAGCGAATCATATAAGTGAGGTGGATGGAGAGGGCTGGGTGGGATGAGACGAGCTAGAGTTGTGTCACGGCTCAAGTAAATAATATAAGAGACTAAGAGGAAGGGAAGAAAACAAAATATATGGACACATGATTGAAGAATAGCTGAGAAGAGGAAAATACGAGGGTCCTGAAGAAGACTACGGAAGAGAAACGACCAGCAGAAATTAAGAAAATAAAAACGGAAAACGGAGTAAAAAAAAAAAAAAAAAGATAGATGTAGTAAAGAGCAGTCGAGAAATACAGACAAAAGAGAGACGTGTGTGTGTGTGTGTGTGTGTGTGTGTGTGTGTGTGTGTGTGTAGCCTACATAAATAGGAATACTGACAGACACACACACACACACAGGCTGAACTCAGGGGAAGACAGAGTCTAATACAAGAGGAAGATGAAGGAGAATTATCAGGAAGAGGAAGGAGGGTTGACAAAGAGATAGCGAGCAATAACAGTGAATTAGGAGGATAAGCGAGAGTGGGAGAGAGAGAAAGACGAGTAAGGTGGAGGAGGAGGAGGGAGAGAGGGAAGGGAGAAAAGAAAGATTGTCAGAGAAGGAATACTCAGGATAAGAGAAGAAAGGGAGAGAAAAATAGAGGAGCAAGGGGAGGCAAGAACGAAAGGGGAAAAAAGGGAAGAGGTGGAGAGAGGGGAGAGGAGGGTCAAAGTGATAATCCTGGTAGGAGGTGAATGACACAGGTTTTACGTAGTATTGGCAGGACTGTGCTGATTGGTCCACAGGCGTTTCCTTATCATCATCATTACAACAGCAGCAGCACCAACACGAAAAGGCGGGGTGAGATAAGATTAACAAAAGAAAAGTAGGCACAAAACTGGTGAACTGCTAATACTGTTACTATCAATTCTTTCATGGTCGGGTAACTATTACACTCCTTTCCAGTTACCGCCAGGCGACCTTTTTTTTTTTTTTTTTATTAACACTGGGCATAGAGTTTTCATACCGTAACCATTAACTTTCTCAATATATGACCAATTGTTGAGTTCTGTTCCAGCTGACGGCAAGCGAATCATTTCACCTGAGAGTGCGTAATAAGGGTGACAAATTATCTAACTCCCACTAAACAGAAAAAAGAAAAAAAGAAGGTAAAGTAAGAGTGGAGGCAAGGGAGAAAGTACGCTGACCTGTTAATGGAGTATGAAAGGCAATATGACAGGTCAGATTTGCGAAAGAAAAGTCCCTGCAGTTTTATTTTGGTTACGTTCACTTGGCAACTCGTAAAGAATACTGTTACAGGGGCTTTTGTAGTGGCAGTCAGCAGAGATAGTCGTCAGTAACCCAGAAAATGGAACCCTTAGAATCGGCATGGGTGGGAAAAGTTGCCAGAAAAGTCGCACGCATGACACAGGCTTCAAAGGGAGCGGATGATGAGAGAAAGGAACTATTCTTCTTTTAAAATTTACTTATACTTTGTTCAGATAATACTAATACTAATACTAATACTAATAACAATAAGAAGAATGATAATAATAATAATAATAATAATAATAATAATAATAATAACTAGAATTCTGAAACTGCTGAAGCAATATTCTGAGAACTCCACATTCCAGATGAAAATACCTTTTATTATCGTAGACCTACAGTAATATTAAAGGAGTTTTGGTATGACTAAAAAAATTTTAGCAATCTTGACCTGTGACCTTGAGGTCAAGCTCAAAGTCATTCATACAAAGCTAATCAAGTTCACTCATGACCCACTACATTTCCACCGAGTTCGATCACATTGGCTGAACGCATTCCGATTTAGATCTTTTTGCAGTGCAGGAGAAATATTGGTCGAACGCTTTCCAATTTAGATCTTTTTGCAGTGCAGGAGAGTAAAAAAGCAAAAAAAAAAAAAAAAAAAAAAAAATCGCGGAGGGTGCTAGTGCGGTGCTAGTGGCTGCTAGGGAAAAAAAAAATCCAAAAGAAGCCTGCAACCAAGATACATCATTCCTGAAAATTTTAAGTCTCTATCACGAACGATCTTATAGTACAGCCTTCTAGACCCCCCCTGCCCCCCTCAAAAAAAGAAAAAGAGAAAAAAAAGAAAAAGAAAGTGGTGCTAGGCACAACAAACTGTTACTATATTTTCAGCCGTTTTCAAATTATATCCCTCTGAAAATCTGTGCTATTGCATTTCACCTTTCACTCAAGTTCAAAGGTTATAGTGCCAAATGAAAGCCTATGTGAGGCTTCCTATGTCTTGATAACAGTAAATATTTTTGTCTTCAACCAGTTTCGAGTAATAGACCCCTGAATATTTGGACCTTGAGTTTGACCTTTTAAGGTCACTTATGGTCAAACGTCATGGTGCCAATTAAGAGCCTACCTGGGACCTCCTATACGTTGATAATAGTAAATATCTATCTGCAACCACTTTTGTGTTATATCCACCTGAATATCCGTGACCATGAGTTTGACCTTTCAAAGTCACTCAAGATCAAAGGTCTTGGTACCAAATGAAACTCCATATGGCAGTTCCCGGATGTTCATAAGGGTAAATATATCTCCAATCGGTTTCAAGTCATAGCCTTCTGAAAATACGCGAACTTGATTTTCACCTTTCAGGTTCACCCGGTTGCCTCCAAACTTTAATCACTTTCTTTTGTGATCAGTGCCGACATATCCTGAAAGTTTCATGTAATTTCATTAAGCCGTTTTTCCGTAATGTTGCCAACAAACAATGAAACAAAGAAACAAACACACTCGACCAAAAACAATACCTCGTCGGAGTCCGTCTGGGCAAGGTAATATCAATATGAATTCCACAGAATGCAGAGGAAGAAGAAAAAGAAGAGTACAGTATACTCAGCGCCATAGAATCAACCACAGTAATTATTACAGTTGTGCTAAAATGTCATAACTCACATTACAGTTCACAATTTTATACACAATGGATACTGGGCTATATATCATGTAAACAGAAATGAAAAATATCGGTAATACACAAGTATGGTGCATCATTAGGTTTTGCAATATGTGGACTGGACGGTGGTTATGGGAAGCTGAATGATATGGAGAGAGAGAGAGAGAGAGAGAGAGATTTAAGAAACATAATCCTAACCAATACGGCCTTTTGATATGTGAAATATTTACAATATCTTTGGACCACAAAATATGAAACATCTGATCGAAGAAACAAATTTATATGCAGTGAGTGGCAAAAACAGTTAACAGTTCCATGTTACTGAGGAAGAGATCCACAATTTCTTGGGACTGTTGCTTATAAATGGATACCACAACCTGCCATCTGAAAATGAATACTGGTCCTGAAGTGAAGGTTTGAAAACTTCAGCATTTGGCAAAACAGTGAGCAGGGACAGATTTCGAAACTTCAAGATGTATCTGAATCTTCCTGATACTGGTAACTTAGCTGCCTCAAAGATGGCCATAATGTTGCTTTTGCTTGAAATGTAAAAACAAAAAACTAAAAATCAGCAGCTTGGTGTATTCCACGAGTTACTGTGTTTTGATGAAGCTATCATTCCCTGTCATGAGCATCACAGTACAAAACAATGCATAAAGAACATGCCAGTAAGATTTGGCTACAAAATGTGGATGCTGTGTTGTGTTCAACTTTTCCATCTTCTGTGGTAAAGAGCGAGACAGTAAGTCACCACTGGGATCCCATGTTGTCAATGAAATGTAACAGCCAAGCACACTAACCAACATGTTGTGTTCGTTATTTTTTTCACAAGCCACAAACTGCTGACAGAATTAGCTCAAAGGATAATCAAGCCTGTGGAACCATCCGTACAAACGCAACAAGATGCTGTCCTCTGCCAAAAGAGAATGTATTTGAAAATCGTGAGTGAGGATATTTTGACTACAATTCATGTTGTTACGTCCCCACCCCACACTGCCACAGGCTCCAACAGCAGAAGTACAGCACAGGAAGGTCGTTGCCCAGTGAGATGTTCTTCCTATGGTCAGCCTTTAGGTGTACAGTACACAAGATCAGCTCAAGCGTGGTGAATAAACACTGGCTGCTTAAGTTCACTGTCTTTCTTTTCCAAATAATTACACTTAATGCTTGCTAACTTCACTTCACTGTTCTTACAAGCACTGGAGCTATACAAACTTTACTGACGGCTATTATTACACTTAATGCCTGACAACACTTCACTGTTATTACACAAGTACCGAAAATATACAAACTTCACTGCAATGACACTGAACTACACTCAAACTGAACTGAAAACCGACTGAACCTGAACTAATCTCTTCCCCAGCCTTATATAAGATTGCAATTTTCGAGAAACTCCTAGCACAAACTCGATGGTGCAGCAGATAACAGTTACCAACTAAGAGACATCAAAACATGCCAGAGTTTTCTTACATTACATAACACTGTAAATTATTTAGCATACAAACTTAAACTGAATTACACAATTTAACAAACAATGACATAAATCTATCTATCTATCTATTGCCAGACGCCTCAATCCCGTTTGGTGTGGCCACAAACAAATCGCCTCCACTTCGCCCTGTCCCCCGCCATTTCACTGCCCTGCTCCAACTCACACACCCCTCTCTCATATACCTCTCCACCCCATCCCTCCATCTCATCCTCGGCCTCCCCCTCCCTCTTCCCCCCTCCACCTCACTCACATACACTCTCATCGTCAGTCCCTCACCCTCCATCCTCTCCACATGGCCAAACCACCTCAGTGTGTTCCTCATAACACTTCCTATCACATCTGCGTCCACACCACAATGCTCCTTTATATCCTCATTCATCAGCCAGTCTCTCCATGTGACCACAGGCTCCTCTTAAATAACTCATTTCCACTGCTCTCACTCTTGCCTTGTGTCCTTCCAACAACGTCCAAGCTTCACTTCCATACCTTAGGGTTGGTATCACATATATTCTTAACCCGTCACGTCCCGAAGTTTTCCGCACCTCCGACATCCCCCAATCCCGAGGTATTTTCGAAAAAATTTTTTTTGGCTAAAACCTTCGCTTTTGGTGAGAAACATCGAAAATTCTTAGAGAAATCACTCACCTGAGGTTTAAAATACTCAATCCAGGTAGGAGTTCCTCCTTACCTTGCTGGGTTTTCTAACATGCTGGCACCAAAGAAAACAAGTTCTATGGGAGGGTAACTATTTTATCCACTCATAAACGGTATTTATTTATTTACTTGGTACGAATTTATATGTAGTATGAGAGTATATTGGTTTTCAAGCAGTGATAAAGGCTTTATAAGCATTGTTTCACTCACTAACTAATCACCATACCTGACCTTTTTTTGCCACATTACCTGATCATTATTTCTGACTGTTTCTTCTTCTAATTCTGTATAAACAATGTCCTCCACATTTTCATCGATTGGGGAATCACTCTGGCCCTGAATATCTTTACTGGCCAGGTCACTGGTAACAGGTGCATTGCCAAGACAATGGCATGAGGGGGGGAGGGGGGAGGTTATGTGGTGTAAGGCATTGTCCCTGCTTGGCATCTTGTAGAGGAATAGAGGAAGGTGTCCCGTGTATACATACGAAAAATCACGCGCGAAAATTGAAAATTGTGCAAATTAGGGACCTTGCAATTGCACGACGTACCGGCACGTCACAGGGACTGGCAAATGCAAATCGTTGCAACGTACCCATACGTCGACAGGACGTCTCGGGTTAATACTTTCCACAATCCTTGTCTCTCCACCCTGTCATATGCTTTCTCCAAATCCATGAAAGCCACATACAACTTATTTCCCTTCTCTAGAAACTTTTCCACTAAAGATCTAAAAATGAATATCTGATCTACACAACCTCTTCCCTTCCTAAATCCTCCCTGTTCTTCTCCAACTAATTCCTTTGTTCTTTCTCTAACTCTGTCAATAAGTATCCTACCATACGCTTTTTGTATTATAATAATAAGACAAATGCCCCTATGATTACCACACACTTCTTTTTCCCCTTTTCTTTTGTACAAGGGAATAATTATACCTGACTTCCAATCCTCCGGGACTCTACCTTCCTCCCAGGCCAATCTGCACATCTTCCACATCCATTCTACTACTATCTCTCCTCCATGCTTCAGCATTTCACCACACACTCCATCAATTCCTGGGGCTTTCCCCAATTTAACTTTCTTCATTGCTTCCACAACTTCTATCCTACTGATTTATTCCTGTCTTCTCACCTCCTTCTTTCTCCCAGCCATTCCCCAGCCACTTATACTCACATTACTTCTATCCTGTATGTTCAACAATTCCTTAAAGTGTTCTCTCCATCTGCTCACTTTTTCTCCCTTCTCCACTAGTAATCTACCATTTTTATCTTTCACTCCCCTGCTAACATCACTTCCGCCCTGTCTTACTCTCTTCAACTCTTTCCAGAACATTTTCTTACAGTCCCTCCACTTTACACTCAAATTCCTTCCAAATTCCTCATCCACTTTCTTCTTACTCTCTCTTACTAATTTTTTCACCTCTTTCTTTCTACATATAACTCTTTCTTCCGCCTCTCAACTTCTTCCACGCCTCTGTTTCTCATCCATTCATTGTATGCTTTCTTCTTTTGTGCCACAGCCTGTCTCACCTCTTTAGTCCACCACTCTGTTCCTTGCACCCCCCCTCTGTCTTCTCTTCCTCCCACACACCACATCACTTGCTGCACATATTTCTTCTGTAAATATCCTGCACACACCTTCCACATCCCCCATTTGCTCCAATTCATATTTGCCCAATCGTTCCTCCACTTCTCTCTTATACTCTGCCTTTTTCTCATCCTCTTGTAACCTTTCCACTCTCCTTGCAACTACTCCTTCCTCTCGTCTTTCCCTTCTTCTATTCCTCCATCTTACTTGGATCCTAATTCTGGCCACCAGCAAGCAGTGGTCAGAAAGTCCACTCCCCCAACCTCTATAAGCTCTTGCATCCATTACATATCTTTGCATCCTTTCATCCACACATACATAATCAATCATTGCCTTCCTTTTATTCAGTTCACCACCCACCCTTCTCATCACTCACCACGTATACCTGTGGATCATTTTATGCCTGAAGAGGATATTGGCTATGACCAACCCCCTCCCAGCACAAATGTCCACTAATGCACTGCCATTCTCATCTATCTCAGCAGGCACACCCCAATCACCAACTATTCCATCCACCTTCACATTCCCTACTTTACCATTCATATCTTCGATCAAAAACACTCTCTCATTCCTTCCAAACTTTTCCATGCACACTTCCACATTTGTCCAGAACTCTTCTCTCACTCTTCTAGCACGATCTTGCGTTGGCACATACACACACACAATCGCCCACATTTGTATTCCAACTTTCAACTTTACCCACACAATCCATGACCCAACTGATCCATACTGTCTTATGCTTTTCTTCCATCTTTTACTCACAACGATACATACTCCTTCCTTTGCCCTCTCATTCTCACCTTCTCCTGCATATATACCCCATCCATACTCCCATTCTCTCACACTTTCTCCTCTCCATTTTGTTTCAGATATTCCACATGCATCCACTTTCACACCCTCAAGCACCTGGAGAATCTCTCTCTCTTTCACCTCATCATTAGCTCCTCCTACATTCCATATAGCCATTACCAAGTCCTTTGTCCGGTCCTGGGTCGTAATCGTTAGGTCAGTCCTTGTAAATAAATAAAACATTATAAAGAAAAAAGAGCAAAAAATGAATGCAAAACTCACGAAACAACTATGCTCATAAACAGCAACTCTGACTTGTACCGAAACCACTGTAAATACTGGGGAGCAGTGAGAATCCTCTCAAACACCCAACTGGGAAATCTCACTTCTTAAAGCTACCCCCTCCCTAGTTCTTTGTCATCCCGACAAAACTATACAGTATATACAAGCAAAATTAATCGTAACAAAACTTCTAACTATACATGAAATAATCCTTCAACTTATCTAGTCTTCTTCTATGCCTCTTCTAACGATGTCCTTGTTCCTCCAAACAGTCCACTTCTCCTGGAAGGTCTTGGTCCTCTTCCTGATTCACTTCTTCCCTTGGGAAACTGTCACCGTCATTATGCACTTCAGCTCCATGGTCCTCAACATCCTCGGCTGCGTGAGAGCACGATTCCTCGGAGACTTCCCAGCTGTACTGTCCTGGCCTATGGTACTGCCACAGACGATTCACGTGTACCACCTTTGGACGAGACTTCCTGCCTCCCCAAATCCGATACGTTATATCTGATAGGCAATCCACCATGGTGTCCCATGGGCTTTGCAGCTTCGGTGACTGTCCCTTCTTTCGCTGAGGATTGTATAACCAAACTTGGTCACCATCCTTGAAGCTCACCTCACTTGTCTTGGCATCACACTTGCTCTTCACCACTTCTGAAAACTTAAGGGCTCCTCGCGCTTGATGATGTACATGAGTCAGCCTTTCCTGAAGATGCTTCGCATAGCTGGTGGTGTCTGTAGGCAGCTCTTCACCAGGTGGTCTTCCCAATAACAAGTCAATGGGTAAGCATAACTCGTGGCTCAGCATAAGTTTTGCAGGTGTGTAACCGGTAGACTCATGGGATGCAGACCAATATGCCGTCAGCAATGCAGGCAATTTCTGGTCCCATTCTGTCTGTCCCTGCACACAGCACTTGGCAATTCTTGTCCCAGAGTCCAGTTGAATTTCTCCACCATCCCATCTGACTGTGGCCTTAGTGGGGTTGTCCTGGTCATCTTGATCCCCAGTAACTTGCAGCACTCACGGAACACAGCAGACACTAAGTTTCTACCCTGGTCTGAATGTAGCTCTCGTGGCATCCCAAAACAACAGAAAAACTGGTCGACCAACACCTGAGCAACAGTCGCAGCCTCTTGATCAGGGATGGCATAGGCTTCTTGCCAGTTTGTGAAGTGGTCCATGGCAAAACGTATATGCCGGTTTCCTCTTTCAGTGAGTGGCGGAGGTCAAGCAATGTCCATCGTGACCCTTTCCGTTGGTGCACCCACTTGGTGCAGCTAGAGAGGGGCACAACCATGTTTCTTGGGTCCTTTTTTGGCACAACACACATCACAGGCCTGACATTACTCTTCAACATCCTGATGCATGCCAATCCAGTAGAACTTCCATTGCAGCCAGCTTAGAGTTTTCTTCACTCCCAGGTGCCCACCAGTGATCTGGTTATGAGACTCATCCAAGATCTTAGACTTCATATTCTTCGGAACCACCCATTGCCAATACTTGCCGAGGCCATCGGGAATCTCCCACTGACGCTCCAGTAGTCCACTGTTCAAACGAAGAAGGTCCCACTGACTCCAGTAGCTCTGGGTTGCAGGGCTTTACCTGGAAACTTCTTCCCAAGATGGTCGCACTGTACTCCACTGCAGCCACTTTAGTGCTCATTGTAAATCTGCATCCTCCATCTGTATCCTCTTCAGGTCTTCATCTGACACTAGCCCTGTCACTGCAGTACAGCTGCATTTCGTACTATGATCTTCGTTTTTACTTCACTGCTGACACTCCAAATCACAAGGCCAACGACTTAGACTGTCAACATTGCCATGTACCCACCCAGGACGGTGCAGCACCTCATAATTTTGCTGGTCTAGCTTCCCGAGCCAGAGTGCCAGTTGTCCTTTCAGATTCTTTAGTGTTTTCAGCCACTTGAATGCTGCATGGTCCATCCTGATGATGTAGTAGGACCCATACAAGTAGGGATGGAAGAAATCAAGGCTCTTCATCACTGCCAAGAGCTCCTTACGGGTCACACAGTAGTTCCACTCTGGTGGGCTGAGCTTCTTCCTGTAATACGCCACCACATACTCCTTGTCATCCTTCTTCTGCGACAGGACTCAACCATTACCATGGTCACTAACATCACAGTCCAAGATAAATGGCTGATTCTGGTCTGGGTACGCCAATACTTGGAGAGCTTGCCAATGTATGCTTGAGTACGTCGAAGGCTTTCTGAGTCTGCTGTCCATGCAAGCTTCTGCCTCTTCCCCAACAGCTTGTGAAGAGGTGCACCTATCATTGCAAAGTCTTTGACAAAGCGTCAATAGTAGGTGCACAAGCCCAGGCAACTCCGTAGCTCTCCCAAACAAGTTGGAACTGGCCAGTTTTCCATAGCTGCCACTTTCTCTGGGTCAGTTTGGATGCCACTCTCGCCTACAATGTATCCCAGGTACTTTACTTCCTTCTGAAACAAGTAGCATTTCTTGGGATTCAGCTTTAGGTGCACTGTGCGGATCCTGTTCAACACCTCTGACAGCCTCTCCAGTTCCTGGTCAAAAGTCCGTCCAAACACAATTACATCGTCCAGATAGATAAGAGCCGTCTGCCAGTGCAGGCCTTCAAATACACGGTCCATGAGGTGCTTAAAAGTAGCTGGGGATTGCATATGCCAAATGGCATCACTTTAAACTGCCATAAGCCCTGCCTGTATGAAAAGGCTGTCTTCTCTTTGTCCTTCTCTGGAACCTTGACCTGGTGGTATCCTGCCTTCATGTCTAGGGTGAAGAACCACTTAGCACATGACAGAGCATCCAGGGTGTCATCAATTCTTGGTAAGGGGCATGCATCCTTCACTGTCACTTCATTCAGGGCTCGATAATCTATACAGCTCCTTACTGAGCCATCCTTTTTCCTTACCAGAACCACTGCTGATGCTCAAGGACTGCTGGACTTTTCTATTACTCCTTGACTTTGGAGATTCTCCATCACCTTCTCTATTACTTGCTGTTGGGCTGGCTTCATCCTCCGCGCTAGCTGTTTAATCAGGCAGTGATCCCCGGTGTCTATACAACGCCCAAAGCTGGGAACGCTACAAATAAAAAGTGGCGGCGCTCCCATTCCCATTACTAGCTCGAAAAAGTAGTGGCGTTACTGGTTTTGCTACTTGATACGAAATGTAGCGACGCTCCCGCTCCTGCTACTTTGGATAAGAAAAAGGTAAACGAAGGAAAGGTTAAGAAAAATCTGTGATGTAGCAATACACTATATACTGTTTTGATAATATTACTCAGTCTGAGTGGTTATGTTGTGTACCAGTAATGTCAGTATATACTTATATTGAAAAAAAAAAAAAAAAACATTTACATGTCGGTGTCACTTTAATGAAGCTTAGAGCCGAAGGTACAGGAAAAAGCTTTTTACTGTATAATGTAACAAATGTTCTTTTACATTGTTACCTAGTATACGTACTGAAAGTTAAATACGTAAATAAAAGGCAAAAAAAATGTGGCCTACCATTGATGCTTAATATATAGATTTATTATATTTTCAATGATACCTGTTTAAGATATGTACGAAAACGAAAGTAAAAATGAACTGGGGCTTTCCTTTGAAGGCTTTTTATACAGTAGCAATGTTTTTTTTTCCATTACTTTAAATTGAAAGTTACATACTGTTACGAAATAATAAAATGGTGAGTAAGAATTATAGTCTGAAAGAGAGAATGAGGGAGAGAGCGGGAGTTAGAGACGGGTATAGTTAGAGGTATGTGTGTGGGTGTGGGTGTGGGTGTGTGGTGTGTCCCCATGCTGCTCACCAAGCTGCCAGTTACTTAATTTAAATGATCGATAGTTAACTAGCAAATTCCTGTCTAATTATTGCACATTACTATTAAATAATAATTAATAAATTTCTGATGTAATGTACAACAAACATTATTGACAGAATTGACGAAAGTATTATTTTTCGTCATTAATAAGTACAACGAAACCGTCGGCATATCTATATGTACTCACTGACTCCGGGCCTGTATTCGTCGCGTGAGTAGCGAGGAGCGCAGTAACGCATGAGCACAGCCAAAAAGTAGCGGCGCTCTCAGTTCCGCTTCTGGCTAAAAAAAGTAATGGTGTTACCATCACCACTATTAAAATAATAGTGGCACTATTCCTAGCTTTGACAACGCCCCACCAGATCAGTGCATCCCATGTTTAGGTCTCCAGTGGAAAAGACATCAGCAAACTCTGTCAGCAGCTGCCTCAGCTTCAGCACTTGTGAGCTATCCAGGCATTGGCAACTCCTTGAGAAAAGGTCTTGTAATTGTTCTGACAGATTCTCATCTTCTTTGACTAAGCTCCTTTTACAGGCCTTCCTCTGATGCCACTCAGGGTCCACCACCTGGCGCAATCCCCGAATTTCTTCCTCGTTGATCTTCTGTGGGTCACGGGAGAAATTGACCACCACAACTGGCACTTCATCTGCACCTGTTTCCACCAAAGTTCTCCCCACCATCACTGCGGCCTTTGTCATGCACTGTACATCAGGCTCCACTACACCTAGACAGCTGGAAATAGAGCCAATCACCTTGCACTGGAGCAGTAGTTCTGATTTTGGGGGGTATCACTGTAGTGCGGAGTGCCCCCACCTCGACACTGGTACGTCTCACTGCCGTGACAGGAACCGCCATTCCTCGAACTTTCAGCTTCATGGAGCAGAAGTCCAACTCAATTCCATGGACATCAGATAGTCCAGACCCAGAAGGCAAGGATCCTCCATGTTGGCCATGAGGACTGGAAGAGTAGCCTCTTGCCCCGCCACTTCAATCTGGACATCCAGGGGTCCCCTTAGTTCCACGCAGTGCCCAGTTATGCCACACAGTTGTTCTGATAACTCAAGCAGATACCGATGATGTAACACATCAGGCATCACGAAAGTCTGCTCTGAGGCTGAATCAATTACCAGGGAACACTTCTTTCCACCTATCCTACCATCTACACACTGTCGATTGCCATTCTCTTGCATTTTTTCGGTGGTGGGGCTACTTGGGAAACGGCTGATGGTTGCCCCTTCACACCAGCCTCCACTAGTTTTCCACTTCTCTCTGGTCTTCTGCAACCTTCTTCTTTTCATCTTTTTTCTCCTTCTTCGGGTTCTCAGAACTGGTGTCCAACCTCACAACATGTCCAACATACTTTTATTACAACCGAAGATTTACTACCACTGTTCTGTTCTTGCTCTTTCTTCCATTTGTGACAATCCTCCTTCTTGTGTCCCAGCTTTCCTCAGAACCAGCAGCCGCCTCCGGTCTTAACGTGTTCCCTCTTCCCCTTGTAGCAGTCCTCTTTTCTGTGTCCTGTCATTTCACAGTACCAGCAACTTCCCTCAAATTTTTCCATTTCACATACCTGCTCCTTTCTTACTAGCCCTGGCTAGTACTTCTTGCGTGCATCTTGGTTGTGCCTGCTTCATTTGCATTTTCAACTCTGCACTGTCAAGAGCATCGATGAAATGGTCCCCCAGAAGAATAGCCAACAGGTTGGGTGCTGCTCAAGGGTACACTTTATATGTCTCAGTTACACAGAGAGTAGGCCAGCATGCTCTCCAGTACAAATTTCTCTAACTATCTTCACCAAACTACATGCAAAGTACACACTACACTTCCTTTTCAAAAATCAACAAAAATGGCGTCTATCAATCAAGCCTCGGAGTCCCCAGGGGGGGGGGACCATAAATGCCCCCGCCATCTGCCCCTCTCCCGGTGACGACTCGAGGTGCCTGGAACCACTGTCTGACTCTCTTCTTCTTCATTTCTGCAACATTCGCGGCCTTTCATCTAACTTTCGCTCTGTTGAGCACCACCTCTCCTCCTCTAAACCTCACCTTCTTTTTCTGACGGAGACTCAGCTGTCTGAGGCAACCGACAGCAAACCCTTTTCTGTATCCTCCTACTTTCTCTATACTCATTTCAAAGCCAAAGGTGGCTGTTGTGTATACATACGCAACGACTTATCTTGCTCTCGTGTTCCTGAACTTGATTCTTCTGAATTCTCCACACTCTGGCTTCGGCTTTCCTGTCATTCTCTGACTAAATATATCTGTGCTGTTTACTTATCCCCTAATTCTTACTTCTACGATGGAACACATTCTGTCCATTTCTCCTTTCTCTGAAATCTCCATTCTTGGAGATTTCAATGTTCACCACCACCTTTGGCGCTCCTCTCCTTTCACGGATCCACCTGGTGAACAAGCCTACATCTTTTCTATCCTTAATGACCTAGAGCAGCTTGTGCAGCACCCTACCCGAATCCCTGACCGCCTTGGAGAGAGCTCCAACATACTTGACCTCTTCCTCACAACTAATCCTTCTGCTTACTCTGTTAATCTTTTCTCTCCGTTGGGCTCCTCCGATCACAACCTTATTACCTTAACCTGTCCTATCACTCCAGTACGGCCTGTGGACCCTCCAGGGAAACGTCGTCTGTGGCATTTTGGAGCCGCGAACTGGGAGGACCTCAGGCAGTACTTCTTTGATTTTCCCTGGAATGATTATTGCTTCCATGGCCGGGAGCCATCTGAGTGTGCCTCGCGCATTACGGAGGTTATTCTCTCGGGCATGGAAGCATACATTCCTTTCTCATATCCTTTGACTAACGCAAGAAAGCCTTGGTTTAATCACGCTTGTTCTAATGCTGTCCGCAACAAGGAGAGGGCCTACAAAAGGTACCGGAGCCAACCCACCCCTGAATCACATCATCTTTACTTTTCTGCCCGGAATCGTGCTAAGTCTGTTCTTCGCTCTACTAAAAATAATTTCATCCATACTAAATGCTCTCAACTCTCCAACTCGAATTCTTCCCGCTCCTTCTGGCACCTTGCCAAAAATCTTTCTAACAACTTTACCTCATCATCCTTCCCTCCTCTTTTCTACTCTGATGGTTCTGTGGCTATTTCTTCTACTGATAAAGCAGATCTCTTCGCACAGACTTTCTCCTCCAATTCCACCTTAGACGATTCCGGTGCTGTTCCTCCATCACTTCTCCCCTCTGACTTCCTCATGGCTGACATTAAAATTTCTTCAGTTGATGTATTTTCTGCCATCACTGGCCTCAGTACTAACAAGGCATATGGGCCTGATGGGGTCCCTCCTGTTGTTCTCAAGAACTGTGCTTCTGTGCTTACACCCTGCCTAGGCAAACTCTTTCGCCTTTGTCTGTCAACTTGTACCTTTCCTTCTTGCTGGAAGTTTGCTCTCATTCAGCCAGTCCCAAAGAAGGGTGACCACTCCCAACCCTCCAACTATCGTCCAATTGCTTTAACGTCCTGTATTTCAAAAGTTTTCGAGTCAATTCTTAATAGAAAAATTTTAAGGCATCTTTCCTATCACAACCTTCTTTCCGATCGTCAGTATGGGTTCCGTCAGGGACGCTCCACTGGCGATCTTCTCACCTACCTTTCAGACTCCTGGTCATCCTCCTTTCGGGACTTTGGTGAAAGCTTTGCCATTGCACTTGACATCTCAAAGGCTTTCGATCGAGTCTGGCATAAATCTTTAATTTCCAAACTGCCCTCCTACGGTTTCTATCCTTCTATCTGTGCCTTCATCGCTAGCTTCCTTTCTGGTCGTTCTATAGCCGCTGTTGTAGACGGCCATCGTTCTTCTCCTAGATCTATCAACAGTGGTGTTCCTCAGGGCTCTGTCCTATCACCAACTCTCTTCCTTTTATTCATCAATGATCTTCTAAGCTGTACATCTAACCCTATCCACTCATACGCTGATGACTCCACCCTTCACCTTTCCATTCGGTTTCCGCAACGCCCATCTCAACAGTTACTTCAAGAAACAAGGGCACACTTGGCTCGTATCGCTGACTGGGGTAAAAATAATATGGTTGTCTTTAATGCATCTAAGACTCAGTTCTTACACCTATCAACCCGACAAAATCTTCCACAAGTATACCCATTAATGTTTAATAATATTCAGCTGAATCCTGCATCATCCTTGAACATGCTTGGGGTTTCATTTACTCAGGACTTATCTTGGAAAGATCATATTACATCTCTTGTAAAATCTGCTTCCAAGAGATTGGGTGTGCTAAGCCGACTCCGCTCTTTCTTTACCCCTGCACAATTGTTGACTCTATACAGAGGTTTTATCCGCCCCTGTGTGGAGTACAACTCTCATGTGTGGGGAGGCTCCCCACATACAGCTCTTCTCAATAGGGTGGAGTCAAAGGCTTTTCGTCTCATTAACTCTCCTCCTCTTACTGACTCCCTTCAACCTCTGTCTCTTCGCCGCACTGTTGCATCTTTATCTCTTTTCTATCGCTACTTTAATGGTCACTGCTCCTCTGAACTGTCTGCTTGCATTCCTCCACCTCTACGACGGGCGCGTAGCACCCGTCTGGCAGCAAACTCTCATCCCTTTTCTGTCCAACTCTCTAATGCAAGAGTTAACCGTTACTCCCAGTCTTTCATTTATGCAACAGGTCAGCTCTGGAACTGTCTCCCTCTGTCTGTATTTCCTGCTGCCTATGATCTCCAGTCTTTCAAACGCAGTGTGTCCAGGCATCTCAAAATGATCGGATCTTGAATTTGGCTCTCTATTGTATTTTGTTTTTCTCTTGGAAGGAACTGTTACTGCGGGCCATGGCCTTTGGTTCCTTCTTCCTCGCAAAAAAAAAAAAAAAAAAAAAAAAAAAAAAAAAAAAAAAGGTCATACGCAAGCTGCTGTAGGGATTCACCCCGAGCCCGTACATGGCTCTGGAATCTTGCTCTGTAAACCTCAGTCTGATACAAAGTTCCATATCTGCACTCCAGCACTTCTGCTAGGGACTGATAACTGTTCCTCTCCATCACTGACATCTGACCCAGAATTTCCAATGCGACACTTTTACTGCTAGTAGCAAGCTGCACTGCCCTCTGCCTATCATCCCAACCATTCTGATCTGCAAGTAACTCAAATTGTTCACTGCAAGCATCCCAAGATACTCTAGCATCAAATTCCCAAGGTTTCTCTTTATTTGGACCGCCATTATAGCCATGGACTTCACTGGTTTGGGGCCTACAAACTGGAGCATCGTAATTAAGTCCAGGACTTAAAACTTCTGCATTCTGATTGTTCAACCCTGTAATATTACCTTTAGATGCTTGTGATCCATCAAGATTCACCATACAGTGCAATATTTCTCTACAGCCTCAATTTTCTCTCTAATTATCTTCACATGGTTGTCTACATGCTTCAGCTGGCTTTCTACATGATGTTTGCACTCCATCACTATTTCCTCACTAATTGTCTTCAGCTGGTCGTCTACATGCTGTTTACACACTATCACATTATTGCTTACCTCATACTGCTCTAGCTTGGCATCTACTTCCTCCTTAAGCTGTTGCTGTTCTTCCTTCATTTCCCCCGTGAATGCATCTAGCTGTCCTTGCACTCTCAGTTGTACTTCCCTATGTTGCTCCTGTATTACCTCTTGAAGTTGTTCAAATCATTCTTTCTGTTCTTCGTTCAGTGCCTGCAATTGTTCTTTGAGTTTTTTCTGTCCTTCACTCTATGCCTGTAATTGTTCTTTGATTCGTTTCTGAGCTCTTTCTGTTCTTCACTCTCGGCCTTTAATTGTTCTTTAAGTTCTTTGTTTCATTCATTCTGTGCCTATAATTGTTCTTTTACTTCGTTCTGAGCTCTTTATGTTCTCCACTCTGTGCCTGTAGTTCGGCACTTTGTGCTTGTAACTGTTAATTGAGTTCTTTCTGCTGTGCCTGTAATATCTTCACAATTGTCGCCAAGGACATTTCCTCCTCCAGCCCAGCTAGAGACCTTGTCTGCACACCTCCTGCTTCCATGTCGAAGGTTAGCCTCACTGCAACCATGAATAATCCCACTCCTACACCAGTGTTATGTCCCCACCTCACACTGCCACAGGCTCCAACAGCAGTAGTACAATACAGGAAGGATGTTGCCCACTGAGTTGTTCTTCCTATGGTCAGCCTTTAGGTGTACATTACACAAGATCAGCTAGGACATGGTAATTAAATATTGGCTGCTTAGGTCAGCTAGGACATGGTAATTAAATATTGGCTGCTTAGGTCAGCTAGGACATGGTAATTAACCCGCGTCGTCCCGAGGACGTACTTCCACGTCCTCACGTTTTGTCACAGCTAATCCCGAGGACGTACTTCAACGTCCTGCAATTGCAAGGTTCATAATTTCCACAATTTTCAATTTTCGCGAGTCATTTTTGGTACGTATACACGGGACACCTTCCTCAACAAGATGCCAGGCAGAGACAATGCCTTACCCACCATGACCTCCTCCCCCCCCTGCATGCCCTTTTCTCAGCAATTCACCTGTTATCAATGACCTGGCCAGTATAGCCATGTCATGCCACGGTACGAAATTCAGGGCCAGAGTGATTCCCCAATCAATGACAATGTGGAGGACAAACTTTACATAGCATTAGAGGAAGAAACAGTTAGAAATGATGATCAGGTAATGTGGCAAAAAAAGGTCAGGTATTAGTGAGTGAAACAATGCTTATAATGCCTATATTACTGCTTGAAAACCAATATACTTTTGTACTACATATAAATTCGTAACAGTAAATAAATAAATACCGTTTATGAGTGGTGTGAAATAGTTATCCTCCCATAGAACTCGTTTTCTTTGGTGCCAGCCTGATAGAAAACCCAGTAAAGTAAGGAGGCTCTCCTACCTGTAATGAGTATTTTAAACCTCAGGTGAGCGATTTCTCTATGAATTTTCGATGTTTCTCACCAAAAGCGAAAGTTTTAGCAAAAAAAAAAAAGGTCGAAAATTGCCCGGGATTGGGGGGTACCAGTGGTCGAAAAGTGGCCGGGACGGGGCGGGTTAAATATTGGCTGCTTAGGTGCACTGTCTTTATTATTCAGACAATTACACTTAATGCTTGCCAGCTTCACTTCACTGTTCTTACGAGCACTGAAGCTATACAGACTGTACTGACGGCTATTATTACACTTAATGCCTGACGACACTTCACTGTTATTACACAAGTACCGAAAATGTACAAACTTCACTGAACTGACACTGCACTACACTCAAACTAAACTGAAAACCGACTGAACCTGAACTAATCTTTTCCCCAGCCTTTTATAAGCTTGTTTTATTCGAGAAACTTCTAGCACAAACTCGATTGTGCAACAGTTATCAGTTACCAACTAAGAGACATCAAAACATGCCAGAGTTTTCTTACATTACATAACACTGTAAATTATTTAGCATAAACATAAATAAAACATTATAAAGAAAAAGAGCAAAAAATGAATGCATAACTTACGAAACAACTATGCTCACAAACAGCCAGCAAACTGGCAACTCTGACTTGTACCGAGACCACTGTAAATATCGGGAAGCAGCGAGAAGCCTCTCGAACACCCAGCTGGCAAATCTCGCTTCTTAACAATATGATATTATAGTGTGTGTGAAGTGGATGACAACTCTGCTGTGACTGCTGCTTGTAACTATTATGCTGTGAAACCACTTCAGACAGCAGAAAGGCATGTGAAGAAAGAAAGCAACAAGCTAGTCTCTCAGCCATATCACATAAAGGAATGTGGGGTGTTGATGTCTGTGACAGTATGTTGACATCCTACAGACCAAGACTACGTTCAAAGAAGTGGTGGCAGAACATTTTTTCAAACACACTGAACATAGCAGCAATAGCTGCTTTTAGGTTCCACCAAGATATTGATCCATCTGTAAGTAAAACACACTTTCAGTTCAGGAGAGATTTTACACGATACATAAAAAGGGTTGAAGAGATGAGGAAGAGACTTGGAGGGCCATCGGCACCCCTAGCCAAAGCAGTGAGATATGATGAAGTCAGTCAATTACTGGTGAGATATCCTAAACGTAGATGCACTCTATGCATCTATGCATGAAGAACAAATGACTAAAGTGCACGAAATTTAAAACGAGACTACGTAAAAGATGCAGTGAGTTCTTCCACCAAAAGTAAAATGTGTGACGGAATACGTGGAAAACAAGAATGTGGTTAGTTGTAATTTTGGCATTTCAGGAGTGTTCAGTGTTCATAGTACAGAATTTAGTGTAATGAATCTGAGTTTAATGTTATCATTACTGCATAATTATTCAGTTCCAACCGTGTATATAAAATTAAATAGGATGAAGATTGTCTCTATATTCCTTTTGAGACATTGTTTTGAGCATGAAAATGCCAACATTCCAAATTTGGGAACATATAAAAAATATTCAAAAATAAGTTTGTACTTGTAAACTCTGCATATAATCTAAGAAGACTATCAATATAAGCGTGTTCCAAGATACAAGAAATTTGGATCATTTTATCATAGGTCAGCCATTAAAGGTTAAGTGTGAAGGAACTGTGAATAAGTGAATCATCTGCATATGAGTGAATGAGATTATGTGTGACAGACAAGAGATCATCAATATGTATGAGGAGCAGAGTTAGAGCTAGAACTGAGTGGCATACCGGCATTAATTGAGGGAAAATTAGAATATACATCATCTAACTTTACTCTTACCTTTCTGTAGCCGAGATAGGAGGCAATCACTAGGACAAACGATGATAGGCCATAGCAAAGGAGTATGGATAACAGAGAATGGTGTCACACTCTGCCAAAAGCTTTAGAATTATCAAGGGCTACAACATGGGTTTCTCCATGTTGATCAGTTGTTTGATGGATAGTATGAGTAATGGGATTGAGTACATGAACAGTGGATCTTTCTTGGTGAAAATCATAGTTTGTCACTAGTTCATGGATTCAAGGTGTATACCATTGTGCTTATTAATGACACTCTCAAATACTATACCAAGAGATGTGATATCTATGGTTTTGTAATCAGAGGGATCAGAGGAATATCCATTCTTTGGAATTGGGTGGATGTTGACGTCTTTCCAAGACTTAGGGAATGAAAAAGTATGTATGCATGGTTTGAATAATTTAGCCAGAACAGGACCAAGTGTCGGGGAACACTCTCAAAACTCTTGGAGAGATTCTATCTGAACCTGGAGCTTTGTTGGTTGAAAAATTGTCTAGGATAAATTTTAAGTATCTAGTCTGTATCATTTGTGAAGCAGTTTTGGAAGTGTCACGTTCTAGAACAGGAGCTTTCTGACTGACTTCCTCTAGGCAGAGTTTCTGGCAAATGTACTGGAAAGAATGTTAGCTTTTCCAAGAGGGTCATTTATATTGTTTCTGTCTGATTATTTTATTGGGGAATTGGGTGACGACTTGCAAATGTTGCTACTGATAGAAGTAAGAGTTGACCAGAATATTCATTGTCATTAGGATTATTTAATAGTTTGGAGTCATGGTTGTGAAGAAAGTTTGATTTGGCGAGATTAATTACAGTTTTTGTGTGGTTTCTAGTAACGTTAACCCCTTAACTGCGGGGTGTCACTTTCGTGACGCTCGGGCGCAATAGATCATACCGCGGGGTGTCACTTTTGTGACTCTGTGTTATTTTGAATTATCCCGGGCTTACAAGTGGTGGCTTGTATCATCTATCAGTACTGCCAATGTCCAACACTAGTCAGCACTCCTAATCTCATCTGTACTCCCATCCATTGTTGACAATTTAGCCATTTTTCCCCATTCTTGACTTCCCTCGCTACCTTCCCTCCATTACCCTCTCCTCTAGCCTGCCCGGCTGCGCTGCGCTAAGCAAATCTTCCCCGGAATTTTCCACTGATTTCATCCATTGAAATAAGCCCTATACCCTATTCTTATACAAAATAATATATACAAAAAAAGAAATAAGGGAAGTGGTAGTGCCATACACCTGGAATTGGCTAATTATCACCTGACAACACCTCACGTGCACTCTTTTGCACGGTAATTTCCCCTTGAAATATGCCATATAATCTATTCTGGTAATAAAAATATATATATGAAAGGAAGGGAGAAGCCTAAGTGATATTTACATTCAGCTGGAACTACCTATTTTTTTTTTGTATTGTTGAGATTTTCTACCAATCATTTCATAGCATGTAAATTAGCAACTGTCACCCTATTGACATTGTCAACCCTTGCCTTCCCATATACGCCGCGGGAATCAGTTCCTTGTCGTCCTCTGAGGTGAAACCATGTCGCACTTGCGCCCCGCCATTTCCACCGCTTCTGCGCCCATTGCAAAGGGCGCTGTGACCTCTACCCCTAGAAAAACTCATGTGGGAAGCACTAAAGGACTTAGTGACTCAGCAGTGGAACGTGAACTGGCAGAATTATCTATGATAATGATGGATAGTGACTTTGATCCTTCAGGTGAATCATGTGATGAGCCTGGAGAGGAAATTGTTACAGAAACTCCTAGTATGAGTGCTTCAGTGTCCCAAGTTATCCCTAGCTCCAAGAGAAAGGAGCCCTTAGTGCAGCAAGGGAAGGAAATTGGGAAGGGAGTGAAAAGGCGGCGGGTTAGCCCCAGAACAAAGGCCCTGCGTGACCCAGCCCGCCATGAGTCCTGAGGTGAATCACCTCCCTGCTCCCCCAGCCCCACTTCATCAATTTCTTCCTCATCTTCAGTGGAATTTTCTCCTGAGTCTTCGTCTTCGGAGTCTCCACCAGCACCTACAGTGAAGGCAGGCCGTAGGGGACGAGGTAAATCCCTGAGTAGCAACTAGAGTAAGGGCTGCTAGTGCTACACGGCAACCTAGGGTCAGTGAGAGTGACCTTGAAACAGCCCAGTCTGCCTCACAGCCATCTTCCACCCTCACCCACCCTACACTGCTATGACATTGAATCCTGGACGCCTTCGTGTGGACGGAAGGTTCCGATTTCGTCCTTGAACATCTCCATTTCGATGAGAGTTCCTCAGGGATACATCCTGCCTTCACTCTTGACGAGGATGCTGAGTGTGTGGACTTCCTTTTGGCCTTCCTCGATGACGAAGTCATGCAGCACATATGTGATGAGACTAACAGGTATGGATCACGTGCTGCAAGTGGTGCAGGTGCAGCGAAGATGCAACAGTGGACCGTGCTGGGAGTGCAGGAGCTGTATGTGTTCTTCGCCCTCATGCTTTTCATGCCACACTCAAAAAAAGCATGAGATGGAAGAATACTGGTCAATGGACCCCTTACTACCCTCACCCACCTTCAATAAGTACATGGTCAGAGATCGCCTCTGGAACATCATGGGAAACCTGCACGTCGCCAACAACGATGTACCTTCCCAAACCGACCCACTCTGGAAGATCCGGGAGATTCTGAGCAGAATGAAGGATGTCATTCTTCCACCCCTTTCAAAAGGTTGTCATAGACGAATCCTTGGTTTTGTTCAGAGGACGTCTTAGGTTTGTACAGTACATTCCAAGCAAACGCCATTGCTTTGGAATCAAGTTCTTTGTACTGTGCGACTGTAAGACGAGGTACATCCTTGACTTCGTCATCTATTCAGCCAGCACTGTCAATCTGGAGAAAACACACCCCCTTGGCCTCTCGGGCTGTGTAGTGAAAATGCTGCTTGAAAGATATTTTGGTGGGAATCATGTGCTGTATACTGACAACTATTATACAGCACCGAAACTTGCTAAATATCTTTCAGAGCACAGCTTCGGCTCCTGCGGCACTGTGAAGAGCAATCGTGCCCACTTCCCCAAATTCCCAGAGGCAGGAAACTCGCAGCAAGGAGACGTGCACCTACGCAAGTCTGAGAAGATGCTGGCAATACAGTGGCATGACAAGAGGGTCGTGCACATGCTCACCACTGTACACAAGGGGGAAATGAAAGACAGTGGGAAGGTCGACCGTAGGACAGGCGAACCTGTGAGGAAACCTGATGCTGTCATAGATTATAATATCAGCATGCGGCTGGTGGACAAGTCCAACATGATGATTGGAGAGATCGACTGCCTCAGGAAGAATACTAGGTGGTACAGGAAAGTTTTTCTGCATCTTATTGACATGACGATGCTGAATGCCTTCATCCTGTACAAGATGAAGGTAAAGCCACCCAAGTCCTTCTCCCTGAGGTTGTTCACCATGACTTGTGTTCAGCAGCTGCTTGAGAGATATGGTAGGGTGACAGCAGCAACTCCAAGGCGCCATGCTGTAAGACTTCCCGACAGACTTGAGCAGAGGGCGTACATGGATCGGCACAGACTGGTGCAAATGTCTGCCATAACCAAGAGGAAGGCTGCGATCCGCAGGTGCCAGGTGTGTGCACATACCACCCAATGCACACCTGAGCACAAACGCACCTCTTGGCAGTGCACTGAGTGCCAGGTTCCCCTGTGCGTTACCTGCTTTTTGGATTACCACAGGCTGAAGCAGTTCTAAAAGTGCAAGTGGAAAATGTAAATAATGTGTAAATAGCAAGTGAAAGCAATGGATATAAATATGATGGAACAGTGTAATATATTTTATAAGTTACTGCAAGTGACAGTGCATAACATTGTGTAAGTAAAATAGAAGTATAGATATTGAAAGTACAATAGAAAATGTAAATAGAAATGTAAATAATTAGTAATATAAGAATATGAGTACAAATACTTGACGTTATGAGAGTGAAAGTGAAACCTTGGCTCTCTACTTATTTTACTGAAAGAAAAATTGAATGCCTACAGTGACTATAAATTATTATTACTGAAGGAAACTTATGGATAAAGACTGCATATATATATAAGTGTTATATAGTAATAGGAATATAAAGTGCGAGTGTTTTTATGAATAATAAATGACAGAATACCAGCGGGGAACGAGCGCAAGTGGGAGGCTCGTATGCGCTCGTAATTTTCATTGCTTTCACAGTTTTTTTTTTTTTTTGGGGGGGAGTATGGATTCCAAACTATTTGAAAATCATAGAATAGTGTTTCTAGTGATAATATCAGGCTGTGGTAATCATATTACTGGGTGTCGGGAAGTGTAAAGTGGAGACTTCGTTACCCAACTTCAGAGGTCTCCACAAGTCCTACGGTACTCGACGAAGGCTCAGCAAACATCCCAGGAGAAAGCTGAAGGTATGTGCCATAAGCATATTTAATTATAATATTCTAGGACTAATAACTGATTTTTGGCAAATATTTTTAGAAAGTCTGTCGGAACACAAATATCCTAGCGGGACACGGAAGTCGTTGCCCAAACAACCCCACGGTTTAAGGGTTAAAGAGATTGTGGGATTCGGCTGTTGTTTACTTAAAGTAAGAGTTGTATGCTACAAACTTTTGGCCCTTTGCTCTGTGATAATTGCTATCGAATCACTGTGGGGAGTCTATCTGTAAGTAAATTGTTAGACTGATTATTTCTGAATCCATCACAGGCCATCTGGTAATCCTGACTGTTCGGAATGGGGAAGTATGGGGTAACTCACGAATGAGGCTTTGATGAGATTGTGATTGGAGGATCTAAGTGGTGAAAGTAACTCTATCCTGTACTGATCTGGATTATTTGTCAGCAATAGGTCCAAGACATAGGCAGTATGGCCAGCGTTATCTGGCATCCTGGTTGGTTATTTTACTAGTTGCGTGAGAACAAATGATTCTGCATATAGCATGCATTCTGGATCTGTATCGTCAGTCCTAACAGAATGCAATAACCATGCCAAATTATCGACGTTAAAATCACACAACACTGTAGTTTCAGTAGTAATGGTTTGTCAACTGTGAATATGGAGCCAAATACACTGGCCTCTGATGTGGCATTGGGGAAGTGATAAACATTACGGTTAAATTTAATTATGTTAGGGTAAATAAGTTTGTACACTAAATAATCAAAATTAGTAAAAGTAAAGTTTATGATAGTGTCAACTGCATATTCAGATTTAATATGCAACAAATGCCACCCTTGTTCAGAAAGTAAATTAGGAGATGGCAACCAGGAAAACTGTATGGGGATAAGACAGAAGAAGGAGATACAGTATTTGGGTTTCTGTGAGGCATAAGGCTAGAGGGGATATGGATTCAAAGAAGATTAGTACTAAGACCACGGATGTTCATAAAATACAAGGTCGAATCCGCACTTCTCAGCTGACGAGCATGATTTGTACTCGTAGAGGCAACAACCACTGCTGATACAGTTGCTTGATGACGACCAGAAAAGTCCTGAGCCGCCAGTTCTACCCTGCCATTGGTGGCTGTCCTAGGTAGCACCGCATTGTCTCTTAACATTGCAGCAGCCATTGTTAAGGGGGCTAGGGAGTGGAATAGAAAGTGTGATGTCTGATGTGCATGTTTTTTGGTGTAGAAGGTTGGAGGTGATGTTTGTGTGAGTATGCTGGCCTACTGTCTTTGATAATGAAAACATTGCAAATGTTCCGCAAAATGAGATGGTCAGGAAGAGCTCCTGAGGGATGGTGAAACGGGAGCTCCAGCTCTCCTGTCACCAGCTTGCCTTCCACCTACGGAGTACCACTCTCTTCGACCAGTGCTACAGCATTGCTTACTGTACAGTAAAACATTGAACAGTTACATAAGACCCAGATACCGAAACAACTTTGTCTTCCTGAACAACCGATTTTTCTTTCTAATTACTGAGCATCTATTTAACTATATATTTATCTATCTTCATCTATTTATATCTATCTCAGTCTGTTTATATATCTATTTATCCATCATCATCGATTTATAGCTATCACTCTGTCTATATATATATTTATCTATTTTCCTGTCTATCTATCTATATACATACGATATTTAATTATATATACTGTAATTATGTATATCAATGGTGATTTCAGTGAAGTATGACAAATATTCCACAGACTGATTTTATAGTAATATATCTGGTGTAGTGACAAGTATCGCAACGGTGGAGAATACAGTACAACAATAAACAAGAATACAGTACTCAGAAAGCGCATACCTCCACCAGCATCGGTACCAGACAAATCATATCAGCCAACAAAATTTAATCACCTCTTCCGCGGCCCATCTCCCACATATCCACAAAACATAACCGAAATCCATCAATAAGATTTTGAGATATCTAGTGGACAAACAACCAATAGCCAGTTCTAAACCAGAACTCGAACTCGGATCATCACAAAAACTTTATAATTTTCCCTTGGCCCATCACCTACATATTCACAAAATTACATTGAAAACCAGCGATAACTTTTTGAGATATCGTCTGGACAGACAGACAAAGGTTAATACATAACCTTCTCCAACTCAGTTGGCAGAGGAAACTACAGACCGTATATATTAGATACGTATATTCTGAAATGCAGTTTTGCTGTCTGTTAAGGGCCAGCTTTGTTCACGTAATGTCTGCATTCCAGGATGCTCTGTGTCCTGCATCATCCCTCCAAGATAGCCAACCCCGAGGGCCCTTATTTAGCACTTTATTCCTTCGTGTCTGTCCGCAGAGAGTTTCCCTTCAATGTTCAGGAATGTAGACTGTTTCACCTACATCTTACTACACATATGACTGGAGAGGAACGCCTTCACGGGATGGCACCAGTATAACCGGGCACTTATCGCCGGTTATGGAAACATTTCTCATATCTCTCCTTATCTCCAGAAAGGAGGATGCCGTATGATGGTGGACTCCAGCCACCACTTCACTGACTTCATATTTCAGATGAGCCTGCGGTTGCAACCACTAAAGACAGTTATTACCATCACCACCACCACCACCACCACCACCACCAACAACAACAACAACAACAACAACAACAACAACAACTACTACTACTACTACTACTACTACTACTACTACTGCCAGTACTACAACAACAACTACTACTACTACTACTACTACTACTACTACCACCACCACCACCACCACTACTACTACGAAATGAAGGAAATAAATTTAAGTGAATTGAACTACTACTACTACTACTACTAATAATAATAATAATAATAATACTAATAATAATAATAATAATAATTCTGTTAGTTCTCATCACTTGTTCAGACCAACTCTACCTTCTGTATACACGCTTCACCTGACTAACACTCAAAACTTTAAATAATTATCAGAGTCACACTGCAGCATACAGAAGAATTACTAGTGTCCCACTGGTACTTCATTAAGTTTAATCGATCTCATCTTGAGCACAGAGTCGTGTCTAAGCTTAGAGCAAATCTGTCAGGTGTAAGTTAAGGCCTATCTCCTTTCAAGTATCTCACTTACCTAATGCATTTCCCAGGCTCACGCAGTTAAATTAGCTTAATTCAGAATACACACCGAAAACTGGTGTGGTAACGTGAGCTCATCGCAACATGTTAAGGTCTCGGTTAAAGCTCGCATCAACTTTCGCACTCAGGATCTATATTTTGCTATGTTCTGACCCTGTCGGATAGGTAAATATGAAGCCACGTATGGGCAGGTGAACCCATCAGGTGGACCAAGGATTCCATTGCTTGAGTAGTGAATGAATGCGTTTTTGACCCAGTCCACTGAGCATGTTGTTAATTCTCCCATTATCCTACTCCTTTCTTTCCTGGCCTTCTGTACCCTATCTCATCCCAGATGTTGGTGCAAAAAAAAAAAAATAAAGCGTTGGGCTGTTGACATTAGCTTTTATTTATGATCATTATTGTTGGTTTTCCTACCAGTCAACACGTTTTAAGCTTTGAGTTAGTTTTTCTAAATTTTCCCAGCATACTCCAATATACTATCGTTGTTATCTCTTCCAACTACTTTTCCGTTATTTTTATTATTGTTACGGATGAACAGTGCAGCGACTTCCATGTTATTCATTTGGAGGCACCAGAGGGCCCGTGGCGCCGGAGATTCCAAGGCCAAATTTTTGCAGCCTAAATCATTTAAACCTTAGCGATGTTAAACACAATGCATTCAAAACATCAAGCCACCTCTTGCATTTGAACATACAAGTATATTGCCTTCCTCATATTTCCTGTTGATATTCCGGTTCTTCGCTCTCCTATACTCTCCTTTTCCAGTCTGCTCCCCTGTGGCTCATATCACACCCTTGTGGGTTGCCCTACTACACACCAACTAACTCACCACACCTCTCTTACAGCATCCTATGAACTGACGCAGTTGTATGTATATATATATATATATATATATATATATATATATATATATATATATATATATACGAGGTTCTACCCAAAACTTCCCGAAACTTGACTAGGGAAGGAAAAAACTTATATCAAGTCTTATTAATCACTACCGTTCCCTTTAAAGTAGTCGTCTTGGGCATGCAGACATCGATCATAGCGCCTCTCCCACAATCAAAACGCATTCTGGAAGTCCTTGAGCTTCAGCTTCTTCAGGACCTTCTGTGATTTTTCAGTAGCGTCAAATCTTAGTCCTTTCAGCTGGATTTTCTTTTCCGGAAAGAGGAAAAAAGAACAGGAGACAAAATCTGGTGAATACGGGGAGTGGGGGACAACTGGCATGTTTTTTAAAGCCATAAACTACTGAACAACAAGGGCTGTGTGTGCAGGTGCATTGTCATGGCGAAGCACCCATCTGTTTGTGCGCCACTTGTCTGAACGTTTTTGCCTCACGTCGCCATACAGATTGCTTTCTCAAGTTCCATACAATAGGCCAACAATGTCACAAACATCGTGGATTGTCCTCCTGCGATCTTCGAGGATGGTTGCACGAACTTTGACCACATCGTCAGGAGATGAACTGGCGGAAGGGCGACCAGAACGTGCATCGTTACTTGTTGATGATTGCCCGCTTTTAAAACGATTAAACCAAACGTAGGTCTGTGTGAATCCCAAAGCATTGTCGCCAAATACTTGTTTTAACATGTTATGAGTTTCTGCCTCGTTCTTCCCGAGTTACACGCAAAACTTGATGCATACACGTTGCACTTTCTCATCCTCCTTTTTTTTGATATTACAAAATTCGCAAACTAACCAAATACAACGATAAAAAACTACACACATGCAGCGAATGCATCCACCTTGCACAACACCACTTGACACATTAAGAAACTGTGCATGCACTCCCACCTAGCATCCACACACCGTACAAGGAGCGATTTCCTCCTATATATACAGTATATATATGTATATAGATAGACAGATAGATAGATAGATAGACAGATAGATAGATAGACAGATAGATAGATAGATAGACAGATAGATAGATAGACAGATAGATAGATAGAGAGATATAGATATATATAGATATAAATATATATATATATATATATATATATATATATATATTTCTCTCTCTTTCTCTCTCTTACGGTCACCACTGGGCGAAAATTTCCATAAACTTCAATAACGATGACCCTAAAGTATATAAATAAAAATAATGACCCTTCATATCTACCCTGTCAACGTCCATACAAGTTTGCAAAGAAATATGAAAAAGGATACCATACGTAATGAAACAGACCCATTATTTTACGTTTAAAATACCGGGTCGACTTCAGGTGTAATGCTTAGGCTCTTAATACTTTTCGTCCGGAGATTCAGGTCTGAGGAGGCAGGGAATATCACTAAACGATTGTGGGTGACATGTTCTGCGTGGTTGTTATGGGAGCCGTGGTGCTTGGGTGGTTATCGTGTTCGCTACCCATCCTGTCCTAAGTCTGCATTCAGTTACTGGATTCCCTACTTAATTATTACCGTGTCCAAAGATGATTTTATTCCATGAAGATACTTATCGAACTGGAGGGGTTATAAATAAATTCCTTTTGCTTTTCCTTAATCGGAATAACATCATGTTGCTGTTATTCGATAAAAGTAAAGTAGACTTCGTTGTGGTGAAGTGGCAGCTGGTAGTGTGTCCTCTCTAAGTTGGCATGTGTTCGTACCTTGTCGGTTCAGTTTGCATGACATGCAGGTTTCACACACACACACACACACACACACACACACACACACACACTGTCGTTACAACATTTCCACTTTCACATGCACTGCTATTATTCCAGACACTTCTTCTTGGCACGTGCAGTCAAAGTCTAAAGTTCATTCTCCTCTTCTACCTCTCTAACCGGTAGATGCATAGACGCGTGAATGTGGCATAGTGGACAGAGGTGCATCATCATCCATCTGTGGGTGATAATATACATCTTCGTCAATCACGTGTCATCCAGGCATCTTTGAGTCCATCGAAAAGACAGGTAGGAGAGGCGAACTTTCAATATTTGATTGTACTTTTCAGCACGAAAAACAGTAATTTCTGGCCATCATTCCTCCTCCTACAGACTGGTACTTTTCAGGGAAGGAAAGTTTCTCTCTCTCTCTCTCTCTCTCTCTCTCTCTCTCTCTCTCCTTGACCTTGTCCTATTATTTTATGAATCCGTGAGTCCCAGTACGTCATTTTTATTATAGTCTAGCTACCATCAGAACCATGTAAGAGGAATCTCATGTAAGAGGAACAATAATGTGCAAAGATGGATGCATGCTTCTGGAGTTAGCAAGTATGTAACTAAAAAACGTCAGCGTAAAGAATGTGATTGATAGGAAAAGCGCAGATCTTTGTTTTCAGCAGAGAGAGAGAGAGAGAGAGAGAGAGAGAGAGAGTTACAATATAGATTGACAAGAGGGGGGGGGGAGAAAAATGGGAGAGGAGGGAGGGAAAGTGAGCAGGAAGGAAGATGGGAGAAATCTGTTAGTGAAGTCTATGCGAGGAATATAATTGTTATATGGAGAAAAACTGAAACGGGGAGACAGAGAAAGATGAGCTGCTCTTTAACGGAATATTTTGTCTTATTCTCGTTTTTTCCTCTTTGTTCATGTGACTGGTGCCATCATTATCGGTACTGACGTGTTCACCTCCTTACCAGGATGACGTCCTGTGTGATATATTTCTGCTCTTTCCGGGCGTCTTTCTACTGCGTGAGAGATTCCTCCCAAAAATGAGTATGACAGGGAATATTTGTCAATCTTCTCTTGCTCGAAAAGTCCATCATTATCTGAATAAAAAAAGAAAAGCAAGAATTTACAGTAAAGGTTACTGAAGCATAATATGTTTATTAATACCAATCAGGTGACGTTGTTTAAATGCTTAATTTTGATATGCCGAAGCGAGTTTATTCGCCTATATGATAGGTCTTTCGAAATGAGCACATCATATAAGTCCTTCAGGATTTTTTTTTCCAACAGGAGGATGTTGCATGGACAGGATTGTTGAAGGTTTTATCTTTTCGCTCCAGTTAGAAAAATCTATTTAAAGCTGATGAAATAATGAGGAGATTGCAAAAATAAAACGGGATATGCGATATGCGTCGTCAGTGTGCGTGGGTCTTGACTCGTGTTCGTGCAATCAAAGGAGAATTCGTAGCACTTCCTCCACGGCGATTATTTTTGCGTATTTCACCTCAGTGATGTCTTGCATGTTATTTATATCATATAATTGGTGGCATAGTTTGCATCAGTAATATTCAAGAGGATATTGAGGAGCAAAATGCAAAATAAATTGATGAACAAGAGGTATTACGAAATCACCCTAGTCAACAAGAATAGGGCCCTAAACCATTCCAACAGTGCCACCCACGTCTTCCAGCACAAATGTCTTAGAGTTGATTACTGCATCGTTTATCTTCTACAGCACGAGGGAACACTGCAGAGAGAAAGGAGGGGACAAAAGATCACCTACTGTTCCACTGACTTTGTTTCACACATAAGGCATAATAAGCACTCTATTTCCTAATGCGTTGCATTAAATAATATTGTCTTTGACAGGAAACTCTGCAAGAGTCTCTCAGCTGAAGAATACTTGCCAGCCCATGAAAGTAAAATAGTGAAATATTAGGCGATTTCTTGTCCTCCACTGCACAAGTCTGGCTTGACAGATTGTGTAGTTCCATAAAGTTTTATGCACATACTGGGAGTTCAATGGGTTAACCCTTCGGCATGGTAGCGTTATGTCCAGTATATTCTTTCTGCTTCCAGAAAAATGTATTCAAGTTAGACAGTGAGGGGGATATGTTACCTGTCCATTTCTAAAAGTGTTTCATAAGCATGTGCATTTACATTTTATTGGTGAAAAATACTATGTATCTCATACAGTGATATATTTTGTTATTTGTTTATGTGAAAAGAAAGTGAAAGTGACCCATGTACTCCACTAGAAATCATCGTCTGCTACACCTTACCGGCCAGGTATGGGCCACGTAATTGACCTACGTAGGACATCCAATTACATTTTATTGGTGAAATATACTGTGTATCTCATATATTGATTGATTTGGCAACGTATGTGGAAATAACGTGAAAGAATGAGCCTTGTGCTCATAATGAAGTGTGTGTATCATACACCTGAACTGGCACAAATGTAGCGAAATGCAGCTCGAGATACATAATTATAGATGGTGTGATATACTGTGTATCTCGTACAGTGATATATATTATTATTCTTTAATGTGAAAAGAAAGTGAAAGTGAACCACGTGCTCCTCTAGGAATCATCGTCTCACACTTACCGGCCAGGTATGGGCCACATAACTGACCTACATAGGACATGCATTTACATTTTATTGGTGAAATATACTATGTATCCCATGTATTGATATATTTGGCTATGTTTTATGTGAGAAGACAGTGAAAAACGAACTGACGTACTCGTAATGAAGAGTGTGTGTCGTACACCTGAGCTAGCCCAAAGATAGTGAAATGCAATGCGAGGTTAGGAACACGTGCCCTTTTGGGGGGGAAGGGGTGAAATATATTGTGTATCCCATGTATTGATATAATTGCCTATGTTTTATGTGAAAAGACAGTGAAAAACGGACCCATGTACTGGTAATGAAGAGTGTGTGTTGTACTCCTGAGGTGGCACAAAGGTAGCGAAATGCAACGCGAGGTTAGGAATACGTGCATTTACATTTTTTTTTTTTTTTGTGAAATATACTGTGTATCCCATGTATTGATATATTTGGCTATGTTCTATGCGAAAAGACAGTGAAAAACAGACCCATGTGCTCGTAATGAAGAGTGTGTGTCGTACACCTGAGCAAGCACAAAGGTAGCAAAATGCAATGCAAGGTTAGGAACATGAGCACTTTTTTGGCGTGGGTGAAATATACTGTGTATCCCATGTATTGATATATTTGGCTATGTTTTATGTGAAAAATCAGTGAAGAACGGACCCATGTGCTCATTATCTCGTAAGGGACACACCGTCTGCTACACCTTAGTGCACAGGTAGCGGCCTACGGAACACATCCATTTGCATGTTACTGGTGAAATGTACTGTGTATCTCATAAAAATGATAGATTTGGTTATGTGTAATGTGTAAAGAAAATGAAAGAGGTAACTGCATGCTAGTGGCCCCTACCTGTACGCCAAGTCCGGTGTAGGAGACAATGTTTTTCAAGGACATACACGTACATCATGAACCCTTGCATTGTGCCAGTGTTGAGCCAAGTTCTTGGCTGGCTGTGAATAAAGTATCTTGACTCATACAAAGTGATAGATTGGGTTATGTTTAATGTGTAAAGACAGTGAAAGACTGACTACTGCAGTGTATTCTCGCAAGGGAAACACCATCTGCTACACCTTAGTGCACAGGTAACGGCCTACAGACCACGTCCATTTACATGTTACTAGTGAAATGTACTGTGTATCTCATAAATATGATAGATTTGGTTATGTGTAATGTGTGAAGAAAATGAAAGAGGTAACCACGTGCTAGTGGCCCCTACCTGTGCTCCAAGTCCGGTGTAGGAGACAATGTTTATCAAGTACATACACTTATATCATGAACCCTTGCTTTGTGCCGGTGTTGAGCCAAGTTCTTGGCTGGCTGTGACTAAAATATCTTCACTCCTTTATTTCAGCTCACACTCCTACCACAGCACTGGACAGCCACAGGGTCCACAATCCCTCTGACAGCAATTTATTCTCCAGTTGACTTGCAACGACAGCAGTCCTGCAAAGATGAAATGCAGGCTGGAACCACACGAGTGGCATAAGATCCTCGATGAGGTAGAGTCGGAGAGCGATGTTGAGAGAGACAGTTCTGGGGTGGAGGAGGTTGAGCTGCAACCTTCCAGTCAGCAAGTGGAGCTACCCTACCGCCTTCCATCGCGGGAAACCACATCACCATCATCGGCTGGCTTCACCAGAAAACCTTCCCCTCCTCTAGGACCTGCCAGTCCCACCACTCTCTTTGTCCACTCCCAATCTTCAGGCCTCTCTGCCCCCCTGGGCGAGCCAGTGTCACTGGATGCCGGGCCATCGTTCCTTGTGATGGCCCCTCCACGGGCTTCTGCCATGCATAATGCTACGTTAACATTCTCACCGGCCAGGCCAAGGAGACTGGTTTCCCCAGAGCCCTCTGTCTCATCCTCGTCCTCGTCCGAGGCGTCCCGTCCCAGACGAGGGCGCTGTGGTCTGCTGCCTGGACATGGGGGACGTCCAAGGGGTCGGAGGGCAGGCCGAAGGGTGTCGACAGGCTGACCATCGCCACCACCACTGAAGAGGATCCTGGGTGGAGCAGTGGTCCATTCACACCGAACCACGGGCCACTGGCTCCCTAGGGATCCAGGAGGATATTCCAACAACTCCCCTGCAGTTCTTCCACCTCTTTTTCATGCAGGAGTTGTTGTCATACCTCACCCTGGAAACCAACCGGTACGCCACATTCCTGGGGACTCAGCTGGATGCCTGGTTTTCCTGCAATGAAGAGGAGATGGCCAAGTTCCTGGGGTTATACCTTTTCATGGGGGTCGTGCACATGCTGACAGGCAGTACTGTCGGAGCTCCGAGCTGCACAACTACCCTAGGGTGTGGTGGGCAATGAGTGGAAGGTGCTTCAATGCCATCCTCAAGCACTTCCATGCCTTCAACTCGCTCGCCATTCCCCAGGACAACCAAGATCAGCTCTTCCGCATTCGCATGGTCATGGAGTACCTCCTTCAGCAGTTCCAGTCAGTGTACCTATCCAAGGAGCAACTCAAGCTGGATTAGGGCTCTCTGGGGTGGAAGGGCTGGCTGTCCTTCAGCGTCTACAACCCCCAGAAGCCCAACAAGTATTCCATCAAGATGTACGTGCTGATGGCCCTAACATACGTATAGTGTGTGTGTGTGTGTGTTTTTTTTTGCTTATTGTGTAGAACAAACATCGACGAATAAGAAAAAGTGGGTTTTGTGGCAAAATTTATGTTTGGGTGGTGAACATAAGCCAAGAATTCACATTTTTGGAGCGCGTGGCAGCCGGGGGGGAGGGGAGAAAAGCCCATGCATCATAGCCCGGAAAACTTATTTACCCTTTAACCGCGGGCATTGTTTTGACCCGACTGGCCCCCCCCCGCGGGGGTTCCAGCCAAAATGTAAACAAACTTTAAACCTTTATAACTCTGCACAGAATAAATCTAGAGCAAAAAATAAGGTACCATTAGAAAGTACTAACCTTCGGCTTTGCAATGATGTAGGTTTCATGATTTTGTTGACTATCACTGGACGGACAGTGCCATTAGAAGTGTGCGATCTAAAATCACTATTTTTCGCCTTACACACCATTACCAAATGCCAACCTCACTCTGATAATAATACTATAAACATATATGAACACTGCACATACGATAAACACCCACTCTGTGTTCACTGAGGCAGGTAAAGGGCACTGTAATTGCCCGCACTTCATTGCCACATCAGCGCCATTGTCACTCACAAAGCTGGACAGATACTGATGCGTGTTTGGGCAGGAGTGGGGTGGGGGACCTGGGGGGTGGGAGGTGGGGGCCCGGGGGGTGGGAGGAGGGAGGTGGGGGTCGGCTGGAGTGAAAGAACTTAATAGCTACTCTCCCTTGAAACAATTGGCTCGTGGAAAAAATGCGCGGTATTCAAAATATTCACAAACATTCCAGAATGACACCCGCGGTTTGGTCCAGTTTTTGCAATGTCATTCTGGAATGACACCCACGGTTAAGGGGTTAAACTTATCCGGCCGCGAAGGGGTTAATTTGACTGTCTGGCATTTCCTTTATTGCAGATCGTGGCGAATACTGCTGCAGTTTTTCAGATGTCATTTTCCCCTTACAGATTTAGTTAGTGTAGGATATAGTTTTTTAAATTTGTTTTTCAGCCTTTCCCATGAAATTTCCATGGCAGTTTGTATATGCTGCATGGTGGACCTTCTTACTTTATCTTACCGGTTTGGGCTGGAGGGTTTGGTGGGGGGGGGAGGCGGGCCTTCTTGCTTTGCTATCTTTATCTTTAGCTCAAGGAATTATATGAAATAGACATATTCGTTTTTTAACAAACAGCCCCACAGGACCATTAAATCTGTTGTGGTTTCTCTTCTTTGTACTCCTTTCATTATTTGTGCAGTGATTATAAGGGTGTCATCATTATCACCATCATCATCATCATCACCATCACCACCGCAGCCCATACTCACAGTTCAGATATGGAATCATTGGATATGATTTGGTTACGCTCTCCTTCCTTCTCATCTACATACATTTCCTCTTAGAGTATTTACAGTGGCAATAAACAACGCATACATGAGAAACTAAACTCCGTAAAAGTAACAAGAAAAATAGAAATTCCGTGCACAGCACAGTCCAGGAAAAGAATAAGCGAACCATGTAGCAAGTTTGCTTTGACCTGACAAGGATCTCTAACTTTTATCAGCTTAGGTTATGGCCAAGTGTGGCCAGATGGGAGTGGGTATTTGGTAAGAAACCAAGGAGACGTATTTCTGCCTCATAACTAAGGCCATGCAGCCTCAACAAAGTACCGTATTAAGGCTGTGGGTGAGGTTCTGTTCCGTCAGAAGAAAACAAACCGACTATAGTATTGTACAGCAGCATGTATTATTCTTTTACCACTTCAACCATGATTTTATTCTTGCTATCTGATGTTCATTATATTCAATTTAGGACACACACACACACACACACACACACACACACACACCAGTAAGCATGGCTCAGTCCTCCTAACCAGTGTTTTATCGGTCATCCCAGCAGACATGCAAGGGGGATCAGGGTGTCTGTGAGGGCGAGGAGAGGGATTTGTGGTGCCATGGGAGTGGATTAAATAGTTGTTTGTTTGAGTCGGGTGTGGGAGGGTTGGGTGGACGGGTAGGTAGGTATGTGAGGTGGATATGGTGGGAGTGGCTAGTGTGTGCGTTTATCTGTATAATATTTATGTGAGTGGAAGATGATGATTGAGGTGGAACAAGGGCATATGATAAGGAGAGGTTATTGCAAGAGGAACGGACGGAGAGAGGAGGGAATCCGAGATGGATGGAGATAAGGAAAGATAAAGGAAGGAAATGACAGGGAACTATGGAGGAGAGAAGGAGAGAATAGGGTGAATATAAACATGAGCTGAAGAACGGAGGAAGAAGAGGGAATAGACTGATGGAGAGGTGGAGACAAGGATGGATGAGAGGGATGAAGAAAGATGGATGGTAAAGGAGAAAAGAAGCAATTTATGACAAAAGAGAGACAAAGGCTAATGATAAAGTATTAAGTGAGAAGGAGGGTATTTGTTGGGGTGACAGAGGGAGTGAAAACGGAGGGAGAGTGAAAGAGAGCGGGAGAAGGAAGAAGAGACGTAGGTAAAGAAGAGGGGAACTAAGACATGAATAGAGAAGAAAAGGTAGAAGACAGCGATTAAGGTGCTGTGTGGGCGTGAGGATATGTATAAGGATAAGGTAAGAATTGTGGTAGCAAGGGGGAGGGGGGGAATTAGTTGTGCGGTTGGGCAGTCGCATAAACTGCGGGGAAGGGAAGGCATATGAAGAGTGGTGGGAATGAAAGGAAGAAGTGACATATGTAGATGGAATGAACAACGAAAGAAACAACATTATGAATGAACTGACTAAAATAAGAGAAAGGAAGGGTGAAAGAAATAACAAAAATTAAGAAAACCTAAGTGGAAGGGTAGAGGGAGAGAAACAAAGAATGGAAAGAGGGAGGAAAGACATGAAGGGAAGATTGGTTGCGGGGAAAAGGACGGAGAGAGAGAGAGAGAGAGAGAGAGAGAGAGAGAGAGAGAGAGAGATTACAGCTAGCATAAAAAAGGTAAGAGAAAGAACCAGCAGACTGGGTGAGGGCATTACTGTATACACACATTTATCCTGTGTTGTACTCCACTAATCCCTCGCACATTCACATCCTCATCAACATAAGCACCGGAATATTACCAGGAGTGTGTCTGATCCTCTTTTGTGTGCCACCTCGATTTATATTGCAAGACTGAAAATTTATTTGTACTAATATACCGCGAATTTTATGAACTGTGTGTGTGGGGGGAGGGGAATCCACTCATTCCATATTTAATAGCGTGTCGAAGAATGTGTTGTGTTCGGATTTTAGAAATTAATGACGTTTGTTTTTTACCATATATATATATATATATATATATATATATATATATATATATATATATATATATATATATATATATATATATATATATCTATTGCCAGACGCCTCAATCCCGTTTGGGGTGGCCACAAACAAATCGCCTCCAGGTCGCCCTGTCCCCCGCCATTTCACTGCCCTGCTCCCAACTCACACCCCCCTCTCTCATATACCTCTCCACCCCATCCCTCCATCTCATCCTCGGCCTCCCCCTCCCTCTTCCCCCCTCCACCTCACTCACATACACTCACTTCGTCAGTCTTTCACCCTCCATCCTCTCCACATGGCCAAACCACCTCAGTGTGTTCCTCATAACGCTTCCTATCACATCCACATCCACACCACAACGTTCCTTTATATCCTCATTCGTCAGCCTGTCTCTCCACGTGACTCCACAGGCTCCTCTTAAATAACTCATTTCCACTGCTCTCACTCTTGACTTGTGTCCTTCCAACAGTGTCCACGCTTCACTACCGTACGTTAGAGTTGGTATCACAATACTGTCATGTAGTAACTTTTTCACTTCCATGCTCACTTCCATGTTTCTTATCACTGCTTTCAAGGAACCAGCAACCTTTCTTCCCTGCTGTACCCTTTCAAGCACTTCACCCTCCAAACCTCCATATATATATATATATATATATATATATATATATATATATATATATCCCAGCAGAGGTGCCAGGCGTTCCCCCTTCCTCTTCTTATTTATCTTCCTCCTCCTGTCCCTTCCCCCCGTTTCTCTGTCTGTCAGTCTGTCTGTCTGTCTCTGGTTTCCCCTCCTTATTTGACTCCTACTACTCCGCCCCCCTCCCTCAAACCATTAGTCTTTTTGGTCTTAAAACCTTCCTTGGGTCATAAGACCAAAAAGGCGAACACTCCAGTCCTATTTGTTCTAGTTCAATCTTTCTACTCCAGAAAGACCATGTAGCTCTCGTGCTTTTGAGGAGGGATTATAAGAGGTCCAGGAACTTTCAGTTTCAGCTTTCACAGCCTAACGCACAGTATTTGTGTGGCCTTGTTTACTATCACCGGTGACCTAAAATAACCTCCGACCGGTGACCTCAAATGACCTCGGAGTCAACCTCACATAGCCTATGTCCGAACTGGAGGTCATATGAGTCTCCATGCCAAAAATTGGGCTGCAGGGTACACGGCGTTGCCTGGGCCAATAACGAGAACACTCAACCGGCGACCTCAAATGACCCAGATCTGAATTTTGACCCTCCTTAAACCTTCCTTGGGTCATAAGGATTCCAGATATGTAGGTTAAGGCCAGGTAAAATGAAAATTGAGGAAGTAGTTTGTGAACAAACAGAGAGACAGAAAGTGCCTTTTATATAGTAGAGAGAGAGAGAGAGAGAGAGAGAGAGAAATACAAGGGAAGGGAGAACTTCGGAGCCTTTTGTTAGGTGATTCTGGGAAAAAATTGTTCCCATTGCAATTTCAGAGTTTCTGTTCTCTGGCTTCATTAAGAACATCACCAGTAAACTAGTTTCAGTTGCATTTCATTTTATAAACAGTTTATATTAACTATCGCAGTTTAAGGTCAACTTTAGTTTTCTATTTCAGCTGAAGTCCGACGATTTTATTCAGTGAATACATGACGCTGAAAGTGCCAATACTCTCATCAGTGACCCTCTCATGTGCGCAAAAAAAAAACTAATCTTCTATTCCAGCCAACGCCAGACTATTTAATTCAGCTGCAAGTGAGATCCAGGAGCCTGAAGTGTAAGACCTGAAGAGTAACAGGTTGTCTTTGCCTTCAGTAAGGTGACGTTTGTGTGTCTCAAGCAATTTTATTTAGCTTAGGAGACACTTTTCAAACCAAAAAAAGTAAAAAATAGCCAGCTTTATCCGCTTACTACTAGAAAGCTCCCTAAACCTAATGAAACTGAATGAAGTATTTAAAAAAATATATCAAGTAAAAGTGATCACCAGGCTGATTAATTTAACTCTTCGTCTCTGTTGTGTCTCTGCACTAACTAAAATTGTTTGGCAGTGGCTGGAATAAAATACCACAATGCCCTTAATGTTTAAAATAAATATCCTCACATTTTTAAATTTTTGTTTTCTTTCTTACTAATTAGTATTTGCCCCTATGTCTCATAGAATCATGTGATCTCATCGGGAATTAAATACAGTGTCGTCATATCGCAGCTAAATAGTTTTCCTCCTTAACCCAAGGACTTAGAATATTGTTACGGCTAATGACAAACGGTTTTATTAACTTTTGAACCTTCCCCACCCCCTCCTCTTGGCAATGGTGTTAGTGAAGACTCTATCTAACGCTAATATTCGAAAAGTCTCTCCACATGAAAACAGTATATCACGAGGATATCTGACGATATTTTCCAGGAATGAAAGTGCAAGGGGATTAACAAAAAAAGGGAAGGGGGAGAGGACAAAGAAATGGGTAGGGTGAGCTGAAAAGGTCCTGAGCAAAGGGAAGGGCGATAAGAATATACCTTGTAGAAAAGGGTGTTTCAGGATAAATGGTTTGACTGCGCTGGAGCTTTATTGCAAAACTACTAAATAATGAAACAGAAACATTCAGAGTCAGAATGCTACGTGTCCGCAAAGTTATGTTGTTGGCTAAATTACAAGATAACTGCAAACCAGATTAAAAGAAAAATTACAAAACTCTACAGAATTCAGTTGCCTCGTTCCACAATTAGCCAATCCACATTAAAAAGATTATAGCAGCTGGCATTCGGTCGTCTTTGATCTAATCCTTACCAAAAATAATAGGTTTCTGCACATCGACATAGTTACTCTTTCTTTTAGGTTTAGTGCAAATTCGCTTAAAACTTTTTGAGAAATTTTGGCAACAGATACATGTACACACACACAGTCACACACAGGCACACAGACACACCCCGACAAAAACTTTATCGCCTCTCCTTGCTAAAGGCGGGCGATAGTGAAGTCAGGCTGTGGATGTGAGTGTCTGCTCCTGCATGTGTTCGTTTCTTTTCATGAGAAAAGTAATAAATATCGACCTAATTCTTTCTTGTGTTAGTGTATACTTACAAAGAGTGTCAGAAAAAAAATATGGTGATCGCGTGCGATGCGACGAAGCGAAATTGTCGTAAATCGGGGCAAGCGAAAATATCTCTGGGCGTTTGTTCGTTTCTTTCACGGACCGGCCTAATAGATATCGACGTAATTCGTTTTGCCTGATGTTGGGGTTATTCCAGGGAGTGTCAGAAGAATACCAGATAACAATTTTGGCGATCGCACGTGACGAGAGGAAGCGATTTTGTCGAAGATCGTGACCCGCGAAAATATGCAAAAACTTTTTTTTTTTTTTTCAACCATTTGGTGAGAACGCTTATCGTGTGCTCAATAACGGTATGGAAACAAAGATAATGGTATTCGGAAACATTTTGTGATGGAAAAGATATTAGTCCAGTAAGTTTTTGTGGGCAAGCATTAATTCTCATATTTTTTTTTTTTTTTTTTTTTTTTTTTTTATGTGTCCGACTCTGGGCAAAGGCTTCAGGGCCTATATCTTGGGGGCAGTAGCCTATCCCAAGGCCCAGTAGTCCTCCTACACCTCCACGTGTCACCACATCGGCGCTAACACCCACCGTCCATATTGAATACATGCTAGGGCTGTCTCATACAGGACTGGTGTATTGGTATTAGCGGGGGTATTTTTACGACATGTCGGCGGGTCATCTGGTAGATCAGGAAAGTCCGCTTTTTAATGAAATTCAAATCCTTAAATTGTCCCCTGCCCCAGCCAGGATTCGAACCTGGGTCCATCAGGACTGCAAGCCGCCTCTCTACCGATTCAGCCACCGCCTCCCCCATATATATCAAGACAAATTCGTGTTGCTCACGTTTACATTATATTGAAACGTAGGAATATTAAAAAGATATCGTGCTGAAGAGGTTGAGAAGATAAGTCTAACAAATTCACTGCTCAATGAATGAATAAAAAAAACTGCTCCTTCACTACGCTGAGGTCTTTTTTTTTTTTTTTTTCTTGTTAGTACCCGACAACTATAAGTGACAAAGGTACGCTCTTAATGAAAAGTAACTGATGGGTAATTAAGCACAACGGACCTAAACGAGGGCACCGTGAGAGAGAGAGAGAGAGAGAGAGAGGGACAAAGAAAACACAAAAAATCACAGGCTATATACAAGGGATATCATGAAATGAATCAAGGCACGGGCGACTGAGCAGAACCCAAAGACGTGAGAGGAAGCAGCGGAACGGTGTAGACGGAATTACAAGATGTCTTAACAGGCATATCGGACATCCAATACAGCATTTTTGGACACTTGGCACTTGCTGCGACCTTACTTTACCGCATTTACTTTAATCTTAAAAAAAAGTCTAACCCCTATCATCTAACCTGGTGGTCGAGTGAAGTCAGACTGGAAAGTTGATTTCACTATACCCTTTTACTCTAACTTGTTCTAAAGCTGCTGTCTCTTCCATTTTGAATGCTGACTTGTGACAATAGATTAGCACTTGAAAATGGTGCTAATCGTGAAGAAACGGTGTGGAGAGGATGCAGAGCCATGGCATAATTTTTTTTTCATGCCACTGAGCTGCGTGAAATAAGCTAAAAAAAAAAAAAAAAAAAAAAAAAAGGACAAAAATCTGGGCCAGGTTAACGTAAAAGAACCGTAGTTACCATAGACATTTACTCCCAGTTCTTTTTCGATCACTGAGTTTCCTGCAACCACAACCTAGTATTCATGGCTTTAAAGTGGACCAGTTCCGTTAAATGAAAATAAACCGATTATAGTACCGGGCATTCTGTTTCTGTTAACGACCGCCAGCTTCTCATTCGCTCTCCCACATCATAGCTACATCCGTTGTTCGTGTTGCAAGCACAGGTGTGATGCTTTGATTTGCGTGTGGCTGTCTATCACACACCTCATGTAAACAGTTTATTTGTACTGTCAACGCTCAGGTCATCGAGCAGTTCATTGTCAAAAGACTTGAAGATGAACTGCATCACAATTGTGATGCTGAACTTTTTCAGCGTCTAATTACCACAGAGTTGGCCAGCATGCTCTCCAGTACAAGTTTCTCTAACTGTCAACACCAAACTAATTCTACTGACTATTAAAAATTCATCCACTATCTTACTTCTACGATGGAACACATTCTATCCATTTCTCCTTTCTTTGAAATCTCCATTCTAGATATCAGTGTTCACCACCATCTTTGGCTCTCCTCTCTTTTCACTGATCCACCTGGTGAACATGCCTACATCTTTTCTATCCTTAATGACCTAGAGCAGCATGTACAGCACCCTAACCGTGTCTGCCTTGGAGAGAGCTCCAACATACTTGATCTCTTCCTTACAACTAATCCTTCTGCTTACACTGTTAATCTTTCCTCTCTGTTGGGCCCTCCGGTCAAACCTTATTACCTAACCTGTCCTATCGCTCTGGTACGGCCTGTGGACCCTCCAAAGAAACGTCTTTGGCACTTTGGAGCTGCAGATTGGGAGGCCCTTAGACAGTACTTCTTTTATTTTCCATGAAATGATTATTGCTTCCACGGCCGGGAGCCATGTGAGTGTGCGCTGCGCATTACAGAGGTTATTGTCTCGGGCATGGAAGCATACATTGCTTTCTCATATCCTTTGACTAATGCAAGAAGCCTTGTTTTAATCACACTTGTTCTAATGCAGTCCGCAACAAGGATAGGGCCTATAAAAGGTACCAGAGCCAACCCACCCCTGAATCACATCTTGTTTATGTTTCTGCCCGGAATCGTGGTAAGTCTTCTTCGCACTGCTAAAAATAATTTCATCCGTACTAAGTGCTCTCAACTCTCCAACTCGAATTCATCCCGCTCCTTCTGGCACGTTGCCAAAAACATTTCTAACAACTTTACCACATCATCCTTCCCTGCACTTTTCTATTTTGATGGCTCTGTAGCTATTTCTTCTACTGATCAAGCAGATCTCTTCGCTCAGACTTTCTCCTCCAATTCCACCTTAGACGATTTCGGTGATGTTCCTCCATCACTTTCCTCCTCAGACTTCCTCATGGCTGACATTAAAATTTCTTCAGCTGATGTATTTTCTGCAATCACTGGCCTCAATACTAATAATGAAAATAGGCCTGATGGAGTCCCTCCTGTTGTCCTCAAGAACTGTGCTTCAGTGCTTACACCCTGCCTAGGTAAACTCCTTCGCCTTTGTCCATCAACTTATACTGTACCTTTCCTTCTTGCTGAAAGTTTGCTCTCATTCAGCAGTCCCAAAGCCTGGTGACCGATCCCAACCCTCTAACTATCGTCCAATTGCTTTAACATCCTATGTTTGAAAAGTTTTCGAGTCAATGCTTAATAGAAAAATTTTATAGCATCTTGCATATCACAACCTTCTTTCTGATCGTCAGTATGGGTTCCGTCAGGGACGCTCCACTGGCGATCTTCTCACCTAGCTTTCATACTCCTAGCCATCCTCCTTTCGGGACTATGGCGAAAGCTTTGCCATTGCACTTGACATCTCAAAAGCTTTCGATCGAGTCTGGCATAAATCTTTAATTTCCAAACTGCCCTCTTATGGTTTCTATCCTTTTATCTGTGCCTTCATCAATAGCTTCCTTTCTGGTCGTTCTAAAGCTGCTGTTGTAGACGGCCATCGTTTTTCTCCTAGATCTATTAACAGTGGTGTTCCTCAGGGCTCTGTCCTATCACCAACTCTCCTCCTTTTATTCTTCAGTGACCTTCTAAGTTGTACATCTAACCCAATCCACTCATACGCTAATGATTCCACCCTTCACCTTTGCATTTAGTTCCCGGAACGTCCATTTCAGCAGTTACTTCAGCAAACAAGGGATGAGGCTATGGCACACCTAATGTCTAACTTGGCTAGTATTTTTGACTGGGGTAAGAATAACCTTGTTGTTTTTAATGCATCAGAAACTCAGTTTTTGCACCGATCAACCCGACACAATCTTCTACAGGAGTACCCTCTAAGGTTTAATAATATCCAGCTCAACCCTGCATCATCACTGAACATGCTTGGGGTTTCATTGACTCGGGACTTATCTTGGAAAAATCATATTGCATCTCTTGTAAAATCTGCTTCCAAGAGATTAGGTGTGCTAAGCCGACTCCGTACCTTCTTTACCCCTGCACAGTTGTTGACTTTATACACGGGTTTTATTCGCCCCTGTTTAGAGTACAACTCTCATGTGTGGGAAGGCTCCCCACATCCAGCTCTTCTCAATAGGGTGGAGTCAAAGGCTTTTCGTCTCATCAACTCTTCTCCTCTCACTGGCTTGCTTCAACCTCTGTAATCTTCGTCGCATTGTTGCATCTTTATCTCTTTTCTATCGCTACTTCAATGGTCATTGCTCCTCTGAACTGTCTGCTTGCATCCCTTCACATATACAACGGGTGCGTAGCACCCGTCTAGCAACAAATTCTTAACCCTTTTGTGTCCAACTCTCTAATGCAGGAGTTAACCTTTACTCCCAGTCCTTCATTTATGCAACAGGTCAACTCTGGAACTGTCTCCCTCTGTCCGTATTTCCTGCTTCCTATGATCTCCAGTCTTTTAAACGCAATGTGTCCAGGCATCTCGAAATGAACGGATCTTGAATTTGCCAGTCTTTTGTATTGTTTTTGCTTTTTCTTGGAAGGAACGGTTTGCGGGCTCCTGGCCTTTGGTTCTTTGTTTCTTGCATAAAAAAGAAAAGATCCCTTCACCCTAAGTGTTTTGTCACAAATAATCTTCGGTGTACTGAAAATGTTTTTCTTGGCACTGAGACCATGACTCAGTGTTCTATTGAACTGATACCTACTTGTGATAGCATTAAAGTGAATGGATTCTAAGTATCAGACAGAGATTAACCAAACCATGACCTTTCGCAGGTAAATTCAGTGACAGTCTACAGCAACTCCTACTTCACAGCAAGCAGTGGAGAATAATAAAGAGAATGTAGTGGCAGTATCAAAATGAGGCCTGCTCTAGCACTGAACTCAAGGCTGACTGTGTGTGTGTGTGTGTGTGTGTGTGTGTGTGTGTGTGTGTGTGTGTGTGTGTGTGTGTGTGAACAAAGTGATTTTAGCCACATTTAGTGGAAGGGTTGAGGCATAACCAGTGAGAATCTTCTTTTGAACAACAGATCAACGGTCAAGGTCACATGGCTAAGTCAAAGTTTGGCACAAGATAATCAACTTTAGCAGATCTTGTTCCGTTTTAACCAAAGTTGGGTGATGAGTTGTGAGTAAGGCGAAAATGAAATGGTTCAGTTTTAGTTCATTCAGTCAAAGGTCAAGGCGACAAGACAAAGTCAACCCTCTCTCTCTTTCCAGTGTTCTCCTCCCTTTCTCTCTCTCCTTCTCACCCCTGCAAACACCTTCATTCCCACATAATACTTTTGTCATTACCCTTTACCTCTCTTTTGTTTCAAGTTTATACGTCTCTTCCCATTTACCATCCACCTTTCTTCACCCCTCTCTTCACCTCTCCATCTGTCTATTCCCTCTTCTTCACCCTCTTTTCAGTTCCTGTTCATAATCACCCTCTTTTCTCCGTCTCCCCTCCCCAGTCCTCAGAACTTTCCTTCCTCCATCCCCTTCCTTTTCTCCACCCTCTTTGATTCTCTCCCCACTTACTTTGTTCCTCTTCCTATAAGTTCTCCTCAGTTTATGCTCCTGCACCACCTCCCTCGGACCCTTCCCTTCACATGAATATTAAAGAGACAAACACACACACAACCCCCCGCCCCTCTCAGTCCACCTCACATAACACCCTTGTTGTCCACCCACCCACTTACAACACCGTCCCACCTACCCACCAACCCATTCACCTAACCACCCATACACTCACTAACCCACCCTTCCATCCATCAACCCATCCACGCCTGCACCCTTCCACCCACCCACCGACTCACCGACTGACCCTCCCACCCACCCACTCTCTTATTCATCTACCCCCCCCCCCCACACACACACAACCAGTTATTCCCCTCCTAGGCACTACAAATCCCTCACCTCGCCCCCACAAACACACTGATCCCCCATACTTGTCTGCTGGGATGGCCAATAAAACACTGGTAAGGGGGACTGAATCAGGCCTGTGTGTGTGTGTGTGTGTGTGTGTGTGTGTGTGCCATTCTTCAGCTGAATACAAAGGACATCATATGACACCAAAAAAAAATCATGTATCAATTGGTTAGAGAATAAACTGTGCTATTGTGCCCACCCCAAATTTACCACAGTACTCCAAAAACTTCTCATACTGACTTATTTCTATATTCCTTTCCTCAGTCACTGCTATATCTCATCACTTTACCCTTTCTTTTATTCAAAGTCAATTCTCTCCTTTGACAAACTCTTTCTTACCCAGATACTAAAACTGAAGATTTCCTTGAGAGTTTACGATCAATGCTGTATGTAATGAACAACTGGTCTATTTTCCATGTATTCTTTCATCCTGCATCTCTTAGACTTTCCCGTCTTCCCAGTACCCTTACAATTCTCTCTCTCACCAGCCCGTCATTAAACAAATAAAACAGCTTACGCCACAAAAAGCATTTCTGACGCAACCCACACTTAATCTCAAGGCATTCACTCTCTTACCTTCCCACTTGAATACATACCTTCTTAGAGTATACACAATGACAGTTAATATCACATACATAGGAAAATAAATACCTAGGAAAAAAAAAAAAAATACCATGCACAGTACAGTCCACCAAAAGTAAATCACACGTAGCGCGTTTGTTTTGACCTGATAGAGATAATTAAGCTCAGGTTATGGCCAAGTGTGGTCAGGTAGGAGCGTGTATTTCATTAGAAACCAAGGAGACTTATTCCTGCCTCATAACTAAAGCTATGCTGGCACGACTAAACACTTAAGTTGTGGTTGAAGTCCCGTTCGTTCTGGTGAAAACAAACCGACTATAGTAACCAAATCGTCTCCAATATTATAAAACATAATTTTTAAATATTATTATGGATGTCTCATCCCATATCTTTATGTGTGAGTATGAGCTGGGGTGACAGTGACGATGACGATGACAATGACAATGATGTTTTGCATCATTATACTGGAAACATGTGCCGGTTATTTATAACAATTACAACTATAGTAATTTGACTGGTCTATTAAGAAGTACTTGTCTGCTAAAAAAAATTATGTATACTTGAATCGGATCCCCTTGCAATCTGCGGTATGAGAAGTAAAACAGCTATAGTATAGGTCTCTTTCCATGAATATACCGGAAATAAACAAACAAAAATGAATAAATAAATAAGCAAATAACCTTCACCACACTCGCTTAGAAGGCTTCAACGATATTCTTTTCGCTAGTCTACAGTGACGGAATTTTGTGCCGGTGATATTGGCCCATGGATTGCTAGAATAGGTGTGTGGACAAGAGAAACGGGCTTTGGTTAGAAGAGAGACTTATAATCTTCATATATGGATTCATATAAATTTTCTAACGGCATTTAGACTCCGTAATACAATGACCTGTCATTTAGGCTTATTCTCGAGACCGTTCTGTTCAATTTGAGAAAGACCTGTGCCGAGGGGATTAAGTTGATATCTATCTCTGTCTATCTATTGCCAGACGCCTCAATCCCGTTTGGGGTGGCCACAAACAAATCGCCTCCAAGTCGCCCTGCCCCCCTCCATTTCACTGCCCTGCTCCCAACTCACACCCCCCTCTCTCATATACCTCTCCACCCCATCCCTCCATCTCATCCTCGGTCTCCCCCGCCCTCTTCCCCCCTCCACCTCACTCACATACACTCTCTTCGTCAGTCTTTCACCCTCCATCCTCTCCACATGGCCAAACCACCTCAGTGTGTTCCTCATAACGCTTCCTATCACATCCACACCACAACGCTCCTTTATATCCTCATTCGTCAGCCTGTCTCTCCATGTGACTCCACAGGCTCCTCTTAAATAACTCATTTCCACTGCTCTCACTCTTGCCTTGTGTCCTTCCAACAACGTCCAATCTTCACTTCCATACGTTAGAGTTGGTATCACAATACTGCCATGTAGTAACTTTTTCACTTCCATGCTCACTTCCATGTTTCTTATCACTGCTTTCAAAGAACCAGCAACCTTTCTTCCCTGCTGTACCCTTTCAAGCACTTCACCCTCCAAACCTCCATCCTTACTCATCACCCTACCCAAGTACTTAAACGTACCCACATTTTCCAATTCCTCACCATCCAACCTCGCTGTACATTCACTGACTTCACCTCTCTCAAAGACCATCACTTTACTCTTCCCTACATTCACCTTTAGATTCCGTTTCTTACACACTCTCCCAAACTCATCCACCAAGCCTTGCAGCTCCCCTTCGTCTTCACTCAACAACACAGTATCATCTGCAAACAACAGTACAGGGAGTTTCCAAACACTATCCTCTCTCACCATGGCCACTCCAACATCCACTACCCTACCTTGTACCTCTTTTATTACCCCATCCATGTACAGATTGAACAACCATGGAGACATGACACATTCCTGTTTCAACCCAACTTTCAAAGAGAAAAATTCACATAGTTCACCATCCACACGCACTGCAGCCTTAGCACCATCATACATACTCTTCACAGCATTCAACAACTTCCCATCTACTCCATATATTCTTAACACTTTCCACAATCCTTGTCTATCCACCCTGTCATATGCTTTCTCCACATCCATGAAAGCCGCATACAACTTCTTTCCCTTCTCTAGAAACTTTCCCACTAAAGATCTAAAAATGACTATCTGGTCTAAACAACCTCTTCCCTTCCTAAAACCTCCCTGTTCTTCTCCAACTAATTTCTCTGTTCTTTCTCTAACTCTGTCAATAAGTATCCTACCATAGACTTTTCCTATTATACTAAGAAGACAAATGCCCCTATAATTACCACACACTTCTTTTTCCCCTTTTCCTTTGTACAAGGGAATAATTATACCTGACTTCCAATCCTCCGGGACTCTACCTTCCTCCCAGGCCAATCTGCACATCTTCCACATCCATTCTACTACTATCTCTCCCCCATGCTTCAGCATTTCACCACACACTCCATCAATTCCTGGGGCTTTCCCCGGTTTAACTTTCTTCATTGCTTCCACAACTTCTATCCTACTGATTTCTTCCTGTCTTCTCACCTCCCTCCTTCTCCCAGCCATTCCCCAGCCACTTATACTCGCATTACTTCCATCCTCTATGTTCAACAATTCCTTAAAGTGTTCTCTTCATCTGCTCACTTTTTCTCCCTTCTCCACTAGTAATCTACCATTTTTATCTTTCACTCCCCTGCTAACTTCACTTCCGCCCTGTCTTACTCTTTTCACTTCTTTCCAGAACATTTTCTTACAGTCCCTCCACTTTACACTCAAATTCCTTCCAAATTCCTCATCCACTCTCTTCTTACTCTCTCTTACTAATCTTTTCACCTCTCTCTTTCTTTCTACATATAATTCTCTCTTCCACCTCTCAACTTCTTCCACGCCCCTATTTCTCGTCCATTCATTGTATGCTTTCTTCTTTTGTGCCACAGCCTGTCTCACCTCGTTAGTCCACCACACTGTTCCTTGCACCCCCCTCCGTCTTCTCTTCCTTCCACACACCACATCACATGCTGCACGTATTTCTTCTGTAAATATCCTACACACACCTTCCACGTCTCCCATCTGCTCCAATTCATATTTGCCCAATCGTTCCTCCACTTCTCTCTTATACTCTGCCTTTTTCTCATCCTCTTGTAACCTTTCCACTCTCCTTGCAACTACTCCTTCCTCTCGTCTTTCCCTTCTTCTATTCCTCCATCTTACTTGAATCCTAATTCTGGCCACCACCAAGTAGTGGTCAGAAAGTCCACTACCCCAACCTCTATAAGCTCTTGCATCCATTACATATCTTCGCATCCTTTCATCCACACACACAGAATCAATCATTGCCTTCCTTCCATTCAGTTCACCACCCACCCTTCTCATCACTCGCCATGTATACCTGTGGATCATTTTATGCCTGAAGAGGGTATTGGCTAATACCAACCCCCTCCCAGCACAAATGTCCATTAACGCACTCCCATTCTCATCTATCTCAGCAGGCACACCCCACTCACCAACTATTCCATTCACCTTCACAATCCCAACTTTACCATTCATGTAACCGATCAAAAACACTCTCTCATTCCTTCCAAACTTTTCCATGCACACTTCTACATTTGTCCAGAACTCTTCTCTCACTCTTCTAGCACGATCTTGCGTTGGCGCATACACACACACAATCGCCCACATTTGTATTCCAACTTTCAACTTTACCCACACAATCCTTGACCCAACTGATCCATACTGTCTTATGCTTTTCTTCCATCTTTTACTCACAACTATACATACTCCTTCCTTTGCCCTCTCATTCTCACCTACTCCTGCACATATACCCCATCCATACTCCCATTCTCTCACACTTTCTCCTCTCCATTTTGTTTCAGTTATTCCACATACATCCACTTTCGCACCCTCAAGCACCTGGACAATCTCTCTCTCTTTCACCTCATCATTCGCTCCTCTTACATTCCATGTACCCATTACCAAGTCCTTTGTCCGGTCCTGGGTCGTCATCGTTTGGTCAGTCCTTGTCCGAGGCTTCTTGTTTGTTTTTTTAGTTAGTTATTTTCCGGGGAGGGGCACTAACCCTCCGCCAACCCTTTTAGTCGCCTTTTACGACAAGCAGGGATATTGGGGGAGTATTCTTGAAAAAAACCCCTACCCCGAGGGGGTAAGGGGGTTTTTCAAGTTGATATCTAATCCCTGAAAAAAATCTTGAATACAATAAAACTGTCAGGTGATTAAAAATACTTCCTCAGACTGAAGGTGTTAACGTACATTAATTCAGCACCTTGTTTTCATCCTTAGACACTTTTAAACCTCTTCTTCAAGTGCATGTTGTGTGTAACTTGAAAAATAACCATGGTTGGCAGTATGATACACACCAGGAATGGCAAATCAATCCTATTCTCATCTTTGTCCACCAAAAAATGGAGTGAGGTAGGATCCAAAACCAAAGAATGAGAAAACATTAAAATGTGGGAAAACTAATAACCAGGTTGTCGACTGAAATCAAGCACATATTCTATGGTATGTCGGAATCATAGTTACACCTTACCAGCAAAGCCATCTACACTCTTTTTGACAGAAGCGACTCACATCAACATGTTGAGCAGAGTCATTTTGTCGACTTTCAATATATAAAAGAGGCGATAAACCTCTTGTACGTTCTTCTCAGTACATACTTCATCCGTCCACTTCGATCTCATATCAACTGCTTGGTTTCCTCACCTTCTCACACATACATTTACCATATCTATCCACCTAATTGGTATATCATGACTCCTTTCGCATTTAAACTCACACCCTTTTCACCTCATCTAATGCTGGAGAGAGACGCCTTTACGCAGCCGCACTGCTAATGCCAGTTATAGAGACGTCCCTCAGGTACTTCTCTACTCCTCAGAAGGAGGAAGGTGGACTGCAGAATTAATGCAGCAGCAACAACAGCCATCTCCTTATCCATCATCTCTACAAAACCTACGATATAAACAAAATCTGTTCAATCTTTTAGCAGTAGAAGCCTTTACTTCATTTATTTTTCTCCATATCTGCATGTTTCTTATCGTTTCCTGCCAGTGTGACTTCGACATGTTTCTGAATAATCTCATTTTTACTGCTATTACTCTTGATATTTCACAGTTATCAGTAATAGTCTCCCATTCATACGTTAATGTGGACACTTACAATGTTTCATCCCATCCTTTCGTAGCCTTCATATTCAGTCACCAAAGCCTTCATACCAGAGGCCACATTTCTTTTTTGAGATACATCCTTTACACATATACTTCTCTTTTCCCATACTATTCCCAAGTACTAGCATCATCTATAATCAAGTTTCTCTCCATTTATTAGCTTATCACACGTAAAGTCTACTTCTCTCGCAACAGTCATCACTTTGATCTAATCTACATATACCTTCAAACCTTACATTCTAAGCCATTCACAAAACTCTTAACTAGATGCATATATATAATCTGTGGAATATCAGTAACCAACAGAACATCATCTGCATACTTCAAAATCATCTTCCCAATCATTACTCCTAATAAAATTGTAAGTCCAGTCTTTGATCCCTTCTATAGAAATGAAAGAACTAAATAAAACGTAATATAACTGAAATCTACATTACTTCTTAATCAGGTAAGTATTAACCCACACCCTGTAAGAGGAATATCATATATTTATAAATGACATTTGTCAGAAATGCAATTCATATTAAAATCATCAAAAGGTGAATGTAAGGAAGAGTAAAGTGGTGGTCTTTGAGAAAAATGAAGTAACTGAATGTACAGCGAGGTTTGGTGATGAGGAAATGGCAAATGTGAATGCATTTAAGTACTTGGGTAGCGAGAGTAAGAATAGAAGTTTAGAAGATGAAGTGCTTGAAAGGGTACAAAAACGAAGGAAGCTTGCTGGTTCTTTGAAAGCAGTGATAAGAAATTGGGAAGTGAGCATGTAAGTTAAAAAAAAGTAACTGCATGATACTGTAGTATTGTGATGCCGTCTCTAACTTATGAAAGCGAAGCTTCGACCTTGTTGGAAGGACACAGATCAAGAGTGAGAGCAATCAAAATTATTTATCTGAGGGGAGCATGTGGAGGTACATGGAGAGACAAACTGACGAATGAGGAAGTGAAGGGGTGTTGTGGTGTGTATGTAAATGTGATAGAATGCGTTAGGAGAACTACTGTGAGGAGGTTTGGCCATGTGGGGAGGATGGAGAGCAAGAGGCTAACGAGGAGAGTGCATATGAGAGAGGTGGAGGAGATGAGGGAGGGGGAGACCAAGGATGAGGTGGAAGGAAGGAGTGGAGAGGTATAGGGCGACATGGAGGCGATTTGTTTGTAGCCACCCATTACCTGATTAAGCCGTTTCTCTCTCTCTCTCTCTCGCTCTCTCTCTCTCTCTCTCTCTCTCTCTCTCTCTCTCTCTCTCTCTCTCTCTCTCTCTCTCTCTCTCACACACACACACACACACACACACACACACACACACACACACATATATGAGAGAGGTGGAGGAGATGAGGGAGGGGGAGACCAAGGATGAGGTGGAAGGAAGGAGTGGAGAGGTATAGGGCGACATGGAGGAGATTTGTTTGTAGCCACCCATTACCGGATTAAGCCGTTTCTCTCTCTCTCTCTCTCTCTCTCTCTCTCTCTCTCTCTCTCTCTCTCCACACACACACACACACACACACACACACATACACACACACACATTTTATATATATATATATATATATATATATATATATATATATATATATATATATATATATATATATATATATATATATATATATATATATATATATATATATATAACAGCAGCACCAGCAGCCATTACAAATCCACTGCTGAACAAAGGCCTCCGCAACCTTCTCTACGAATTCCTTGACTGAGCCAACCTCTGCCACGTTTTCCCGGCAAATTTCTCTATCTCATCTCTCCACCTCCTGCATGGCCTTTTTCTGCTGCGCTTACAGTCCCTTAGTGTCCAGTCAGTTAGCATCTTGCTCCATTGGTTATCCATTATTCTTGCTATATGGCCTGCCCATCTCCATTTCTGTTCTTTTATAACTTCTATAATGTCTTTGACCTTAGTCTCCTCTCTCGCCCAAGTTGATCTTTTCCTGTCTCTTAAAGATATTCCCAACATTGACCTTACCGTTGCTCTCTGAGAACGGATTATCTTATTTTCCATCGATTTTCTTAGTTTCCAGGTCTCGCAACCGTGTCATAGCTGGATTTATACATTCGTTGTATTCATTTTGCATCATACATATGGGCAGGCTACTTTTCATAATGTCTCTATGTTTACCAAAAGCATTCAGTCCAATTGTAATGCATTTTTTTTTTTTTTTTTTTTTTTTTTTTTTTTAGCTCTCACGGCCTCGTTAATTTCAGTATTTGCCCCAGGTAATTGTACTCCTCGACTTCTTCAGGAATTTCTTCACTGTGACGCTCTTTGGTGTATGTGGGTTAAAAATTAGTTTTACTACATTTCATCTTTAGCCCAAATTTGAGCAGTCTCTTTTCAGGACAATTAACATTTCTTGCAATGTCTCTGCTAATTCTGAGGTTAGGACAGTGTCATCAGCAAATCTTAAATGGTTTAGGTTTTCTCTTTCAATGTTTACTCCTTTCTTCTCCCGGTTTAGGTTTTTGAGAATACTTTCTAGGCATGCTGTAAATAATTTTGGCGAAATTATATCTCCCAGATGCACGCCCACGCCAATCTTAATTTTTTTCCGAATCTTAATGTAATCTAATTGTAGTAGTTCCCTCATCGTATATGTTTTTGAGCAGTGTTCCAAAGTTGTATATTTACTCCTTGTTCTCGCAATGAATTTACATTTGCTATGTGCTCCAGGGAGTCAAAAGATTTTTCGTAATCAACAATTACCTAAGCACAGTGGTTTATTATATTTTGTAGTTATCTCAGCATTCATTGTGTATAGATGATCAGTGGTCGGATGCCCGCTTCGGAATCCTGCCTGTTCACGAGGTTGGTTTTCTTCCAAATTTGTTGTTATTCGGTTCGTAAGGACTTTGATGAAGAGTTTGTAAATGACTGATAATAAGCTAATGGGTCGATTGTTACTAAGAGCTTTTGAGTCCCCTTTTTTTTTTTTTTTTTTTTGTAAAGTAGAATAACTATTGCATTACACCATGATTTGGAAATGTTCTTCTTTTTTATACTTTGAGTAAATTAGTGGGTGAGCCTGTTTTGTACTTCCACGCCTACATCCAACAGTAAATCTGCTACTATTGCATCTCCTCGCGAAGCCTTCTATCTTTTCATATTAAAAAAAAAATAAAAGGCTTACTTCATCTTATATTACCTCAGGTATTTCACTTACGTCAACTGAAAAGTTAGCTATTGGTACTCCTGTCTTTGTTCATACAGTTCTTTGTAAAATTCTCCAACTCTCTTCATCATCTTATCTCCGCATTTAATGACCTCACCGTTTTTGTCTTTGAGTGATATAATTTGTCGTTTTCCTAGTGCCATTTCACACCGAACCTGTTTCAGACTTTTTCCCTTATTGATGGTTTCTTTGATCTCATCATGTTTCTCTTTCTTTCTTCTTCTCTTTGTCTCTTGTTGATAAGCTTGTTTAATTCCGCTCATTCCGTTTCACATTTCTTTGTTTTTTCTTTCATTTCTTTCATTTTTTTCTTGAGCTCGTGTGTCTTTTTCGAATAGTTCTTGGCTTTGGTTGTATCAGGTTTCCCTGTTACCTCTGCTGACTCTGTTAGCAGTTTTGTTAGTCTGTCAAGTCATCAATGTAATATTCAGCAATACCTAGATGAAGTCTGTTCGTTATTCCCAACTGAAAGGCTGCTTTCTTTTCATTTACTTTTATTGGGCATACCTTTTTATTTTTAATCAACTTCTTTCTTTCACTTCTGAAATTGAATCTGGCTGTGCAACCCACCTTTCTATGGTCACTTCCTATATTAACTTTCTTGATAACTGTGACATTTGCGATCGTGTTATTGTTGTCTGCTATAATGAAGTCATTCTTTGTTTCTGCACTTGGACTTCTCCATGTCCAATTTTCTTTATGTTCGTTTGTGAAAGAATGTGTTCATTATTCTCATGTTATATATTTCAGCAACATTTACCACAATTTCTCCTCTTTCATTCCTTTTTCCAACTCCAAATTTTCCCATACATGCTTCTCCATCTTTTTTTATTTACCATCTTTTGCACTGAAGTCTCCAATGAATTGGAGCAGATGGGGGATGTGGAAAGTGTGTGCAGGATATTCACAAAAGAAACATGTGCAGCATGTGATGTGGTGTGTGGGATGAAGAGAAGACGGGAGGGGGTGTAAGTAACAGCGTGGTGGAATGAAGAGGTGACAGGCTGTGGCACAAAAGAAGAAAGCTTACAATGAATGGATGAGAAATAGGGCGTGGAAGAAGTTGAGAGGTGGAAGAGAGAGTTATATGTAGAAAGAAAGGAGAGGTGAAAAGATTAGTAAGAGAGAGTAAGAAGAGAGTGGATGAGGAATTTGGAAGGAATTAGAGTGTAAAGTGGAGGGACTGTAAGAAAATGTTCTGGAAAGAGGTGAAGAGAATAAGACAGAGCGGAAGTGAAGTTAGCAGGGGAGTCAAAGATAAAAATGGTAGATTACTAGTGGAGAAGGGAGAAAAAGTGAGCAGATGAAGAGAACACTTTAAGGAATTAATGAACATAGAGGATGGAAGTAATGCGAGTATAAGTGGCTGGGGAACTGCTGGGAGAAGGAGGGAGGGGAGTAGGCAGGAATAAATCAGTAGGATAGAAGTTGTGGAAGCAATGAAGAAAGTTAAATTGGGGAAAGCCCCAAGAATTAATGGAGTGTATGGTGAAATGCTGAAGTATGGGGGAGAGATAGTAGTAGAATGGATGTGGAAGATGTGCAGATTGGCCTGGGAGGAAGGTAGAGTCCCGGAGGATTGGATGTCAGGTATAATTATTCCCTTGTACAAAGGAAAAGGGGAAAAAGAAGTGTGTGGTAATCATAGGGGCATTTGTCTTCTTAGTATAATAGGAAAAGTGTATGGTAGGATACTTACTGACAGAGTTAGAAAAAGAACAGAGGAATTAGTTGGAGAAGAACAGGGAGGTTTTAGAAAGGGAAGAGGTTGTTTAGACCAGATAGTCATTTTTAGATCTTTAGTGGGAAAGTTTCTAGAGAAGGGAAAGAAGTTGTATGCGGCTTTCATGGATGTGGAGAAAGCATATGACAGGGTGGATAGACAAAGATTGTGGAAAGTGTTAAGAATATATGAAGTAGATGGGAAGTTATTGAATTCTGTGAAGAGTATGTATGATGGTGCTAAGGCTGCAGTGCGTGTGGATGATGAACTGAGTGAATTTTTCTCTATGAAGGTTGGGTTGAAACAGGAATGTGTCATGTCTCCATGGTTGTTCAATCTGTACATGGATGGGATAATGAAAGAGGTACAAGGTAGGGTAGTGGATGTTGGAGTGGCCCTGGTGAGAGAGGGTAGTGTTTGGAAACTCCCTGTACTGTTGTTTGCAGATGATACTGTGTTGTTGAGTGAAGACGGAGGGGAGGTGCAGGGCTTGGTGGATGAGTGTGGGAGAGTGTGTAAGAAACAGAATCTAAAGGTGAATGTAGGGAAGAGTAAAGTGATGGTCTTTGAGAAAGGTGAAATCAGTGAATGTACAGCGAGGTTGGATGGTGAGGAATTGCAAAATGTGAGTACGTTTAAGTACGTGGGTAGTGTGATGAGTAAGGATGGAGCTTTGGAGGATGAAGTGCATGAAAGGGTACAGCAGGGAAGAAAGGTTGCTGGTTCCTTGAAAACAGTGATAAGAAACATGGAAGTGAGCATGGAAGTGAAAAAGTTACTACATGACAGTATTGTGATACCAACTCTAACGTATGGAAGTGAAGATTGGACGTTGTTGGAAGGACACAAGTCAAGAGTGAGAGCAGTGGAAATGAGTTATTTAAGAGGAGCCTGAGGAGTCACATGAAGAGACACGCTGACAAATGAGGATATAAAGGAGCGTTGTGGTGTGGATTTGGATGTGATAGGAAGCGTTAGGAGGAATACACTGAGGTGGTTTGGCCATGTGGAGAGGATGGAGGGTGAAAGACTGGCGAAGAGAGTGTATGTGAGTGAGGAGGAGGGGGGGGGAGAGGGAAGGGGAGGCCGAGGATGAGATGGAAGGAAGGGGTGGAGAGGTATATGAGAGAGGGGAGTGTGAGTTGGGAACAGGGCAGTGAAATGGCGAATGACAGGGCGACGTGGAAGCGATTTGTTTGTGGCCACCCCGAACGGGATTGAGGCGTCTGGCAACAGATAGATAGATAGTTAAGATTTTGGCCATATCTTGAAACCCTGAAGGTTTCATATTGATAGCTCGAGCCATTCACGAGATACAATGGGAACACACACACACACACACACACACACACACACACACACACACACACAGGAAGGCAAAAACATTATCGCTTTGCCTTCAAAAGCGGGTGTTAATCAGGTAAATCTGTTATGGGAGGATGTTTAAGCTAATTCCCATATGATGATGTATTTCAGAGTCATCTGGACATTTTATCAGCCTACGCAAAATTACAGGTATCAGAGAAGTTTTAATTTATCCCATCGAGAACATACACCTTTCTGTATGTTGGAAAAACACACTAGACGTGTGAACATGTATGGAAAGTTTGTTATTCCAAGACAGGAACCAGGTGCTGATATCACACTTCCATGGCGTACTAAGACATAAGGTACACGATTTCTGTAAAGAAGCTGATAAGTCTACTGTTTGTTTTAAAATATGATCCAAATATGAAAGAACCACCAGGCTAAAGGAATTATTACGAGAGACAAGAAATAGTGGAATGATATGGAACTGAGGTGGAAGGTAAGGACCATGAGCACAGAACCTGTGAAAGCGATTGTTGTAACATGAACAGTTTCCAGTGCAGGAATGAGTATTTCCAAGTTTTCTCCATCATTACCAAAATAAGCTTCCCTTTTCTCTCGGCCGTCTGGTGTTGCGGCCCATGTAAAGATCTAGAGAAGACAAGAATAAATATGAAAGACGTCGTGACAGAGAAGGTGCAAATGACCACTAATTTGTTGTAGATGGCTAATGTATGAACATAGCTCCTGAAATCAATAGCATTCTCATATTTTGTTCAGTCTTGTCCTTCTCCAGGAAATGTAACTGAACTTGCGTTTTGATTCTCTTAATCAGATGAAGCTTTTTTTTTTTTTTTTTTTCATTTTATTATTACTTCCAGACCATTTTTTTTTTTTTTTTTTACTTTCTGGAAAGGTTTTGTAGTAATAATATTAAGGGACATTATGTGTAAACCTACAGTAAGTACAAAAATCTTTCCACAACTAAAATCGTCTGTTGGTATAAAACAATATAAATTACGTCATTGCAGTGCAGGGGTTATTGATGCCTCTATCTACCCATTTCAACTCGATATGCCAAAGGATAAATAAAAAAGTGGCGAGTGGATGCAAGTCGAAACTAAACTTTGACGGTCTTATGGCCGTAGTCTTAAAACTGTGGGCAGGCACCTTGCCCTATCCGTATCTTTTGGTAATCGTAACGCGCGAAAAGCAGAGTGTTCCCCAGTGAACTGGAGAGGATTACAACAACTTAGTACTGGAATCCGCAGGGAGTCTCATAGCATCCCTTCGCATGCCCCTTCGTCACAATATAGCAGCCTTGTGCAAAGAAAACTATGTAGAATTTGAAGAACCCTATGGTGTGTGTGTTGGGAATTTAAATTTAGCCTAATGATAAAAACATCGTGTAAAGAAAATAATAAGTGTTTAATATTTTTATTGTTTTAAAAGCCTTCATCGCTTCTTCAGAGATGGACCACTTTCTGGATGTGCCTTTGGCTCTATTACGTCGGATAGTGGAGGGATTACTTTATATATATATATATATATATATATATATATATATATATATATATATATATATATATATCATCATCATCATCCGGACCTCCATATATATATATATATATATATATATATATATATATATATATCATCATCATCATCCGGACCTCCTTTCCCACCCTACGGCAGGGTGAGGAGTAGCGAAGTCCAAACAGCCCAAATTTGCTGAATCCAATGGGCCACACTTCCATTCACCCATCATTCAAGGCCCCCGGAATCCTGGCTCTATCGGATATGCCAAAAAACATTCACCACATTCTGCAGCTTCACATAATCATATCCGACAGAGTATATCCAGACGCTGCCATGTTAAAAAGGGGAGCCAAAATCTCTGATCATGTACTTCTCCTCACAACATTCATCCAGCCAGCTCGATCTCCTGTCAGTTCCCTAGCCTCACCGACTTCCAAACCTCCCTTCCTCACACATTCATTCACAATATCTCTCCACCTTTTCCTTGGCCTACCTTGCCTCCTCCCTCCTTCGAATTCACTCAGATATACTTTTTTCATCACTCTATTGTTATCCATTCTCTCCACATGGCCATACCATCTCAGTACACTCTCTTCGATTCTGGTGTCCACCGACTTCCTCGCTCCGCATCTTTCACGAATCACATTATTTCGCATCCTATCCACCCTCTGTACTCCACACACTTTTCTCAGCAGTCCCATCTCCACTGCTCTTACTCATGACTTTTCGTTTTCATGCCACACTATAATCTCACATCAACATGTTAAAGCTGGCAATAACACTCCTTCATGTAAACCTCGTGCAGCTGCAACACATAAGCCTCTGTTTCTTATCAATGCCTTCACTGCACCAGCTACGTTACTTTTCTTTTGTTGTGTCACTCTACTTTCAACTTCTTTTGCACATTTTCCTCTCTTTTCCATCACTGTACCCAGGTATTTGAACTTTCTCACCAATTCCAGTCTCTCTTCATGCACTGTTACATCGCACTGGGAGTCACCTTCTCTCTCACTAACCATCACTTTACTCTTTTCTACATTTACTCTCAAGGCACTACGCTTACAGAAATCAGCAAAACTCTGCACTAGCCTACCAAGTTCTTGTCCGGTATTTGCAAGCAGTATTGCATCATCAGCATACAACAAATATGAGATATTCCATCCATCACCACTCATTACCAACGCCATCCCTCTCCATTACTTGTGTTTTTTATTTCTCTCATCACCCCATCCATATATATATATATATATATATATATATATATATATATATATATATATATATATATATATATATATATATATATATATATTAAACAACCATGGGTACATCACACAACCTTGTCACACGCCCACACCGATCGTGAACCATTCACTTAGATGCCCATTAACCCTTACACATCCTTTACTACCATTAAAATAACTCTTGATGGCACCTAGCAGCTTACCCTCTACACCGTACATGCGCAAAACTTTCCACAATCCTTCTCTGTCCACTTTGTCATATGCTTTTTCCACATCCATGAATGCCATAAACACCTTATGGTCCTTCTCACAGGCCTTCTCTACTATCTGCCTCACTGCAAATATTTGGTCCACACATCCTCTGCCACTCCTAAAGCCACCCTGTTCATCACTCACTAGGACTTCTGATATCTCTCTTACATTCTCTATAATAATTCTTCCATATACCTTTCCTACCACACTCAGTAAACTTATGCCACGATAATTCTTGCACTCACTTCGCTCACCTTTATTTTTGTACAGGGGTACGATCACAGCCTTTTTCCACTCTGCAGGCACGTTTCACTCCTCCATGTCTTCTTGCATATCTCCAACAAGCACTTCCACTCTCTCCACTACACTTAAGCATCTTTGCATACACCTCATCTATCCCAGCTGCTTTCCCATTTTTCAGCCGCTTCACAGCACTCTTCACCTGTGCGAGTGTCACGTCTCCTGGTACTGCAGTCCTCTGCACACACCCCAAACCAGTCATGTTTACGGCTGCTCTTGCTCTATCTATTCCCATTGATGAGGCTTTCAGAATATTCGTTCCATCTGGTACTTACTTCATCTCCATGGGTTAATAATCTACCACCTACATCCTTCACACTATCACATTTCCACTCGCTTTCACTTCTACAATTCCGCACCTCTTTCCAGAAGAACTTTCTATTTTCAGAGTAGTTCACATTCATTTTTCTTCCTAGATCCTCATTTACCTCCTTCTTTTTCCTCTTCACTAGTCTGTTTACGTGCTTCATGCTCTCAACATATTCAGTTTTTATTTCAACTGAACCCCTATCCTGTAACCACTTTAGCCACTTCTTCCTCTTTTCACTCCACCGCTTTCTTTACCTCCTCGTCCCAGCATGCCGTACCTTTCTTCTTTGTTGTTACTCTTGCCACACCACACACCGCTTTAGCATTCCTAACTAAGCAATCCCTATATACATTCCACAGGCTGTCCAACTCCATATATATATATATATATATATATATATATATATATATATATATATATATATATATATGTATATATAATCAGTCGGAAGGAGATAACAGAAGAAATCTTGAATTCTTCATTGCAAAGTTGGAGAAAGTTTGATGAATAGTTACAAAGCCATATGAGAGAAAGAACTGAAGAATAAAAATTACTGAAACTTTTAATTAACCACCATATAGAGCAGGAAGAGTTTGTACAAGGAACTTCATTCAAATTAACACAGTGTAATTACTTTAGTAAGACAGTTAACAGTTATTGCACAGTCTCATGCAGAAAAGTTAACACTATTCCGGGCTGATGACTCACCGGCCCATAATTTGTTGGCCAATCGATTCCGGGCCAATGACGCACCGGTGCATCATTTGTTAGGGCGATTTTTCATTGCTGATATACGTGGTACAACAATTTGTTGAACGCAGGCAACACAGCTTTATTTAACTGGAAACTCACTCCAGGCCCGGAAATGGGGTAGAAAAGTTACACAAGGCTGGCCAGGGAGTGTTAAGTGCAGGCGATTCAGAGGTATGCTGACCCTGGTACCTCATAAACACCACTGCCTTGTTGTGGAGAGCATCAGAAGAAAAGTGTGATTATACTTTCTTTTTTCAGTCATACAGTACGAAAAACATTGTATGCTTTCATGGTTGAGTGGATAACCATTGTGATGTGCAAAGCTCATTCTGATGGTTCTTGGCCAGGGACGCAGTAATCATTCCAAGGACACTCAAAGAAAACTGTCTGACGGCCTCCCAATGGCACCATCAAAATGCCAAGAATTCTGTTTCTTATAAGAGTTTGCAGGCTCTACTACTGTGTGGGGACACATTGCTTAAATACGGTTGTGATGGGAAGAACCCAATAAGCAAAAATATATGCTAAGAATGCTGACACTCTCTGCCAGGGAATCAGGGATGCAGCTTGGGTGGTGTCAGGCTGCTGCTGACCATTTAAGGATTGAGAAGAAGGAAGCTTTTTCACCCGGCGGATGAGTGAGCAAAGTAGAATGGCTGATTGGCGGTGAACACTAAAATATTCTAAGGTGGTGGTGAACACTGAAATATTCTAAGGGCGTGTCCACATGTGTCCTCGAGCATATGTTGACAACACATCTGGCAACATGTTTGATTACATATATACAGAAGTGTCTGGACAGATGTATGAGAATATGTTTCGGAGGAGCTTCGAACTTACTGGCAGCAGAGATGATGCGCTAAGCGTGTTCATGAGAGGCAAATGAGACAATGATGTTGCCAAAATGATCTGAACGCTTCTGTTCCAAGCATGTTTCCAGCTAGTTTGTTATTGTTGTTTACATGTTGCCAGCACTTGTTCCAGCATACGTGTGGACGAGCCCTCAAATGGAGATATAGGAGACACCCAAATAGAAAGAACATGTTCAATCTCAGATGTTACATGCTGTATAATTTTGATGCCAGCAGAGTTACGGGATATGTAAACAAAACAGATATATTTGCCTGGAGATGGTGTGTATGAACGAAAGAGTATGTGCAGACGGGTGAGTGGGTTGATTTATTACCCATCCTCGTCTTGGAAGGGCCCGGGGACGGGTATTGTTTTCGCTTGGTTTGTGTCTTTTAACAACTTTATGGCAAAAGTACTGGAGCGATTTTGGCTAAAATTACAGGGATGATGGGCTATGACCTTCTGATCACCTGATTAAATTTTGGGCCAAATTGGGCCAAGGCCCAGGCTGTAGGCCCCAAAAAGTAAAAAAAAAAAAATCGTTTCATCGCCATAACTCCATTTAAATAAGTCATATCGACATGAAACCAAAACCTAAAGGTGCATCTTTCAAATCTGCATCCTATAACATGCTTCATTACATCAGGGAGGTCACCCCCCAGTTAGTGGTAGAGGGGTCAATGTCAAGTGAGTAAAACAATTTCAAATTGGCATAAAATCATCAGTATTCACCTGATTTACTCCAAATTTGATATGTGATATTTTTGACTAGATATCCTGTTGCGTTTACACGTCAGCACTAAAATGACTGCCGGGGACGGGTTTGCTGTGCCTTGGCACAGCTTCATGTGTGTGTGTGTGTGTGTGTGTGTGTGTGTGTGTGTGTGTGTGTGTGTGTGTGTTTTATGTGAGGAAGAAGGAACTAAAGGTCGCGAGCCCGCAATTATTATTCCTTCCAAGAGAAAAACAAAGTACAAGAGAGAGCTAAATTCAAGATCCGATCATTTCGAGATCCCTGGACACACTGCGTTTGAAAGACTGGAAATCATAGGATGCAGGAAATATAGACAGAGGGAGACAGTTCCAGAGCTGACCTGTTGCATAAATGAAGGACTGGGAGTAACGGTTAACTCTTGGATTAGAGAGTTGAACAGAAAAGGGATGAGAGTTTGCTGCTATATGGGTGCTACGCGCCAGTCGTAGGGATGGAGGAATGCATGCAGACAGTTCAGAGGAGCAGTGACCATTGAAATAGTGATAGAAAAGAGATAAAGATGCAACAGTGCGGCGAAGAGACAGAGGTTGAAGGGAGTCAGTAGGAGGAGGAGAGTTAATGAGACGAAAAGCCCTTGACTCCACCCTATTGTGTGTTCTATGGGAGGGTTGGAAGTGTTGTGATACACTGGTATTTAATGGAATTACCGTAAAAATGGGAAACATGGCCCCCTAGATGATGGGTTGCTGGGCTGGGTGTTGTCATTTGACGATGAAGGTGGTAGACTGAAGTTGACCTACAGTACTGAAAACATTAACTAACATTATATCTAAGCCCTGAAGTTGCTAACAACTCTCGGAATCTTAATGAATGTGTTTAAATATCATTGGAAAATATTCATAATAACGTAAAAGTATTGAGTGGGTTAATGGTTCATTGGCTGATGAACAAATGGCTAATTATTATTTAGTTGAAAATGAATTACTGATAAGCTGATACAGGAAATGTGGACAAAATCACATTCATAGTTATACGATACAGTAACCACTTCGCTGTGAAATTACCAATAACCACAACCATACCAAAGCACCATACATACCACCCATGCTGGCAACAGACAACCATAAACACTACGCCACCATAATGAAACCCACTTCAGCATAACTCGCCACCGTCAGCTACCATAACATACAGTGCCACACTACCATATAATACTTCTCACGACATACCATGCCATACTACCAAACATTACTTCCCACACAGACCGTGCTATATTACCACATAACACATCCAGCAATACGCCATGCCATACTACAGTACTACCATACAACATTTCCGACAACATACCATGCCATACTGCCGTACAGTACGACCATACAGTTCTTTCCACAACATACCATGCCATGCTATCATGCAATACACCCCACAACATACCATGGCATACTACCATACAATACTACCATTTTCACAGGTCAGGCATCGCTATAATTAATTTATCACCATTGCTGCTGCCAGACCCACCACTGTTTCATCGTAATTCAATATACCATCAACACAGGCACGCTACATCCACTCCCTTCACAACAGCAAACATAACCGTCATAATTACAACCATCACCGCCAGAACTACAGCAATTTTTGTTCCATCATCATCATCATCATCCCCTTCGATATATACCTCATTCTTACTAATGCATGGGATGTGCAGGATCCAGTAATACAGTATGAATGGCAAATTACAAAAGCTGAAATTTTATTAAAATAACAAAGTACCCAGTAAAATGGGTTCCACACCCCGTAACACAACATTCATATTAAACAGTGGCTGCATCTCTTGTCGTTGATGTCTCTATACATATTTCGGCCATCCATTTCTATCATTCTTCAAAATTATTTGGTTGCTGAACTTCCTTTCCTTCTATTTATAAACATTTTGCATACAGTAAGTCATGTATATATTCACGTTCTTTGTTTTCCACACCTCCTTCTACCCTAAAACTCAAGGCCTTATGCTTAAGTCATAAACGACAAGGTGAAGTGCACACCACTAATTATTTAAGGTTATTTATGGAACGCTTTTGGTTCTTAAGTATGGTCAGCTTTCATGCCATATTTAAGAACGTAGTTAGCAACCATACAGACAGGCCATTTACTTTCCATCATCATCCCATACTTAAAAAATCATCATTAAAAACTTTGAGGGTTCCATCCCATCTCGCATTTTCGGTTTAGTATACGACCCCAATTCATACTTTATATATATATATATATATATATATATATATATATATATATATATATATATATATATATATATATATATATATATATATATATACCGGTATATATCATCTCATCTCATCAGCCGTTTGAGTGTCCACTGCAGGACCGGCCTATCCCTACCGAGTTGGGGACGATACACCCAGTGTACCAAGTGGCTTAGGCTGTCTAGTAGAGATTGTATGTAGAGTGAGAAGTGCTTGTAAGTGTAATTGTTGTGTTGGAGTGGCTTTGGATGTGTATGTAGTCTGTGAACCAAGTGTAATCGGCCAACGCAAGCCGATTGGGTGCAAGCATACTTTATAGTATGCGACACTGGTTCAACCACAGCACCCCTTGTGTCTGCCAATGCAGTACGTGGCCAGAAGAACGCTCCCAAAGTTTTTTACCCTGGCGGGGGGCGAACCCTCTTTCTTCAGTGTAAGAAAACGTACACTTTACCACTGAGGCTGCATATATATATATATATATATATATATATATATATATATATATATATATATATATATACGAGATGCAGAAGGTGCTTGATTGTCTGGTGGAGGAAGGAGAAAAAGTGGGATTGGTAATAAATTGTGGAAAGACTGAAATTTTTAATATGAACGTGGAGAATCAAATCGATTGTGTAACTGGGAATAATGTGGTGAAGACTGTAGAAAACTTTAAATATCTGGGAACGATTGTATCATCTAATGGATCATTAAACAATGAAATTGAGGAGAGGATTAGACAGACTTGGCGAGCTGTTGGAATGTTAAAATCTGTTTGGAATAATAATATGCTTTCGTTACATACTAAAGTGAAAATTTACAAGTCCATGGCTAGACCAGTTTTAATTTATGGGCATGAGTCATGGTACAGTACAATTGCAAAAGATCAGAAAGTATTAGGATTTGATAAGAAAATACTGAGAAGGATTCTTGGGGGAGAAAGGCAAGACAGAGTTACAAATGCAAGAGTAAGGGATATTACGAGAGTGGAACCAGTTAATGAATATGTGAGACTGTCTCGCTGGAAGTGGCTGGGGCACATATACAGAAAAGAAGGTAGTTTAATACAGGATGTGCCAGAGTGGACTACTAGAGGAAGACGAGGTAGAGGTAGGCCGAGGGAAACCTGGTTGAGGACAATGAAACGAGAAGCAGGAGAGGAGTGTTGGTGGGACCTGAAGGAGATGGCAAGAGACAAATATTGGAGGAGAGAGTTCATTGAGGCCCTATGAATCCCGTGGGGTGCCACAGGAAATGATTTATATATATATATATATATATATATATATATATATATATATATATATATATATATATATATATATATGAACTACCTGAGTGAAATTTGTCAATAAGCATGGCAAAACGACTTGTACCAGTGGAGAGGATATTAGTGTGCCTTTGTTTAAATAAAAGTGTCTAGACTGTACACACACACACACACACACACACACACACACACACATATATATATATATATATATATATATATATATATATATATATATATATATATATATATATATATATATATATATATATCATCATCATCATCATCAGCCGTTTGAGTATCCACTGCAGGACCGGCCTATCCCGACCGAAGTGTGGACGATACAGCCAATGTATCTCTGTCAAGTGGCTTAGGCTGTCTAGTAGAGATTGTATGTAGGGTGAGAAATGCTTGTAAATGTAATTGTAGTGTTGGAGTGGCTTTGGATGTGTGTGTAGTCTGTGAACCAAGTGTAATCGGCTCGCGCAAGCCGACTGGGTGCAAGCATACTTTATAGTAAGCGACACTGGTTCAACCACAGCACTCCTTGTGTCCGCCAATGCAGTACGTGGCCGGGTGAACACTCCCAAAGATTATTACCCTGGCGGGGCGCTAACCCTGGTCCACCCGTGTACGAAACGCACACTCTACCACTGTACCACAGAGGCTCCATATATATATATATATATATATATATATATATATATATATATATATATGTGTGTGTGTGTGTGTGTGTGTGTGTGTGTGTGTGTGTGTGTGTGTGTGTGTGTGTGTACAGTCTAGACACTTTTCTTTAAACAAAGGCACACTAATATCATCTCCACTGGTACAACTCGGTTTTTCCATGCTTTTTGACAAATTTCGCTCAGGTAGTTCAGCACATTCTTTCCACTACATTTATCATACATGCTGTACATACAGTACACATAATCAAACGGATGCCCTCCCATTTTTCACGGCATTCTTCATCACTACCATTGACGCAGTCTAGAGCACAAGGCTCCTTTCACATCCTTCACCTAACTCATTCGTTTCTACCACCGTTCTGCTCTCGCCATTTTTTTTTTCTTTTATAATTCCCAGCTGCTCATTTCTATTCCATTGGTATCCTTCTAGTTTCCTCTTTTACATTTTCCAACTCTTTTTCACATATATTCTCATAATTCCTGACATCTTTATTTACTTATATATTTTTCATATAATTTATATTAGTCATGCTTCCCAATTCTTCACCTACCTTCTTTCTCTTACCTAATATCAACAAACTTTTATAGCCTTTCTTTCTGGCTTCTACTCCATGTACTTCTTCCCTTTCGCTTTCAGTTTTTTTTTTTTTTTTTTTTTTTAATGAAAGGAAGAAGGAACCAAAGGCCTGGAGCCCACAAAATGTTCCCTCCTAGAAAAAACAAGTTCAATAGTACAGAGAGCCAAATTCAAGATCCGTTCATTTCGAGTCCTGGTCACTGCGTTTGAAAGACTGGAGATCATAGGCAATAGGAAATTCAGACATAGGGAGAATTTCCGGAGCTGAACTGGCACGTCTTAATTGTTGTGCCAATCTTACTTGATAACATCCGTGCTCCGCCACACACGCTTTTATCTTCCTAACTAGTCTCCATGTATACTTCTGGGGAGAAATTCTTTAGTTGGTCCTCTTCCAACTCTGACTTCGTCTCCTTTATTTCATCTCAAATATTCATATATCATCATATTACTTCTCAGTTTTTATACTTACTCTCTCTAAAGTTCCATGCTTCTCTCAGTCTATTTTTCCTTTCTTTTTTCAGTGTTAGCTTGCAAACCACAATCACATAGTCTAGCAGTCATTACCACCTTCACTTCTTAACCTTCGTGTCCAAAATATACACAACGATCTTTGCCTCGTCCATATATATATATATATATATATATATATATATATATATATATATATATATATATATATATATATATATATATATATACGAGATGCAGAAGGTGCTTGATTGTCTGGTGGAGGAAGGAGAAAAAGTGGGATTGGTAATAAATTGTGGAAAGACTGAAATTATTAATATGAACGTGGAGAATCAAATCGATTGTGTAACTGGGAATAATGTGGTGAAGACTGTAGAAAACTTTAAATATCTGGGAACGATTGTATCATCTAATGGATCATTAAACAATGAAATTGAGGAGAGGATTAGACAGACTTGGCGAGCTGTTGGAATGTTAAAATCTGTTTGGAATAATAATATGCTTTCGTTACATACTAAAGTGAAAATTTACAAGTCCATGGCTAGACCAGTTTTAATTTATGGGCATGAGTCATGGTACAGTACAATTGCAAAAGATCAGAAAGTATTAGGATTTGATAAGAAAATACTGAGAAGGATTCTTGGGGGAGAAAGGCAAGACAGAGTTACAAATGCAAGAGTAAGGGATATTACGAGAGTGGAACCAGTTAATGAATATGTGAGACTGTCTCGCTGGAAGTGGCTGGGGCACATATACAGAAAAGAAGGTAGTTTAATACAGGATGTGCCAGAGTGGACTACTAGAGGAAGACGAGGTAGAGGTAGGCCGAGGGAAACCTGGTTGAGGACAATGAAACGAGAAGCAGGAGAGGAGTGTTGGTGGGACCTGAAGGAGATGGCAAGAGACAAATATTGGAGGAGAGAGTTCATTGAGGCCCTATGAATCCCGTGGGGTGCCACAGGAAATGATTTATATATATATATATATATATATATATATATATATATATATATATATATATATATATATATATATATATGAACTACCTGAGTGAAATTTGTCAATAAGCATGGCAAAACGACTTGTACCAGTGGAGAGGATATTAGTGTGCCTTTGTTTAAATAAAAGTGTCTAGACTGTACACACACACACACACACACACACACACACACACATATATATATATATATATATATATATATATATATATATATATATATATCATCATCATCATCAGCCGTTTGAGTATCCACTGCAGGACAGGCCTATCCCGACCGAAGTGTGGACGATACAGCCAATGTATCTCTGTCAAGTGGCTTAGGCTGTCTAGTAGAGATTGTATGTAGGGTGAGAAATGCTTGTAAATGTAATTGTAGTGTTGGAGTGGCTTTGGATGTGTGTAGTCTGTGAACCAAGTGTAATCGGCTCTCGCAACCCGACAGGGTGCAAACATACTTTATAGTAAGCGACACTGGTTCAACCACAGCACTCCTTGTGTCCGCCAATGCAGTAGGTGGCCGGGTGAACACTCCGAAAGTTTATTACTCTGACGGGGCGCTAACCCTGGTCCACCCGTGTACAAAACGCACACTTTACCACTGTACCACAGAGGCTTCATATATATATATATATATATATATATATATATATATATATATATATATATATATATATATATTTATATATTTATGTGTGTGTGTGTGTGTGTGTGTGTGTGTGTGTGTGTGTGTGTACAGTCTAGACACTTTTCTTTAAACAAAGGCACACTAATATCATCTCCACTGGTACAACTCGGTTTTTCCATGCTTTTTGACAAATTTCGCTCAGGTAGTTCAGCACATTCTTTCCACTACATTTATCATACATGCTGTACATACAGTACACATAATCAAACGGATGCCCTCCCATTTTTCACGGCATTCTTCATCACTACCATTGACGCAGTCTAGAGCACAAGGCTCCTTTCACATCCTTCACCTAACTCATTCGTTTCTACCACCGTTCTGCTCTCGCCATTTTTTTTTTCTTTTATAATTCCCAGCTGCTCATTTCTATTCCATTGGTATCCTTCTAGTTTCCTCTTTTACATTTTCCAACTCTTTTTCACATATATTCTCATAATTCCTGACATCTTTATTTACTTATATATTTTTCATATAATTTATATTAGTCATGCTTCCCAATTCTTCACCTACCTTCTTTCTCTTACCTAATATCAACAAACTTTTATAGCCTTTCTTTCTGGCTTCTACTCCATGTACTTCTTCCCTTTCGCTTTCAGTTTTTTTTTTTTTTTTTTTTAATGAAAGGAAGAAGGAACCAAAGGCCTGGAGCCCACAAAATGTTCCCTCCTAGAAAAAACAAGTTCAATAGTACAGAGAGCCAAATTCAAGATCCGTTCATTTCGAGTCCTGGTCACTGCGTTTGAAAGACTGGAGATCATAGGCAGTAGGAAATTCAGACATAGGGAGAATTTCCGGAGCTGAACTGGCACGTCTTAATTGTTGTGCCAATCTTACTTGATAACATCCGTGCTCCGCCACACACGCTTTTATCTTCCTAACTAGTCTCCATGTATACTTCTGGGGAGAAATTCTTTAGTTGGTCCTCTTCCAACTCTGACTTCGTCTCCTTTATTTCATCTCAAATATTCATATATCATCATATTACTTCTCAGTTTTTATACTTACTCTCTCTAAAGTTCCATGCTTCTCTCAGTCTATTTTTCCTTTCTTTTTTCAGTGTTAGCTTGCAAACCACAATCACATAGTCTAGCAGTCATTACCACCTTCACTTCTTAACCTTCGTGTCCAAAATATACACAACGATCTTTGCCTCGTCCATATATATATATATATATATATATATATATATATATATATATATATATATATATATATATACCATATGTATTTATGTATTTCTCTGTGATTAAAATGTGAATTACTTATATATAAATACTTTTACCGAAAAAATTCTTTTAGTTTATGTCCATCATCGTTTTCTGGAAAAAAAAAAAATCATAACGTACTCTTCCATTTATATTGCTCCACAGTCTATACGAACACCATGTAACTCCTTGGCATGTGTTCTATTACCATAACAAGTTAATCCTTACACTTATCCTCCTCCCCATAACTCTCTCATCAAACAGTGCACATGCAGTACTTAGAGCAACTCCCATCCACTCAAACTTCAGCCATCGATGCACACTGAGTAAATGAAGTCATAATCCCATATTCCTCCCCTCTGTTCATCATTCCGTGAACATGTCTGATCCCTATACAGTATATGTCGCCTGGGAGAGCGGATACCAAGCCTTATCGATATCACAGATTTCGACTTCCCCTCTCACCCAGTATATTCTCTCTCATTTACTGTATGTCTTGCACAATGCCATCATATCATACCCTCTTACCTCCACCTGCAGCACGTAAGCTACTATAACCACCGATACCATTATCACTGTTATTGTAACCAGCACTACCATAACTATAATATCCTTAACACAACCACAACGGCCACTACAACACCCAGAACAACCACAATTCCTTCTCACCAGTAACACCACCCTCATTACCACACCCACATCCCTCACTACAATAACCCCCATAGCAGCCTCCAGTACCACAGCTGCCATAACCACAAATACAGTATAAACCCTCAACGTCCACAGTAATTTCTCCCACAGTCACAGCGCAACCACCACTACCAAAACCAGCTCCACCACAACCACAGTTACCAATGCCACACCTCTTGTCCACCACAATCGCCTTAACCACAGCTACAGTTTTATCCACCACAGCCACAACCGGTGCCACCACTACAACAACCAATACAGTACTACCACACCCACATACATCCCAAACTCACCACAACACCCACATACACCCCAGACTCATCACCTCAGCCACAACAACTGTTACTGTCACCACCACAACCTACTCCATCCCAAACCCTGCACCACAACCATTACCATAGTCTCCACACACAATTAATAACCTCCTCCATCCCAAAACCTTAATCAAATCCATCCCACTTCCATTCCAACAACAACCCCCACTACAACTACAGTCACAACAGTTCGTTTCTCCGTCTAAACTTGCATTACTCCCACCTGTCACGCGTGTCCCAATGGATCAAGGTATAGCCTAATCATCTTAACACCTGCGTAACTACCAGGTGTGTGATTGGGCCTGAGTTACGCCAATTAGGGGTTACAATGGCTCTGGGAATAGCATCTGAGCCCTGTAGTTGGTGGCTGGGTGGATGTGGATGGATGGCTAGTTAGATAGGAAGGTGGATGAGGGTAGATATTGATGACTGGCTAGTTAGACAGAGAGTTGTAGGAGAGGATGTTTCTGCTGTGGATAGTTGGTAGGATGGGAAGGTGTATGAATGGGTGGATGGCTAGATAGGAATGTTGATGAGGAGATGGATGAGTGGAAGTGGAACTGTGTGGATGTGGTGGGTGACTGTACAATAAACTGATGTGAGGGATGTGGATAGTTGGTTGGACTGGAACATGGATGAGTGAAAGGATGCGGGAGCTACATGGGACGATATAGATAGCTTGGTGGATGTATGGATTTGGCGAAAGATGGGATGGTGTGAATAGGTGGGTTAAGAGGTGGGTGTGAAGATGACTAATGAATAGGATCGTGTGGATGAAGGGTTGGACGAAATGGTGTGAACAGGCGGATCGGTAGATGAGTGATGACCGTGATGGTGTGGATGAGTGAATGAGGATGTGAATGGATATATGAGGGTATGGATGGGTGAATGAGGGCGTTGACAGGTGGATAAGGATGTGGATGAGACGGTGTGGATGAGTGAATGGAATGGGTTGGATCAATGAATGTGGGATTATATGAGTGGCGCATCGAACTTAGTGGATGTGGTGGTAGACGACTAAGTGGATGGCTAGACGGATCATATATTGTGGATGTGGTGGATAGATAGATGGATGAAAGGCTTAGTTGGATTGTCAGTTACAAGAACTGTCATTCTTCAGGACTGATGGCTTGATAAGGAGGTGAACAAGTTTGTGGATAAGATGGAGTGGATGTGGTGAATAAGAAGGTGAATGGTTAGGAGTATATGGGAATATTGATGAGTTAATGGGTGAATGGTGGATGGAATTTCGCATTTACAGTGTGTGTGGCTCGATAGGAAGGTGGATGGTTAGCATCATGGGAATGTGGATCACTGAGCGGATATAATGTGAATGAGAGATGGCTGGTTGGTTGGGAACACGGAAGGGTTATGGTAGTTATGGCTCTGAGTCGTTCTGAGAAGGCCACCTGAGTTGTCTGGTTTGGAGTGGAGTGGAGGGATGGAAGAGGTGGTGGATGGATAGGAATGTGGATGAGAGGGTGTGGATGGAATGCTGAGTAGCGAAAAGGAAGGGAGGTGAATGAATTAATGTAGATGTGGTAGCTGAGAAGATGAAAGGGTACGTGAATAAGGGAGCACTTGGGTCGGATGGCTGGTGGACAAGATGGACAGACGTAATGATGTGGACGTTGTGAAAAATTTGTTGCGCTGATATATGAATGAAGGATGTGGATGGAAAGATCCTGACTTGATGAATGAGGGGGTGGATGATGGATTGGATGTCGTGGATAGTTGCAGATAGGTGAGAATTCCAGGATGGTTGTGTTACTGAAGCGCTTCGGAAAGAGGGGGTAAATGTGAAGGTGGATGGCTGGATGGACATATGGCTGACTGGGTGGATGCTGAGGTTGATAGGATTCTAAAAATATCTAGGTGCATGAAGACAATATTGATAATTGGAAACCCAACGATTTTGTCTGGGTATCAGCTGTTGTAAAGCTACTTACACTAATATTCCAACCTACATGTCCTAGAAAATGACCGAAAAGAAGGAAGCTCTCTACCCACCCCACATGGTGTCTTAACTGGCAAGAAAAAAGGAAATAAAAACACCTTGAATATTGGAAGGAGCAATATGGGCATTAAATCGGAATGACAGGAGAGAAAATTCAATGATCTCTCTCTCTCTCTCTCTCTCTCTCTCTCTCTCACACACACACACACACACACACACACACACACACACACACACAAAATCGTTGGATCATTCTCAGTTACTGTGCTCAGTCGTCTGCTAATGTGTCAACGTGGAAATAAAGACCTTTGAGTCAGTCGGAGCCTATACTGTCGAAACATTCCTCAAAATATAATTTAATCGCATTTGCAAAATTATGCTAACCAAGCTATTTAGCCAGTTATTATAATTTTCCACTGGGCGAATGTTACGATTTATTTTTTTTTCCATTACCTCAGAGCTTCCTCTCATTACTTCTAGTCTCTGTTTCGTTCTGCATTTCGAACAGATAATAGCAACTGACATAAGACTTGTCAAGAATTTTTGTTTAAATGGCTGTCCTCTCATTCATCTTTTTTTTTTTTATTATTTGTTTTTAAAGGAAACCATATTAATTTCTGTATGTGTTCTGAGTAGGGCTAGCTTTGCATTGATGGGATTACGTTAGTAGTCCTTCGCTGGCTCCTCTCGAGTTTATCTTAGTCCTCGTTAAGCTTTGGGGACCAGTAGTGTACTGATTATTTTCGATGTGATTTAATTACTGACTTCAAAGTTTGGGGTTTATAGGCTACCTGGCGTTGATTTACTATTTATTTACTTTTTTTTTTTCCTCGAAGCTTTTGACGACGAAGAGAAACATCTTGATAACCCCCCCTTTTTTTTTTTTTTTTAAATATTGTCAACATTTCCATTTCAAAGACGTCTTCTGTAGTTGTTTATTGCTACTCCGAGATTATTATAATCAGGAGATTTTTTTTTTAACTAGAATAAGTAGTATACCGTTTATTAACCGAAAGTGTATAAAACCGTCTGGAGGCTGCAAGAATAACTGACCGAAGAGGCCAAAGGAACTCCTGGATCCCTCTCAACATTTTCTCAGACATTAGCTCGTCACACCTTTTATACTCGTATTAAATGCTTTAATCATCAAAGAACATAACATTAAATTATTTATCTACGTTAACTTCCATGTGCCACTTTTCGCCCAAGTTGATTTTATTAACATATTGTCTGAATTCCCAAAATACTCTTTATATTGGTACGCCAAGGGACAGAAACCTTGACATAAATCCACACATAGTTAAAGGTAAAGGACAGAGTAGAACATAATAGTAAAGATAACCTTGACATTGGCACAAAAAGAATTACGGTTTATTTCTTAACTCTAGGAGACTGATAAATGTATAATAATTTTTTAAAAGATTGTACCTGCCTGCACTCTCTCTCTTTCTCTCTCTCTCTCTCTCTCTCTCTCTCTCTCTCTCTCTCTCTGTTTGCCAGTATCAATCTATCTGTAGAAATAAAAGTGAAGCAATTAAAAAAAAAAAAAAGATTCCTCTGCACCTGCACCACCTATCGGTCAACAAATCTGTCAATCCATCTATCTCTTTATCTGTCTATGTATCTATTTACAGTATATATATATATATATATATATATATATATATATATATATATATATATATATATATATGCAGAGGAAGTAAAACACAGAAGCCCAAAAGCACAAAACGATTCACTGAACGTCACTGACACATTATCAGTCTGTATCTGTCTGTCTATCTGTCTATCCACCAATCCATCTGTCTATTTGGAAACGTAGAGAAAAGTATACGAAGAAAGATGAACCGCATCATTCAGCGTCCCTAACACTTTATCAGCCACATTAACTGATTATATCTCTGTCTGTTGGTCTGTTGATCTGTGTATCAAAATCTCTGTGTACCGTAGGCGTCTGTTTGTTTACCTGTCTGTCTGTGTATGTCAATATTTTTTTATGTAAGGAAAAAGAAATCAAAGGCTGGAAGCCCGCAAGACTGCTCCTTTCGAGAAAAAATGAAAAGTTAACAGACAGCCAAATTCAAGAACTTTTCATTTCGAGATGCCTGGACACACTGCATTTGAAAGACTGTAGGCCATAGGCAGTAGGATATACAGACAAAGGAAATTAGTTCTCGAGTCGACCTACTGCAGACATGAAGGACTTGGAGTAATGGCTAACTCTTGCATTAGTGAGCTGGACAGAAAAGGGATGTGAGTTTGCTGTTAGATGGGTGCTACGCGCGCGCCGTAGTGGTGGAGGAATGCAAACAGACAGTTCAGAGGAGTAGATCTGCCTGTTTTTACAGCAGATGGTTTATCTATCTGTCTATCTATATGTCTATTTATCTGTCCCTATCTGTCTGTCTGCCTGTCTGTATGCACACGAAATGTAATGAACCGAAAACGGTGGCATTTAAAATCACACACTCAATGTCCCTAACACAGCAAACCATCATATTTATTTTATTAACTACCAGCAATATTTGTCTATATCTATCTATCTATACTATAGGGAAAGAGCGATGCCTACCTATCTGTCTGTCTATCTGGGCTTGTCTGTATGTCTCTGTCTTTGTCTATCTGTCCATCTGTCGATCTACCCATTTATATCCATCTGTGCCTCTGTTTGTCCACTTATTTATCTAACTGCCTATTTGTGTAAGGTATATGTTTGTCTGTGTATGGATATATGTATGTATTGTCTTGTCTGCGTTTGTCCATTTGTCTGTCTGTCTACCTATACGAGTACATCCGAGACAAAAACGGAAAAGATAAAACAAGATTAATTCAGCGATCCTGATACATGGTCAGCTAAATTATCACTCTGTCTATCCATATTTAACTATCAATCTGTCTTTCTGTATATATGCAATTAAAGCAAGGGGAAGGAAACAAACAAAAAAGGATTAAAAACTTGTACTCAACGTCCCTCTCACGACAATCAGTCATGGAATAAAAAGTTCCATGCAGGTCAGGGCTTAAAAACATTTTCCTCCAGAATCGGTGATCAGAAATGACCCAGACATTTCTCTGGGCCAAATCCGCTACCACCAGTCAACACGGTCGGCCGCCACCAATCAACACGGAAGCATTTTATTCAGCAGCCATTTTGGCATGATCAAGTGAATTTAGAGTGTCATACGTAAAATCATACTTTGTTCCCTGACTGGATTCACTGATATCTGAATGCTTAAGACATGGCCGCTTGTATCTGGCTTGTTCATGCTGTTGAATTATTCAAGCTATTTAAAGACGATTTCATTAAACTTGAGGGCCTCCGAAACTGAAGGAGGTAACGCTTGCAGTCTGGTGTCAAAGTCTTCTTCTTCTTCTTTCTTTCTTTCTTTTACTGTACTCATATGATATTCTTACGCTTGAGATTTTTCGAATTAGAATGGTTTCTTCTGTCTTTCTATCTGAGTATCTATCTCTAAGTCAGTCTATAGATGCGTCTGTCTATTATTCAGTTTTTTCCTCTAACCGTGAGAGTACGAGCGTCTAGGCTTATTGACCCTTACATTGAAGGCAAAGCTGGCCAGCACCCCTCTTTCCTGAATGGCAATATGTGAGCATTAATCCAAAACTACCCTTCAGCTGTAAATCCTTGCATGTCCCATCCGACTAGACCACCTTGACCCACGAGACCACCAGGTGTCATGGGATTATATGGTTATCGCTCAGTGTCATAGATTATCCAGTGGCTTGCAGAAACAGTTTTGCTACTTAATGTACAGCCATCTAAAACTAGAAGCATATCATGTGAGCAGATGGTGGATGTTCCCACCTAGCAATATAGAGGTTACATACAATCCTCATTAATCCCTTCACTTCTTCAGATCTCACCTCTCGTTAAGTTAATAAAATCGCTGTGGATACAAAGAATAAATGCATAATTTTGTAAATGGAGTCAGGTGACTTTGTACAGAATATTGTGGGAAGCAGTGTTACTAAAATCAGTTTGTTTACTTGTCACGGACAGACTAACGGGCTCCTATGACTCACTTTCCTCTAAATCTCTAACGTCAGGTGGCATAATACGAAAAAGATGCCACCAAGAAGAATAAGTAAATTTAAAAATCAGTCTTCCTTCCCGCAGTTACTGGACGCACTAACGACCAGATACTTAAAACTCAACTTCCTTGGTTCAGGTGACCTATTGTACCGGTATTAGTTTATTTTTACTGCCTGCATACGAGTGTTTATTTCAGGGTGGTCCTTAGGTAACGAATGGGTCAGTGAAGCAATATTTAACCCCTAAGTTGCAAAAGTCTACCCTTAGCTGAAGAAAGAAAACCGTCTGAAAGCAATAATAATGAATAGAAATTACGTCCCCGGGGCTGAATAGGATAAATTGGAAATGAAAGGCATGATTCTAATTTTTTACTACTCTGAATAAAACACCTGTGATTATTATATGTTATCAGCCTGTCTCGCACAACAGGCAGTAGTAATACAGAGAGGCCAGACACGTCCCATCTTCGTCATGTAAGAAGGAATCATCATCAGAATATAATATGTCTTCCCGTTCCTGGTTTCAACTTGATATCCTTCAACGGAATGACTTATTTTATGTTTTACTCTTCCTACCACCAGACAATTACTCAGCTTAGGAAAGGACTATCGAACTGCAAGGGCCAGATAATTGTCTTCATTAACCCCTCCACTGCTCGATATAATTTTACCTGTCTCTCTATCCATCTGCCTATTGCCAGACGTCCTAATCCCGTAGGAGATTGCCACAAACAAATCGCCCCCATGTCGCCCATTTTCCCGCCATTTCATTGCCCTCCTCCCGGCTCACACCCCCTTTCTCATATACAACTCCATTCCCTCTCTCCATCTCATCCTCGGCCTCCTCCTCCTCCCTTCACCTCACGCACATACACTCTGTTCGTTAATCTCTTGCCATCCATCCTTTCCAAATGGCCAAACCGCCTCAGCGTATTTCTCCTAATGTCTTCTGTCACATCCACACCACAACGCTCACAACTCAATTTATCATTGCCTTCAAAGCCCCAGCAACCTTTCTTTTTTGTTAAACCCTTTCAAGCACTTCATCTTCCAAACTTCCATCCTTAGTCATGAGACTACCCGAGTACTTAAATCCACTCACATTTTCCATTTCCACTTCATCCAACCTCGCTGTACATTCGGTGACTTCATTTCTCTCGAAGACCATAACTTTACTCTTCCCTCCATCCACCTTTAGATTCCGTTTTTACACACTCTCCCAAACTCATTCACCAAGCCTTGCAATTCCCCTTCGTCTTCGCTTAACAAAACAGGATTATCTGCTAACAATAATACAGCAAGTTTCCAGACGCTGCGCTCTCTCATTAGGGCCTCTCCAACATCCACTGCACTGCTATGTATCTCATTTATATCCCCACCCATAAACAAATTGAACAGTCATGAAGGCATGACACAACCCAGTTTGAATCCAACATTCAGACAGAAAAATTCACTCAGTTCGCTATCCACACGCGCTGCAGCCTTAGCACCTTCATTCATATTTATAGTCTTCACGGCATTCAGTCAATTACTCCATACAGTATATTCTTAACATTTTTCACATGAACTTAAAAAAAAAAAAAAAAAAAAATCTGGAGTCAATAACAATCAAACGGAGAATGACGTTCTCCAACTGAAGGAGTTGTGTGTGTGTGTGTGTGTGTGTGTGTGTGTGTGTGTGTGTGTTTATACATTTGTGTAATAATAATAATAATAATAATAATAATAATAATAATGTTACCTAACTACTTAATGCATAGCCACAATAAGGAAGCATCGCCATTGTATGGTATATAAGGTATGAAATTTCGGCATCATTAACAGGTCTCTGTCCTTTAAAAGTAGTTCAAGGTCATTCATATTTGGATAAATGGATATTTAGATCATGTAGAATAAACTAAGGCATCGTCTTGTGTAATATCAACAGGATCTGAAGACAAAGACGCGGAAGAAATAAATAAAGCATTGTTACATTTTACATTTGTCTGAATAACTGGCTAACTGCATGCTTAACTGTAACCATATCCCTTTCATATAATATGAAGGACCACAGATATATTTCTGTAAAGTTAAAGCTTTATAGTTTTTGTGGTCTTCTCTAAAATTTGTTACGAAGAAAACATTGAGCAGATATGAATTCGATACTTTCCACTTGCCAAAACAACAAAATATTCAGCCAAATTCTCAGCATTTTTTTTTTCGTTTGCCACAGGAAATTCAACCGAATAGCTGTATCTCAATTAGTTTCTGAGATATTTCAATTTCAAGTATCCAATTTTTGCACGATAAATGAGTTAATGACCTTCAAAACTAGGTCAGGGTCATTTATATTTGGCACATGTTGGCTATTTAAGTTACTCTAAGGTACACTCGCTCCAGAAAGTATCGTTGCACTGTGGGTCCGATGCCATTCGGAATGATTCGACCATGTGGCAGTGACACCCCGTTAATACCTGTATATGTTATAACATTTACGGTCGTTCCCTGCTCATTATGAAGGACACAAGTTGTGTCTGATATAACAGTCATCTATCGTCTGAGATGTCTGCGTGTGGGAGGACAGAACCGCAATTTCCAATTTCCCTTGTACCGGTGTCATAATATTTAACACATATTCTGCACATATTTTCTGGAGCGAGTGAACCTTCATGTATAACACAAAGATCTAAGAAAATAGAAGTGCAAAGAAAAATGTTAAGAGTACTTACTAAAACAACAAGCTTCGACATATATATCGCAAAGCTTCTATCTATCTATTGCCAGACGCCGTAATCCCATAAGGGGTGGCCACAAACAATTCGTCTCCATGTCGCCCTGTCCCCTGCCATTTCACTGCCCTGCTCCCAACTCACACCCCCCTCTCTCATATACCTCTCCACCCCATCCCTCCATCTCATCCTCGGTCTGCCCGTCCCTCTCCCCCCCTCCACCTCACTCATATACACTCTCCTGGTCAGTCTCTCACTCTTCATCCTCTCCACATGGCCAAACCACCTCAGTGTGTTTCTCCTAACGCTTCCTGTCACATCCACATCCACACCACCACGCTCCTTCACTTCTTCATTTGATAGTCTGTCTCTCCATGTGACTCCACATGCTCCTCTCAAGTAACTCATTTCCACTGCTCTCACTCATGACTTCTGTCCCTCCATACATTAGCGTTGGTATCACAATACTGTCATGCAGTAACTTTTTCACTTTCATGCTCACTTCCCTGTTTCTTATCACTGCCTTCAAGGAACCAGCAACCTTTCTTCCTTGTTGTACCCTTTCAAGCACTTCACTCTCTAAACTTCCATCCTTACTCATCACACTACCCAAGTACTTAAACGCACTCACATTTTCCGTTTCTCCTCATCCAACCTCACTGTACATTCACTGACTTCACTTCTCTTGAAGACCATAACTTTACTCTTCCCTCCATCCACCTTTAAACTTCGTTTTTACACACTCTTCCAAACTCATCCACCAAGCCTTGCAGCTCCCCTTAGTCTACACATAACAACACAGTATCATATACAAACAAGAGTACAGGGAGTTTCCAAACATTTCCCTCTCTCACTAGGGCCGGTCCAACATCCACTGCCCTACATTGTATCTCTTTTATAATCCCATCCATATACAGATTGAAGAACCATGGAGATATGACTCATCCTATTTTAATCCAACCTTCAAAAAGAAAAATTCACTCAGTTCACCATCCACACGCACTGCAGCCTTGGCACTCTCATACATACTCTTCACGGCCTTCAACAACGTCTCATCTACTCCATAATTCTTAATACTTTCCACAATCCTTGTCTATCCACCCTGTCATTTGCTTTCTCCAAATCCATGAAGGCTGCATACAACTTCATTCCTTTCTCTAGAAACTTTTCCACTAAAGATCTAAGAATGAATATCTGATCTACACAACCTATTCCCTTCCTAAAACCTCCCTCTTCTTCGCCAACTAATTCCTATGTTATTTCCCTAACCTGTCAATAAGTATCCTACCATATACTTTTCCTATTACACTAAGAAGACAAATACCCCTATGAATATCACATACTCGCACTTCTTTTTCCCCTTTTCCTTTGTACAGGGGAATAATTATACCTGACTTCCTCTCCTCTGGGATTCTACCCTCCTCCCAGGCCAATCTGCACATCTCCCATATCCATTCCTCTACTATCTCTCTTCCCATGCTTCAGCATTTCACCATACACTCCATCAATTCCTGGGTCTTTCCTCCATTTTAACTTACTTTATTGCTTCCACAACTTCCATCCTACTGATTTCTTCCTCTCTTCTCACATCCCTCCGCCTCCCAGCCATTCCCCAGCCACTTACACTTGCATTACTTTCATTCCCTATGTTCAACAATTCCTTAAAGTGTTCTCTTCATCTGCTCACTTTTTCTCTCTTCTCTTCCTGTAATCTACCATTTTTATATTTCACTCCCAACTAACTTTTTTGGCACCCTGTCTACCTCTCTTTACCTCTTTCCATAACATTATCTTACTTTCCTTCCAATTTTCACTCAAATTCCTTCCAAATTCCTCATCCACTCTCTTCCTAATCTCTCTTGCTAATCTTTTAGCCTCTCTCTTCCTTTCTACATATAACTCTCTCTTCCGTCTCTTAACTTCTTCCATGCCCCTATTTCTCATCCACTCACTACATGACTTCTTCTTTTGTGCCACAGCCTCTCTCACCTCTTCATTCCACCTTGCTGTTCCTTGCACCCTCTTTCGTCTTCTCTTTACCCCACTTACCACCTCAAATGCTGCACAGATTACTTCAGTGAATATCTTACATACACCTTGCACGTCCCCCATCTGCTCCAATCCATATTACCCAATCGCTCCTCCACTTCCCTCTTTTATTCTGCCTTTTTTCCATCCTCTTGTAACCTTTCCTCCCTCCTTGTATGCACTACTTTCACCTGCCCTTCCCTTCTTCTATTTCTCCATTTCATTTGGACCTTGATTTACCCCAACCTCTATATACTCTTGCATCCCATTGTTATTAATATTAGTAAAGTTACTGTTATTATAATAAATAACAACAATAATAATAATTAGTTACCTATTCTTATTGTGTAGCCACATTAAGGAAGCCTTGCATTCGTACTGTGTAGCCACAGCAAGGAAGCGTTGCCATTCTTATTGTGCAGCCACAATAAGGCACCTTGAACACTCTTAATATGTAGTCACAGTAATGAAGCTCCTCCTTAAATACTTACGATTTATAAGGTACGTGTAATAAAAGCAATATCTGAAGACCAGAAGGTAACTTAGTGTAACATCAACAAGATCTTAATAAGATCGTGCCGAACGAAGCATGTGTAAATTTTACGTCTGTCTCAATAACTGGACAACCATATCCTTAACTGTAACCATGTTCCTATGAGATCATATGTGGGACCACAGCTATATGTCTGGAAAGTTACAGCTTTAAATCTTTGCTGGTTTTCTCTAGAACGTGCTGCAAAGAAAAAAATGATCAAATTTGAATTTGGTGCTTTCCACTAGGCTAAATGACAAAATATTAAGCCAAAACTGTTCAGCAAACAATTTTAAAATAGGATTTTCAGCCAAATAGCTGTGTCTCAATTAGTTTCGGACACAGTAAACTCATGATTATCCAGCGCAACTGAGCCAAAGGCCAGCTGGATACTGTCAAAATGCTGGGTTATGCAAAAGACCCCCCTAGGAACCCCTAACTCCCCAACGCAGTAGCAGTTATCAACTGTCTAACCCCTACAAAACTGTTTAAAAAGTCAAAAAAGTCAATAGATATTTGTAATAATTAAATAGTGTTATGTACTGTTAAGTATACTGTAGTTTTACGTACAGAAGCAATTTCATGTTGATGATGGGGAACAGTCTCCCCAGCCGGGAGACCCGTTTTCTTTCATCCGGCAGTACTGTATTAACATACACGTTGTATGAATCGGTGAGAAACAGCTTAAAGACTTTCCCAATATTAAAATATCGTACTGTATGTACTGTGAAGCACACTGTAATTTTTTGTACAGAAACACATTTCATATTGATGGTGGTGATCATGATGGTGGTGGTGATGTAAAGACGTTATTGTAAAATACTGTACAATAACGCCCAAAATAAACAATAAAAAAAAGAATAACCATCAGTCAAATGAAGCATGCTTCACTGAACTGTACTGTGTACACCATACTGTATTTTAATCGATCGAAATATTTACAGATGACTCCGTCACACAGATCCAAAAGAAAACTTTCCTCTCGTAGTAGCAATGACAAACTTCACTTGGGATGAAACAGTTGCCTAATTTATTTTATATTTTGTGTTAATGATTACTTTGCGGCATGATTATTTTGCTTAGTAAAATAAACACTTTACATCAGTTCTTCTTGCTTAGTGATAGTTTAATTGACTTTTCTTTCCAAAACACTTTCATCAGTGCCTTAGCCAAATCCAAGTCACTTGTGCAGTACAGTACACTTCAGAAAACTGTAAGTTATACTTACCTGAAAGGAGAGGGGTGAAGGGACAGCAACACTATGTGTCAGACAAACACTCCAGCACTAGAAGGCCAGCCAGATTTTTTAAGGAAACCCATCGCAAAGTTGCCATTTAATAATATAATCTTTTGGGAGGGACATAGAGTGCAATGAAATCTCGTTTGCACATCGGCACCATAGCGGTGGAGGAATACAATGGAGAGTAAGAGAACATCCACCTTCCTGTTGCCAGCCAATGAAAACTCTCATTAGAAGTCTCCCTCCCCTGCCTTAGCCAATCAAAACTCTTTTACACCCTACCACTGAATAACTCACCAACACCCTGTGAGCTGCTTGGTCTGCCAACCGTCAACCCTCCCTCCCTCTCTGCCGCCCTCACTTTCATAATGCAGTGTAGTATATCCCCATTCTTTTTTGTGTACTGTATTTCATGTTTATTATTATTATTATTATTTTTGTTGGGGGGGAGGATTACAACTGCATGTTTGATGACAACAACTGTTGCATTCAGGTTAAAAACGTACTGTACTTTTATCCAGAAGAAAGGGTCCTTCAAGCCGGGTAGTGTCAAAGATTTTATGCTTACTGTCACGGACCATTTTAATTTACCTATTGGCTACGCAAAATAATGTATGCTGGGTAGTGCCAAGATGGATGATCGGAAGATTATTGTATATAAGTTTTATGTATGCAAGTTTTAGAATTAAAAAAAAAAATGTATCACCGTCAAAAATAGGTCACGGTCGTTTATATTTCGCATGAGGAATTATGTTACCCTAGGGTACCTTTGCATAAAATATCACCAAGATAATACAAAAAAGTGCAATGAAAAGCAATTATTAGTTACCTATTCTTACTATCCACCCACACCATGGAAACTTTGCCATAACTATGAATGGTATATACGGTATGTGTAATATAAACAAGACCTGATTACCCTAAGGCAGTGGTTCTTAACCTAAGGGTCGCGACCCAAATATGGGTCGCCAAGCCATTTGGAGTGGGTCGCCAAGAGACAAATATATTACTGATATTATTAATGTTGTATGCTATTACTTTTTAACATATTACCGTACTTGTCGATACTTCACACTTTACATTCTCTCTCTCTCTCTCCTACAGTAGACGATTGCATTTGGCTTAACCCACCCCGTGCCGTCGACATATGGGTACGTTGCAACATTTTGCATTTGCCAGTCCCGGCGATGTACTGGTACGTCGTGCAATTGCAAAGTCCCTAATTTGGACAATTTTCAATTTTCACACGTCATTTTTCGTACGTATACACAGCACACCTTCCTCTATTCCTCTACAAGTTGCCAAGCAGGGACAGTGCCTTACACCACATAACCTCCCCCCTCCCCCCCTCACGCCATTGTCTCGGCAATTCACCTGTTACCAGTGACCTGGCTAGTAAAGATATTCAGGGCCAGAGTGATTCCCCAATCGATGACAATGTGAAGGACAAAGTTTACATAGCATTAGAAGAAGAAACAGTCAGAAATAATGATCAGATAATGTGGCAAAAAAAAATTCAGGTATGGTGATTAGTTAGTGAGTGAAACAATGCTTATAATGCCTATATTACTGCTTGAAAACCAAAATACTCTCATACTACATATAAATTCGTACCAAGTAAATAAATAAATACCGTTTATGAGTTGTGTGAAATAGTTACCCCCCCATAGAACTCGTTTTCTTTGGTGCCAGCATGTTAGAAAACCCAGTCAGGTAAGGAGGAACTCCTTCCTGGATCGAGTATTTTAAACCTCAGGTGAGCGATTTCTCTATGAATTTTCAATGTTTCTCACCAAAAGCGGAGGTTTTAGCCAAAAAAAAAAAAAAAAATGAAAATACCTAGGGATTGGGGGATGTCGGAGGTGTGGAAAACCTCGGGACGTGATGGGTTAAAAAAAGATTATTGCCATGCACACAACTGGGAGTAGAGTACCGTTACTGTACATTTTATATTTTAAATCTTAACCGTTTTCATTTCGGAGTAATGATGCCCAGCTCATGGCTTACGTACGGTACCGAGGTCCAGAAGACATGGAAGAGGAATTTCTGTTCTGTCAGCCATTACACACAACCACAACCAGAGAAGATATTTTCAGTACTGTGGACTCATTCTTCAAGGAAGAAGGGCTTCAGTGGAATCAGTGTTTTATGTCTGTTGTGACTGTGCACCAGCAATGCTGAGAGTACGTCATGGCTTCATTGCTAGAGTTAAAGAAGAAAATCCATTCGTGCTGATTGTTGTCTCCTTCACCGGGAGAATCTTGCTTCTCAGGGGTTGTCACCTGAGTTACAGAAAGTGACGCAGTAAGTCATCCAGATAGTCAGTTTCATTAATCTAGGGCTGACCTCCCTGATCCTAATTACGTGCCCTCCCCTCCATGGCTGCCCCCTGTGATCCAGTGTCTTGCACTCTCCAAAGCCTGCCCCAGCGCATCTCTGCCCTCCCTTCTCCATCATGATGGCCTCCGGAGAATTGCATCTCTCTGGAACCCAGGGACTGTGTAATACTTTACTGATGGGTTTGTCACTGTTGAGGGGTCAGCTGCATTCTTCAGTGAGGGCCGTGTTGGGACTTGGAGGCTCCGCTCTGGGACCTCCGTATACGAGACAGCTGGCCACCGTCCTTGGCGCTCTCAGACATGCACACCTACACCAATGTCGATGCATAGTCATCCATACCGACTCACTCTCGTCTCTGTACTGTCTATGAGCCAGTCCTTCGCTGACAATGTGCACCTTCTGACCTCAATCGCAGCCATGGCTGACTCCATCACTTGTCGTGGTGGGAAGGGTTTCTTGCACTGGCTGCCTGGCAATGTAGGTATCACTGGCAACGAGAGGGCCATTGCCGCCGCTCGCTGTGCTACCACTCTCCCCAGCACCACTTTACCCCTCAGGCCTAACCTTTCCCACATAAAATGCGAAGTCCACCTAGCCATCTTGCGCCTCACCCGTGCAGACCATGAAGCTTGAGTGGTGGAGGGCTTCCGTTCTGCCATTTGGCATGTACGGGCCACAAACTATATGCCCCTTGCTCTTTCTCATGTTCCCAACTCACAAATAGTCTGCCTACGCCGACTGCGGCTCAGCTACTCATTTCTCCCAGGTAGCAGGGTTAGCCCCTGCACCTTGCCCACATTGTCCTCATATTGATGAGTGGCCTCTCCTTCACTACCTCCTTGACTGACCCTTCACTACTGCCCTTCACTCCACTCTAGGAGGCAGCCTCGTTAGACGGGTGTCGGCTTTTGATACCGCAGTGGAATTTATTGCTTTATCTCCCACTTCAGTCCTCCTCAACATCGTTTTCACCTACTCTCCACCTCGCTAGTCTTACCCACTTTTAACATTTCACCCATCCCTGTAGCCGAGGCACTTCCCTGCCCCCTTTTTTTAGAGCAACTTATTTCCCTGATGGGCCCTATTGGGCCAGTGTTCTCCCATAGGAGACAAATCTCCAGGAAGAAGAAGAAGATGCTATTTGGCTTGTGCCCATGTCAATACTACTTAAATATAAATATAAATATAAATATATTCTTTATTTGTTTATTGGTGTTACACAATAAGATTTGTGACAGCATCATTATTAATATTAATACTATAGTAGGACTCGCATAAATTTGCGCCTGTGGCCCGCACCTGTGTACAGTGTTGCCACGTTTTCTATACCGTTATCTCTCTCTCTCTCTGTCTCTCCTGGCGGGAGATGTGAGCCACCCTGAGTACTTTTGATTCTTTTATAAGTTATTTATAATTGTGCTTTCATTTGTTAATTTGGTTTTGTTATATTTAGTGATATTTATCATTTTTTGTATACGGCAACAGATGACCTGTTGTTGCAGTGCCATGATTGATTTTCATTCATTCATTCTCTTTCCCCTTCCTCCATCTCTCTCTCAGCCTGACAATGCCTCCACCACCACCACCCCCCGTCATGCCGATAATGCATTCAACCTTGCCCCTCTCCTGCCTGCCTCTCTCTCTCTCTCTCTCTCTCTCTCTCTCTTTTATTGCAAGAGACATTTTAGATACTTTCTTTTACATAATATTGTATATATTGTAAATCTGACATCATTTCCACACCACCCTTGAGGTCAAGGCCACCGACTGGGTGTGGAAGTGTTGCCGCTCGCGAGTGAATAATGTTTTTTTTTTTTTTACTTCGGTATTGGCATATGCCTATTATTTTGTCCTACATATTAGCTTATGATTATAAATGTGATTATTCCTCGCCCTTAAAATTATGGTAAAAGCCAGTAAATGTGAGCATTTTTCCCTAGCAACACCTGTACAAGCTATACTTGGGTCTATGGAGGGGTAGTACTTTACCTTAGGCCAGACTGGATGTGTCAGTGTTGCCACTCACAAGAATTATATGAATTATTTCTTTTACTTTGGATATTGGCATATTTCTTCATTTTTCAGGCTCATTATCTTATAAACATAACTGTGATATTATTACCCACCCTAAAACTACGCTAAAAATCATTAAAAGTTACTACAATTTCTTTTAGCAACACTGTACAATATGTATGCCATGTTTCTGTGTTATTGTATAAATATTTTATGCATAATAAGATTAATGTTGATTCATCCATCAAAATACACAAGTGTAAGTTTTATTCATCTGAATTTATCGTATTTGTGATGCCTTGTACATAAATAGCTTCCGTTTCACATCGCAAGGTGGGGAAACGTGGCACTATTGTACACAGGTGTGGGCCACACCACAGGTGTAAATTTACGCGAGTCCTACTATAGTACCATTTTATTAAGATTTGCAATATACGTGATGGAAGCTTATTGTTTTGGTATTGTTGTTTTTCTTTGCACTTTTTTTTCTTAGATCTTGATATTATACAGGAAGATACCCTAGGGTAACCCAAGTACTTGTGCAAAATACAAATGACCTTGGCTTATTTTTGAAGGTCATATACTAATTTTTTGTGCAAATTCTGCATATTTCAAATTTAAATATCTCAGAAACTAATTGAGACACAGCTATTTGAATAACCCGCGCCCTCCCGACCACTTTTTCACCACTGACACCCTCCAATCCCGACCATTTTTGGACCAAAATTTTTTTGGCTCAAACTTCCGTTTTATGAGAAACAATGGCCAATCACAAAGAAAGTGTTCACAGGGGTCCGTAAGTGGCCTAAACAGGTATACCTTCATTACACCTGGTACCGTGTTCTGTGGAGGTGGTCTGTGGCTTTCACGTTTTCTATGGTATTATAAGTCTGGGAAAGCAATAAAAGTAGGTAGATATGTATTTATTACAAAAAAAAAAATGTGGTACAAGAGTAAATTGGATTTTATACAAAAATAGAGGTGAAATAAGCATTGTTCCATCGGACAAACCGAGCGAAATCGGCCAAACTGTTCACTGATGAATCGCTAACATTGCTGATTCATCATACATATCATTTTTTCAACTTACATAATACATCTCCAATAACATTATACCATTTTCCACTTTAGAGAACTGTTTTTACGTATTCACAGGCCTTTCGATAATATTTAGCGTAATGTTAGAGCATATTTACGTAGTGAGTGAACTCGATGTGACTGTTGTTTCAACTCGCATTTTGTTTTTTCAACCTACATAATACTTTTTCAATAACTTTATACCCTTTTCCACTTTAGAGAACGACACACTACCGTCTCCAGCCTCGTCCCCATCGTCCCCTTCGTCAGGGTGGGGAGAGGAGAGTGGTGGGGGAGGTTGGGAAGGTGGAGAGCGGCGCCCTTCATCACTTGCACTTCTCTTCCCTCTCCCTTTTCCTTTCCCTTTTCCCTTCCCTTTCCTTCCTTTCCCCACATCATGGGGCTGTGGGGAGGAAGTGAGGGAATATTGTGGGGCGAAAGACGCGCTAGGGAGCGGCTCCACCTCGCCTCCCCTATGCCCACGTACACCACGTGCTCATGCTGCCTTCCTCACACCACTTTCCCTTTCACTGCTCACTCCCGCCACACGACTTCCCGCCACACCACTTTCCCTTTCACCCCTCACTTCCGCCACACCACTTTCGCCTTCCCCAGACAAAAAAGAAGGACCATACCTGATTTGCCTTGTCGCCGCACCTTCTGATCCTCGAGGTGAAATTTTCTCCTTCCCCAACCACGAGGCAACATCACGTCCTACGCCGCCGTCCTTGTCTCGTCCTCATCAGAATCTTTCTCTAGGGGCTGGAGAGAGGTCCGTGCATGTGTATGGGGTCCATGCTGGCCTTCCCTCGCCTTACGATACGTAACATACCGCTTTTTCCTCAGCGAAGGGACCTCCTCATCACTGCTGGTTATTTCCTCCTCAGGTTGCACATAATCACGATCCTCCACATCGTCATCCAGTGGAGAATCGCTATCTCCAGTGAAGGCATCCAGGGCAGATTGTATTTCGTCATCAGAGAGACTTTTACGCGCCATGTCTGACCTGGGTCACTGCTAACATGTGAGTGACCAAGACAAGAGCGCATGCGGGTCTCACGGGGTCTAGGAGGCTGCCCGCCTGGTGGCAAGTAGGGGATGCTTGCCTAGGTGGGCGAATCGAAAATCTCAAGCGAATTTTTAAAATCGTGCAAATTAAGGACTTTGCAATTGTGGTGCGTTAAAGTACGTCGACAGGATTGGCAGTGACAAAACGTGAGGACGTTAAAGAATGTCGACGGGATGCTGCGGGTTAAAAATCCTGTGATGACAAAGTTTGCTGAGAATTTTGGCTGAACATTTTGCCATTTAGCCTTGTGGAAAGTATCGAATTCAAATCTGGTCAGTGTTTTCTTTGCAACCCATTTTAGAGAAAGTTAGAAATGCGGTAAAACTGTAACTTTACAGAAATATAGCTGTGGTTCCTGTCATTATCTAAAAGGACTATGGTTACAGTTAAGCATACAGTAAACCAGTTATTGAGAATAATATTTGTAAAATGTTCTTGTGCGTCATTTATTTCTTCTGCACCTTTTTCTCCAGATCTTGATATTACACAAAAGGTACATTATGTTATTCTGAGTACATGATCCATATATGAAATACTCCTAAAGATCACAGTTTATGGTGAGAAAATTTCATACTTTATTATTAGTATAATTCAAAAATACTTTATATTATAGCTACTTGGTGAATAATTACGAACAACAACAACAAAATAGGAGCATCTCTGATGTTTTGTTCAGCAAATTTTAAAATCTGCATAACTTTAAAACATATATTTATCAGTAATATTATGTAAAAGGAAAAATGTTGTACGCACTAAATAGTTATGGCGAAGCTTCCATAATTGAGGCTAAACAGTAAGGAACTAGGTAACGAGTTGTTATTATTGTTTTTATTATTATTATTATGATGATGATGATTATTAATATTATTGTGGCAGTTGGTCGTATTTAAAGAAGTTTTATTTATTATAATGCAAACCTTGTGTCTACACCCTGCGGCAGTGGGTGTTCAACATGAAGGACCTGAGATCAGTAGGCAGTTTTATCTACAGATTGCATCCTCCAGTATACCAAATTATTTTCAGCCGGCAGAAATGGCTCAATCCTCTCACTATCATGACGTCCTTCGTGCAATGCTGTATTGATCTTACCTCCAGGTGATTTTACTCTGTTTTAGAGCAGTTTTCGGGTTGGTGATTTAATTTATGGTCTAAATTAACCGTTTCCATAGTAAAGATCCTTCCTAGGCTGAAGAGCATTGTTTGGAGACAGAGAATGCAATAATCACATGTCGTTGTAGTAAGGAGCTAAGCTTTTTCTTTTGCAATGAAGCCTTAAGAGGTCAAATATGCATATAGCCTTTGACTCCTGGAGGTTGATTTAGGCATTAATATAACTAACATGATTCTCAGAACAGTTCTTTATTTGATTTCTGAGGAATTTCCGCACTAACTCAGTGGCCCAGTTTGTGTGCACTGAAATACTGAATTCATTCACCACTCCATCCAGCCACTTCTTCCCTACATCATATTAGATGGATAAGGGAGCAAACACGGATATTGACGGTATATATATATATATATATATATATATATATATATATATATATATATATATATATACAGTATATATATATATATATATATATATATATATATATATATATATATACATATATATATATATATATATATATATATATATATATATATATATATATAGTGGTAGGTGGGGGCGCTCACCATCCACTCACTCGATGTATTGCCGCTCTCGGATGTCTGCCCTTTCCTCTCTTCCATCCTTCTTTCCTTCCATCCTCTTCTGTCTTTCTATCCTTCATTCTTTCCTTGTCCTTCTGCCTACGGGTGACTTTACCTCTTCTATCTTTCTTTTCTTCATTCTTTCCGTTTCCTTCTGCCTGTGGGTGACTCTACACTGAATGACAAGCCAAATGGTTTCCTGTACACCAGGAAACCATTTACTACGCTGGGTGGTAACCATACAACCAAATTTTGGCACCTGGTGGTTTTGTGGGTAATTATTGCGCTCCAATCGGATTGAGCCGGTGAAGGTTTATATCCAAGGGATGGTTGGGGTTGATTGCTCATGTAATGCCAATCAGGGATGAGTGAGACTGGTCACTCTCATCTTAAATGTCGAGACCAACTGCCTAGCCCCGGGCTCCTACGCTCCTCTTGGGGCAATGTGGGATTGGATGATGGATATATATATATATATATATATATATATATATATATACCTAGGCTGCTTCCCCTCTAACGTGGGGTAGCCAAGACAGGACTACACATTCGCCAAAATACTCATCACACAAGCACATTTCCTTATCTTAGCCTCTGAGGGGAAAAGGGTCAGCTCCTTACCTCACTACACCACACGAAGGTCAACTGCGCTGTGCACTTCAGCAACATCCTCAGCAGGGCTCGACAGCAAAGCAGGTTTACCGTGCCACATCATATTGGACCCATTACCCCCGTTCAGCTGATCAGACCAGATGCGGGAGATCATTCCGTCGACGCCGTGTTAACATTTATGCATTTGCAATAACTCTCCATTCATCCTTATCACGCACAGCCACTTTTCCTTGTTCTACGGACATCCCTTTCGCATCTGACGCTCTCTTCACACTGTCCATCCATCCTATTTGTGATCTTGCTCTCAGCCTTGCACCTCTCACATCAGTTCCAGTTATCTTTTTCACCAATCGCTCTTGATCCATTTTCTCCATATATCCAAACAACCGCAACACTCTTTGCTCAGCTCTACCGGCCATCTCTTGCATAATTCCAGTTCTCCTTCTCATTTCATCATTTCTCACTCGATCCATACACGTCACTCCATATTATACTCCTCAGATACCTCATCACGCTTACATTCAAACTCTTCCTCTCTGCTACTCCCGTACTCCATGTTCAGCCCGATATAATGCAGTTCGTATCACCACTCCCTCATAAAGCCTTCTCTTAACACCCATTCTAAGCTAACGAGATCTAAACACTTTGTTTCATTCCTCTCAGCACCTTTCCTACGTCATTGATTTTAAACTTCATCCCTACATCTATTCTTCCATCCACAGCAACATGTGACCCTAAATACTTAAAATACTGTACCTCCTCAAGCAACTGATCACCATTCCAAACTACATACATCCTTTTACCATCTACCAACCTTGTACTCTTCATCACTTTACTCTAATTCTCATTCACTCTCAATTTTCTCTTTTCACACACTCTTCCAAACTCCTCAACCAGCAATCTCAGTCCTTCTTCCGAATCAGCCCCTGGTGCAGTATCATCTGCAAAGAACAGCAGACTCAGATTCCACTCTCTACCATCAGCATTCACCAGATTCAAACATCTAACACTCTCGCATTCACCTCCCATACAACACGATCCATATAAATATTAAACAACCAAGACGACATCACACATCCTGCTGCAGCCCCACTCTCACAGGACACTAATCACTCACAGTATTTCCCACTCTTACGTACGCTCCACCATTTACCTAAAAACTTTTCGCTCCTTTTAATAACCTACTACCTAATCTATACCATGTCAAAACAATGCACAAAGCCTCCCTATCATTCTATCTTATGCTTTCTCTAAATCCATGAACGGTCAAAACACATCCATACCTTTCGCCAAATACTTTTCATACACCCTTCTCGCAGCAAACACCTGATCCACGCATCCCTTCCCCCTCCTAAAACCACACTGTTCATCACCAATCACCCCCCCTTTACTCACTCTAACTCTCTTAATCAACAGTCTACCATACACATTACCTACAACACTCAGTAGACTTGTACCCCTAAAACTAGTAAATTCATACCTTACCTCTATAGAATGGAACTAACCACATACACACTTGCCCAGTCAATCGTCACAATATCGCTCACAAAACACACATTCAACAGCCTTACTAACCACCCAACAATAGTTGCTCCACCACCTTTCATATATTCCACAGCAAACCCATCCATACCTGCAGCTTTCCCTGCCTTCATCCTTTAATGCCTCCTGTACTTCATCGTGATCAAAGAATCATTCAACTCTTCCAGCACATGAATTCCTTGCTCCTTTCCATCTGTCACAATCTCAGCCTCTCTTTCATCCTTTGCATTTAACAATCTTTCAAATTACTCTGCCCTTCTCTTCCTTACTGCGGCCACCTCAATTAACATCTCTCCATCCACTGCTTTTACTCGCACTTCTTTCCGACACTCTCGCTTTCGCACCTCCTTTATCTCCTAAAACATTTTCTTATTCTGTTGAAAATTCTGTCAACCGCCTACCCCACCTCTAATCTGCTACCATTTAAGATCATGCACAGCTCTTCTCGCCCTATTCCTCTTTTTCTTATACCTCTCATATGACACCTAATCCTTCCTCTGCAGCCATGCTTGATATGCACGTCTCTTCTCAGCTACATCTATACTTACTTCCCCATACTACCATTCACCTTCCATTCCTACACCACCACCCAAACGTCTCACACTGCACGCCTTTTCTGCATACCCACCACAGCGTTCTTGAGCAACAGCCATTCCCCTCCTCACCGCCATTTTCTTGATCTTTCATTGCCCTCACTCATCTTTTAATTTCTCCTGATAGACTGTCATTCTTTCTCTTTGTCCACCTCACTCACCTTTAAAACCTCCCTTCAACACGCAACTCTCCTAGCCCTCACCCACCACATACCTACTCTCAACTTTCCCTCCACCAGGTAGTGGTCGGACTTACCTCCACCCTTCCCTCTCTAAATTCTCACATGAAGCTATCTTCCTCTAACAGTCCTGGACACAACGACATAGTCTATCAATGTTCTATCAACAACTCTTCCACGATCCTGTCTAACCCATGTATACTTAAAAATATCTTTCTTCTCAATGTATTTCCAATAAACATCTCTCGCTCAACACACATCCCGATTATTCTTTCCCCATTATACATTCGTCCAGGCACACCGTGCATAAAAACGGCACCTTCAACTGCTACATTTCCCACCCTAGCTTTCATATCACCATCAGTACCACATTCACGTTTGCTCCAAAACTCTGCAGACACTCATCAACATCATTCCAGAAAGAATCCCTATCTCCTTCATCCCTTTCACTACCAGGCTCTTATGCACTCACAGATACCCGTAACTCACGTCCAAATTTCGCTTTCACCCACACCAGTGTCGATGACACCTTCCATTCAGTCACACACTGCTGCATTTCCTGGCTCACTAACAAGGCCATCCCCCTCGCTCTTCCTCTGTCAACACCAGACATCCTTCCAGTCACACTTCCAAAGTTAGATTCACCTTTCTATTTTATCTTTGTTTCACTCCAACTTTCTTCTCATCAACGTTATCCCAATCTCCTCCCTTTTAGTCTCAATCGTACTGCACCCATGCACATTCATAGACCTAATCATCAGGGTTCGGGGATAACTCACTTCTCCTTCCCTTTCTATGCCCTGTCTCATTATAGGAACTAAAACTACAGAGGAGGGGTTCCTCAGTACCCTCATCCAGTCCCTTTTAGTCGTTTTTTACAACACGCAAGGAACGGTGGCAGAATTCTTCCTGACACAACCTGGCAGCAGAGTGGTAACACCACCTCATAATGAGGCCAGATTGAGTCCCACCTCCCCACAGGTGTGTGTGTGTGTGTGTGTGTGTGTATCTATCTATCACTCTCTCTTATATATATATATATATATATATATATATATATATATATATATATATATATCAGTAGGAGGCATACAAGTTCTCTGCTAGATGTTCATGTTAAACGGGGAGCGGATATTGGTAGTGATCATCAACTCAGCATTGCAAAAATAAGGTTTAAACTTAAAAATCAGAAGAAGGAAAAATCTGGTGCTGGTAGATACGATATTGTTAAGCTTAGAAGGGAAGGAGAAGAAAAGAAGGAATTCAGATTAGAATGCAGAAATAGGTTTTTGGTGTTGGAAACGTTGGAAGAGGGGGAGAGAAGTGTAGATGAGATGTGGGAGGATGTGAACAAAGTTTTGCATGAGACTGCTGAATGTACGATTGGAAGGAGACAAAGATTCAGGAGAAAGAAATGGATATCAGAGGAAACGTGGGATATGATAAAAAAGAGAGGTGAGGCTAAATTGAGGAGTGAGATGCAATGCGTTGATGAACGAGAGATTGAATTAGCAAGAGCTGCGTACTGGAGTTTGAATTCAGAAGTAAGAAGGTTAGCTAGGAGAGATAAAAGAAGATGTGTGGATGAAAAGGTTGCAGAGACTGAAATCTTAATAAACAAAAATGATGGACAGAGTCAAAGAATAGCATATGAATCGATTAGAGAACTGAGTGGTAATGCAGGTAAACGCAAGGAAATACCAGTTAGAGACAGGGAAGGAAATTTATTGACCAAAGATGGAGATATTAAAAATAGATGGAAAGAGCATTTTGAGACAGTTCTTAATAGACCAATACCACCAGAAGAGGATATACCGTCTGCTCAGGAAGATTTAAATATAGAAACAGGAGAGTTGAGGCTTGCAGAAGTGGAGAAAGCAGTAAAACAGTTAAAGAATAATAAGGCACCAGGGGAGGATGGTTTATTTCCGGAAATGTTGAAAGTGTAGGGGGATAGATTAATAATGATCCTGACCAAGCTATTCAATAAGATATGGGTGACGGGGTTACTACCATCAGTTTGGAAGAATGGTGTAATTGTTAAAGTTCCGAAGAAGGGAGACCTGAGTGAGTGTGGTAATTGGAGGGGAATCTTTTTGTCACCGATAGCTTTGAAAGTTTTCAGTAGAGTGTTGTTAAATAGGTTGGAGCCGGTGGTTGAGGGTATTCTGAGGGATGAACAGGCTGGTTTTAGAAAGGGACGTGGTTGCAATGATCAGATCTTTATAGTTAGGCATTTGATGCAGCAAGTTAATGAAATGAGAGTACCGTTAAGTCTTTGTTTTGTTGATTTTGAAAAGGCTTTTGATAGTGTTTCGAGAGAGACTATGGGGAAGATCATGAGACATTATGGAATACCAGAGGAGTTTGTGAGGGTCATTATGAACATGCATGAGGACACATTTTGTAAAGTGATGGTTGATGGTTGTCTGAGTGATTCGTTTGAAGTCAAGTCCGGAGTAATTCAAGGTGGTGTTCTATCGCCTTTACTATTTATATTGGTCATTGATTACATTATGAAACGCGTTGGAACAGAAACCGGTGCAGGTATACTTTGGGGAGAGAACAGGAAACTTTTGGATTTAGATTATGAAGATGATATAGTTTGATTTGTGATGGGCCAGAAGAGATGCAGAGAGTGTTGAACTGTTTGGTGTGTGAAGGTCGCAAGGTGGGTTTGGTTATTAATTGTGGAAAAACTGAAATAATCAATATGAATATGGAAAATGCGCAGGAATGTGTAATTGGAGGTATGGTTGTAAAGCAAGTTGATAGGTTTAAATATTTAGGTACTTATTTAGCCAAGGATGGTTCTTTGAACTTTGAATTCGAGGAAAGGTTAAAAAGAAGGCTAATCAGGCAATGGGAATGCTTAAAAATATTTGGAATAATAACAATTTTTCTGTGCATACAAAAATCAAACTTTATAAGGTAATGGTTAGGAGTATCTTAAATTATGGACACGAGCCTTGGTACAGCACAGTGACTATGGAAAATAAATTCTTGGTGTTTGAAAACAAAGCACTTAGAAGAATATTAGGAGTTAAGTGGTGGGAAAGGATACCAAATAGTAGAATTAGAGAAATAACGGGAGTGCAGCCGGTCGATGAATATGTTAGGTTCTCACGATGGAAGTGGCTAGGACATGTGTATAGGAGACAGGGAATAGTACGAGGTACACCAGGGTGGGTGGCACTTGGTAGGAGAGGTAGAGGAAGGCCAAAAGAGACGTGGGTGAGGACAATGAGACGGGAAGCTGGAGATGAGTGTTGGGGAGATCTTGAGGAGTTAGCACAAGATAGGATGTGGTGGTGTGAGTTCATCGAGGCCCTATGCATCCCCGAGGGTGCCACAGGATATGATACATATATATAAATATATATATATATATATATATATATATATCAGCCGTGGCTCAGTGGGTTAGAGCGCTCCGCTCTGACCGAAGGGTTGGAGGATCGAATCCACCTAAGGGTCATTGGTAGACACCAGGAAGGGCATCCGGTCATAAAATGCTACACGCTCCAAACCAAAGTCCCCTACCCAGGGGCAACGCCTTAGCCCTTATCCAAAAAAGGGGTACCTGGCGTAAAACTCACTTTATATATATATATATATATATATATATATATATATATATATATATATATATATATAGAGATAGATATAGATAGAGAGACAGATAGATAGATAGATAGATAGAGAGAGAGAGAGAGAGAGAGAGAGAGAGAGGGATGGCTAACTTTTCCTTCTGACTAACCCAGTCTTTACATAATGTTACCAACATTATATGTCGCTCTGCTATGATCCACCTACTTTGACTTCCCCAACACAGAGGTACCAGCTCAGTTAACACAAATATCTTTTTTTTTTTTTTTTTTTTTTAATTTTTTATATGACGAAGAAGGAAGCAAAGGCCAGGAGCCCGCGATAACTGTTCCCTCCAAGAGAAAAAAAAACAAAAAAAAAAAACAAGAGAAAGTCAGATTCAAGATCCGATCATTTCGAGATGCCTGGACACACTGCGTTTGAAAGACTGGAGATCACAGGAAGCAGGAAATACAGACAGAGGGAGACAGATCCAGAGTTGACATGTTGCATAAATAAAGGATTCGAAGTAACGGTTAACGCTTGCATTAGAGAGTTGGAAAGAAAAAGGATGAGAGTTTGCTACTAGACGGGTGCTAGCGGTCGTCGTAGACCAGGAGGAATGCATGCAGACAGTGGAGTAGTGACCACTGAAGTAGTGGTAGAAACGAAATAAAGTTGCAACAGTGTGGCGAAGAGACAGAAGTTGAAGGGAGTCTGTAAGAGAAGGAGAGTTAATGAGACGAAAAGCCTTTGACTCCACCCTATTAAGAAGAGCTGTATGTGGGGAACCTCCCCACACATGAGAGTTGTACTCCACATAGGGACGAATAAAACCCGTGTACAGAGTCAACAATTGTGCACGGTAAAGAAGGAACGGAATCGGCTTAGTACTCCTAATCTCTTGGAAGCAGATTTTACACAAGATGTAATATGATCTTTCCAAGACAATTCCCGAGTAAATGAAACCCCAAACATGTTCAAGGATGATGCAGGATTAAGCTGAATATTATTAAATATTAGTGGGTACACCTGTGGAAGATTTTGTTGGGTTGATAGGTGTAAGAACTGAGTCTTTATGCATTAAAAACAATAAGATTATTTTTACCACAGTCAGAGATACGAGCCAAGTCAGACATTAGGTGTGCCATAGCCTCATCCCTCGTCTGTTGAAGTAACTGCTGAGATGGGCGTTGCGGGAACCGAATGGAAAGATGAAGGGTGGAGTGATCAGCATATGAGTGGATAAAAGGAAGAGAGTTGGTGATAGGACACACCCTGAGGAGCACCACTGTTGATAGATCTAGGAGAAGAACGATGGCCGTCTACAACAGCGGCTATAGAACGACCAGAAAGGAAGCTAGAGATGAAGGCACAGATACAAGGATAGAAACCGTAAGAAGGCAGTTTGGATATTAAAGATTTATGCCAGACTCGATCGAGGTACGTAGGAGCGAATTTATCAGCTTGAGTGTACCAGTTGATACATTGTATGTTAAAAGAGTAAAATGCACCTTAATACCTTCTGGTGATAGTGTAACAGAGTGGCTGCAAACCTGAAATTAGCTCATAAAAGAGATTCCACTGTACATGGGAAGGATCGTAAGAAACTTCATCTTAAGGATTTCAGCGTGGTAACATACAGCTACTGAACAATGGAAAATTATACAAAGCTGAAATTGGTTCAGAGCATCATGTCAACAAACAAACACACACCCACCCACCCACACACACACACACACACACACACACACACACACACACACGAAAGCAGCCACTACAGTTTTAAGAAACGGGATGATGGCACCATAATAATAACAGCAAAACAACAAAAAACTTTGGTGGCGATACTGACTCCCAGTCACAGAACCACAACATGTTTGTCACAGCTCCCCCAAGCCCGCAAAAACCTTGCTGTCTATCTGCATGCTAATTCCCCCACCCTGACCATCCTATCCCTGTTTACCATATTCTCGGGGAGCTAGGAGATGCACACCATTTTTGTGTGTTGTTTTTCTCGTCAAAATCGTTGTCCTAGGTCCAAATTTCCCACTCTGCAATGTACAAGCTACAGGAAAGCTGCTGTATTTTTGGTTGTTTAACGAAGGGTTTTTGATTTGGAACGTGTATGTCAATAATATACATTTCAATACAGGGTGATCCGTAAATAGCAGTCCGCTAGAAGCTCACGAGGTAGTATTTCATATGTAGCAGGAACGTTTTATGTCAGCCAGTGTGAACGTGGATGTGCCAGAGGGAGCAGGAAATGAATGAATGATGCATGGTAGATACTGACTGTTGTGACAATGAAACACTTGGTTACTGCCCATGCTTTACTGAACTTAATTGTCGAGTACAGTCTGAAAGCAAGACACAAACTTCTTAGGTACAATACAAAACAGTATCCCTTACAAGTCATTTGTATAAAGGATTTTAAGCATTATAACCACACAGTCACTCAACGGCGTGAACATACACTATTTCCTTGCTACGTAATACACTCGTAAGTAACATAATATAACTTGTCTGTAGCCAGCCCAGCTCCGATGTAAACAATCAGGCAGGAGAGTGTGAAGAACACCAATAGTAAAACAAGGCATGAAATGCACATCTGTATCGACCAAGGATGGAGACTCATTAATATCACATTATTCCCTCCTATGAAGAAAACATCAGTACATTACTGTAGTTTTTTAGTAAACACCTAATTACATTTGTGTCCTCAACAATTAACTATACAGTGCACCAGTACAAAAATAAATATTCATGTATCAGTATGGTAAACTTATGGAGGAAATGCTTAGTTCCAGCCGTATCTGTTAGGAGACTTTAGCACACGGCTAGATCTCCATATGTCTGGTGTGACTACAGTCTCCCTAACCACCTGTCTTTGGCAAGTTGTATTTGTACTCCAGATCCCCTGACAAAGGTGTTGACAAGTCCTCACTGATCGGTTTCTCTCTGTCCTGTTCCTTGATGGGAGTAGGATGGATGACCTGACCTTATGGGCATGGGGCCACATCGTGAACCTGCACCATAGTCTCCCGTCCATTGGGATACCGGACGTTTGCATAAGTTGGATTGCTGTCGATGAGTTCCACCTGATCCAAGAGTGGTTCATTCTTGTTAGCTCGGACAAATCTCAGCAGTACTGATCCATGGGACATCAGCCAGGAGAGTAAAGAACTTCCATGGGTCGAATGACGTGGTAAGGCAAAGAATCTTTCATGTGGTCTGGAGTTTGTAGAGGTACACAGCAGTGATCTTAATGAGTTCAACACATTAGGAAGCACTAGTTCCCAGTGCTTGTCAGCCAAGTTACGTGATGTGAGTGCTAGTCGTACTGCCTTCCATAGGATGTAATTGAATGTCTCCGCCTGACCATTGCCTCTTGGATGGTAGGGAGTAGTATGGCTGGTTGCTACCCCAATTTGAAAAAGATATGCCTTGAGGTCTCTAAACATGAAGGAGGTTCCTTGGTCTGAGTGGATGTAATTAGGCATCCCGCACATGCTAAATATCAGCTTCAGACATCTGATCACAATTGTAGTATGCATGTCGGGACAAGGAAAAGCAAATGGGAAATGAGAGAACTGATCAACAACTGTAAGTAGACAGGGGTTATGTGTTGCGGAAGGTAGAGGCCCCTTGAAGTCAATACTAAGCCATTCCTTAGGTTGTGTTACCTTTATGAGGGTCCCTCCAGGAGGTCGAGGGAACTGGAGCTTCAGTTCAGCACAAATCTTGCATGAAGCATAAGCCCTCTTGACATCTTCCTTGGAAAAGGGGAGCTTTTTTTATCTCATAAAATGCAGAAGTCGAGTCACTCCAGAATGACATAGTCCTCTGTGAAGGTCAGTGAGTGTGGAGGCGGAGAAGGCTGAGCAGCAGAAGGCCCGGGTGAGTGTTTCTGTGGCCACATTTTCCTTCCCTGGACAATACCATAACGTGCAACTAAAGGCTGCAAACTCTACCCTCCATTCATGTAACTTGTTATTCTTCATCTTTGCATATTTTTTGTTGTCAACCTTAAATGCCACAGAGCACTGATCAGTGATAAAGTCAACGTGGCACTGGGCAAAGTGGTGACTACATTTACGGACTGCTTCTGTGATGTGGGTGGCCTCTTTCTCCATATAGCATAATGCAGTTAACTTCCTTGTACTGTTCTGGACAAAAAAGCAACAGATCGGCCACCTTGGTTGGGCTCTGCAGAAGTAGCTACATCAGATGGATCACACTCTACCTCAAAACGTAAGCTTTCATCGACAGAGTGATGAGTGACTTTCTCTAGTTCCTTCTTGAGTAATTTAAAGGCATCCAGTGTTCTTTCCTCTAATGAAAACTTTATTGTGTTTACCAGGAGTTGCATTTTATATTAAAAGTCTTGAATCCATTTGGCATAGTAGCAAACATCCCCAAAGTAGATGTAGTAGTAGGGATCCCAAATCAGTAGATGGTGGAAGCTCTTGTGGTGGCCTAAGCCTCTCAGGATCTGGCCATAGCACACCAGTCTCCACACAGTAGCTAAGAATGTTAAAGGAACGTACTCTCTTGACAGTCTTGGATTCATTAAATGTTAAATGGCTTTGCTTGACGCTCTCTAGGAAGTGCTGTTCCTTTAGATCATGCTCCTAATGTGTATGCCCAGCAACAGTGATGTTGTCAAGATAAGGGAAAGCACATTGTAGGTTCTCCTCATTGACTAGACCATTCATAGCTCATTGGAAGGCAGCTACACCAATTATGACTCCAAAGGTATCCTACAAAACTGGTCCAGGTATCCATTAGCTTCAAAAACAGCATGCTTTCTGTTTGGCACTTTCAGTGGCATTTGATGGTAAGCACTTTTCAGCTCAAATATAGATAACACACTGTATTTTGCACGGTCATTTACCATTTCATCAATCCTTGGCAGAGGGTAGGCATGTAGCTCAGTATAGCCTACTGATTTATTGTCTGTGAATAGTCAATTCACATTCACTTATGTCGGTTAGTAGCATCCTTCACAACTACCACTTGAGTTCTCCATGGAGATAAGCTTGTTTCAGTTATTCCGTCTGAGAGTAACCGGTTAGTTATTTCTTCAATGAACTATTGATCATCCTTACTAAACCGTCTTGACATGGTGGCAGTCGACATGCAGTTAGGCGACAGGTTAGGGAAAAGAGAGGGCTGTTCTTGTGCTGCTGCCATGAGTACACAGTATGGATCATCACCATTTAATATAAGTTCAGGCATGGGTCCACCAAATTCAGACTTCACACTCAGATGCTGTTGCTGGATATCCTGGCAAAGTATTACATCACAGCATAGATCTCTCAGTATACCAAGGCGTGTAGATGGAGAAGACTGGTTGTTGAGGTTGAGAAGATTTACCAGAGCATACCCTGGGGTACTGGTATTCAAAGATTTCAGGGCCACTGGGATGTCCTTACTGGTTGGATTTACTTTTAGATTCAGTTGTGCAACCTTCTCACTAATGTAGCTACCAGTACTGCAAGGGTCCATGAGGGCACGTAACTTCTGTCCATTAACCGTAACTGAGGTAGCAACCTGTGACAAACCGTGTGGAATATTAGTAACTGCAGCCAGAACATTAAATACTGTTGCTGTGGGGCTTGAGGACGTTTTAGACTTACTAACGCAGACATAATGGCCCTTCTCGGCACATTTGTTGCAGGTCACCTCTCATGCTGGACAGTCATTCCGTCAATGATATGGACCACCACAGAAGAAACGTTTCTTTCTGGCGCTGTAGGTAGCAGCCACCGCTGAATTCTCAAAAGGAGTTGAAATATTCTCTGGTGAACTCCGGTCCACATTCTGTGCCCGAGTTCTCTTTGTGGGTCGAAGGCGGCTCAGGCATCACTACTGCAGCTGTATGAACTGCTTTAGGGGTGTAAGCTTCAGCATTGCGTTGTTCCAAGTCTAATGAGGAAGCTTAATTGTCAGCAGTCTATAAGTCAAGTGTTTGGTTTTGTAGGAGGCGTTGACATATTAAGGGTGAGACAATGCCATTGATGAAGGCATCACGGATTAACCCTTCACGGTACTGCTGTACACTGATAGTTTAAAAATTGCTATCTTTTTCCAACTTGTGTTGCTCTCTACTAAATTCATCTAAAGATTCTCCTGGTCTTTGTTGCCTGGTTCCGTATAAATGTCTTGCAAAAATTTCACTGGGGTTTTTGATAAACAGTTTCTCTTAGATAGTAATAGCTGAATCAAAATTTGTGCACTCCTCTGTATAATCAAACAAATTTTTGCCACACTATTCACTACAGTCTTAAATTTGTCTGGGGCATTGTCTCCACACTCCTCAGTGAAATTTGTGAAGGTCCTGTGCCAATGGGGTCACTCCTTTGCCGCCGTTGGGGAGCTGGGGTCAACGTTCAGGAGGCAGGTTTCAGCAATTTCTCCAGTGTACATGAGTTGAGTAAACTGTTGTGACAATGAAACGCTCGGCTACTGCCCAAGCTTTACTCAGTTTTATTCTCGAGTGCAGTCTGAAAGCAAGACACAAACTTCTTAGCTACAATACAAAACAGTATCCCTAACTAGTCATATTGTGTATAAAGGAGCTTAAGACCACACGCAATCACTCAGCAGTATGAAAATACACTCTTTCCTCAGAACACAATCTAAGTAACATAATATAACTTGGCTGTCTCAGTCTAATTAGGGCAAAGATAACTCACATTGATATGACACGAAATCGCCCCCGCCAACCCAGCTCCGATGTAAACAGACGGGAAGGTATGAAATACACCAATAGCAAAGGCAAGGTATGAAATGCACATCCGTGTCGACCAACGATACAGACTCATTAATTTCACACTGATAATGCTGAATGAGCGCTCCCCACAGCACACTGGAAAGCGTCCGGCAGAGTGGTGAAAGAACTTTATATATGGGTCCCCCGGTATATGAGTTGCACACACACACACACATGAAGGAAGCAAGTTGTCCATTGGTGAACCCATCCATCGCGCAACTAGAACACGAGCTTAGTTCTCGGATAGGTTAGACCGTTAGACACAGAGTTTCCTCTCACCTATGTTCACCAAGAGGACACTTAGGGACCTGGGGATGACAATAACTGTTGCTGGTAATGTTTTAGGGTAAGACTGAGACAGCAAAAATTAACTGTCTTGTTTGATTACCATAGTGCAATGGACAAACCTTAATCTTCTCATTCTTCATCAAGCAAACGTATAACAAGTCTTTGCGATATGCAAACTGGAAACTACAGTCAAAATCAGTCTCAGTATTAGACAAGCTTTATATTATACTGCAACAAACACCCAGAATGGAAGCCATAGATGAACCGAGTCAGCAATCCTCCCCACCAGGTAATTCCGTCCGTAACCTGGCGATAACATTGCATGGCGAATAATTACCAGCATGAACTCTTCAGTAAGGCCTCCATTACAAAGGCTGTATTAAGGCCTCCAGTACGAGAGATTCATTAAAGCCTCCCTTACAGAATCACAGTGAGGGCCTTTCGTTATTTTTCACGTATTGCTACAATAATTAAAGAAATCCAAATTCACAAACGACTGAATTGTTGAGATCAACATTTCTAAAGCGACTCCAGAATCTCAGTGTAAAGCAGAATAACGAACGGTAAGAATATGTAAACCATGATAAAAGAGAGACTAAAACACGATCATGCCTCCCACCATGAGCCTTTAATGGAGTGCCATAAAAAATCTTTAGACTCCAGCTTTTAATACTGTTTTCGCATTTTACGTTTTATGTTCACGTTAAGGGCATCCTTAACGAGGAATTTGGGAAAATATTGTTACCTTTTTTCTGTGTGTGTGTGTGTGTGTGTGTGTGTGTGTGTGTGTGTGTGTGTGTGTGTGTGTGTGTGTGTGTGTGTGTGTGTGTGTGTGTGTGTGTGTGTGTGTGTGTGAGAGAGAGAGAGAGAGAGAGAGAGAGAGAGAGAGAGAGTGATTTGTGTAAAAATGTTGGTCTGTTATTTTTATGACTACAAATGAAGCTTCTCTTCCGTTGTTGTAATCTATTTGGGAGAGAGAGAGAGAGAGAGAGAGAGAGAGAGAGAGAGAGAGAGAGAGGCAAGTTAGTTAAAAATGTTGGTTTCTTATTCTTATGACTACATGAAAACCCTCTGGTCTTTTGTTCGAATCTATTTGGAGATTGTGTGTGTGTGTGTGTGTGTGTGTGTGTGTGTGTGTGTGTGTGTGTGTGTGTGTGTGTGTGTGCATGTGCGCGCGCGCGCGCTCTTATTACTGATGGACGTGTAAAAAGGATGGGTTTGAAATATTGCATGAGGTGTGTATTAATTTATAATCTCTGTTGTAATGATTCGATTACTATTTCTTTGTTTTTTGTTACTGTAATACAGCAGAAATGGTGCAACGTAGCGAAATTTTTGTTAGAGAAAGGTACCGTTAAAATGCTCTAACTTGAAGAATGAAACAACTTCCAGTCCAATTGGGCCGCCGGTTCCCGAGTTATAACTCATTTCTGGCCTTTGCTTCAAACTGAGTATTTGCTTTTAGTGGAGTGGATGGATTCGTCTTGGTCCGACACTGAAATAGCCATCATGACAAGAGAGAAGAGTAATGTGTTTTTTGTATTATCACTCTCTCATCTCTCCTTCCTGTTCTCTCTCTGCCTCTGTCGCTGTCTGTCTGTCTGTCTCTCTCTCTCTCTCTCTCTCTCTCTCTCTCTCTCTCTCTCTCTCTCTCTCTCTCTCTCTCTCCTCAACGGGTGTCCCAGCAGGATAGAAAAAATAAGTGAAAATTCCTTTCCCGGTCTCGCTCACGGCATGAGTACTTCAAATTTCTGTTACCATTCGACTGAAAATAAAAACTGACTTAACATGGATCGGAGGCCGCCAAAAGCGGTCTTTAAGCGAGTCGATGCATAAACTCCCCCTCTCCTCTCTCTCTCTCTCTCTCTCTCTCTCTCTCTGCGTTCATTTTTTTTTTTTTTTATGTATGTATTATCTTTCTCTCCATATTTCTTTAAGTATCCCTTTATCAGAATCCCTTTCTGCCCATCACAGTTTCCGTCTGTCGTTCGTTTTATCTTCATGTGAATTTTATGCAGTTTTATATTCCTGAAAATGTACCCATACCTTAAGCAAGTCGCGCAGTCTTGATAAAGAAATCCGTCATCAGGGAGAGACAAACTCATAAACGGCATTAGGTAAGACGCTATGACAGGTTTGCCTTAATCTGAGGGAACTGGGCCACTCTCACACCTTGAAAGTTATGTTGGGGTTGCCTAAATTTCGATGATACATAGTTACGAGGAGGGACTGAGTCTCTTTGGTAAATAGTCAAATCAGTCCTCCACTTTGACCAGACTTGGTCGTCAGCTAAGGTGAAAAAGGTTGAAGATCTTTATCAGTTTAGAGCAATGATTCGCATCCTATGGGTAATTACTGTCTTGGATAATAATACTTTTTTGTGATTGATGACTGGGAAAATGGCGCTTGTAATAAACTGTAATCCTTCGAGAATTCCGGAAAAACAACTATGAACTACAGGAAACAGACCTTAGAATTTATATTATTGACCTAGAATAAATTATAGCCTTTGCATAATTCAGTCTCGACTTTTTAGAATTTAGATTCTGACGAGCACTTTTGAATCAGAGAAACGATATTTGAAAACACACACACACACACACACACACACATTGCCTGGGACGCCCGCAAAGTATGTTTACTTTGGATTACATATTCTCAGAAATGGATAATCTCTAAGGAGACAACAAATATTCTATTGACCTTTACAAGAAGCTACGTGCATTCCATGATCAGATTATCCAACGATGTGTCAGTCAAGAAACCTGATAACGTTTCAAGAACTGATGTATTTAGTCTTTCTGTTGCTGACGATTATATAAATTTAGGAAAGTCCTTAGTACAGAATGGATTAATGAGGATTGGATTAATTCAGTTTGGAAACTACTGGCGTAAATTAACTCGTCGGGAGATGTCTGGATTAAAGGGACATGAAGAAATCGGACTGAAAGGAATTTGTGGAAAAATATCACACTGAGAGTTGTATTCGCTTTCATTCCAAAGACGTTTTTTATATTTTTCCTGGTTCTAGCAAATGTCTTATTCACTATGGAAATTCAGGAGTTAATTGGTCTGGACACCGTAATGTAAAGACCTTCTGTATTTAATTTTCTTTCTTTATTTTCTCTTTCTTTCTTGCAAATACGTTTACAATTTGGCGCCATTTCTTTTTTCATGAGTTCGGTTCAAACTTTGCATAAGGTGACCTGTGTCCCGCTTTTAGGCGGGACAGTCCCGCTTTTTTTATTTGACGAGAATGTCCCGCTTTTTGAGCAAATTATCTTAATTATCCAGCTTTTAGAAACTTACTATTGCATTGGATATAACATGACCTTCTTTTATGAACTTTTAATGAATTAGAAAAATTATTCATAATCCTAACCAAATGAAATACCGAATTATTAATATAAAATCTGTAATGCTCACTAGCTGGTAACTTTGGTCGACCCATTTACTGCACCGTAATGTATGTTCAGAGTTCGTAGGAGACGTTAGTGTTTGATTAGCAGCCTCAGTTTGAGGTGTAGCGCAGCAGCGGTCGTTGTCACATTAGTTAATATCTATCTGTCTATATATCTATCTATCTATATACCTATCTATATCTGTCTGTCTATATCTATTTGTCTATCTATCTACAGTATCTATCTATCTGTATCTATATCTCTCAATCTATCTATTTATCTATCTATACACACACACACACACACACACACGCGCGCGTCCCGCTTTTAGCTCCAATAAATCTGGTCACCTTAACTTAGCACAACTATTTCGTGGGCAAATATACCCAGACAATTGTTTTAGAGATTTTGATTGGTTAATATGGGTTCGAAAAAAAAAAAAAAAAAATACAAGTACAAATTTTGGGACGTTATGATCCTGTATGTTCATAAATCATCATGGCAATTAGCAAAGAGGTGTGTCATCACACTAAAGCCTTGTGGAGACCGACCTGCATTCCCTTGAAAATATTGGCAATCTTTAATGGAGCTTATATCTTTCTCCTCCTGTTCGAAATATCTCTTCGAAGCTGACGAATCTAAAAGCGTCTGTAGGTAGCATGCACATGAGAATAATGACATCTTGGTGAAGGAATTAACAAAGGCAATCCCTGCAGTTCGAAAATTCTATCTGCATCATCATCATCATGACGTCAGTTCCTTTATAACGATGAAATGTGATGGATAATATCATCCTATGCTAGCAAGAATATGGTAAAAAAAAAAAAAAAAAGTACTGAAGCAACAACTTTCCATCTGTTGATTTTTTAAAAAGTCAGAATATATCCAGTATTGCCAAAATTGTACGGGGCAAAATAATTTTCCGACTGAAAAACAGTACATGAATTCTGAGTATCTTTTGGAGCGGCCCTGTCCGTAAGTCACTTCCTAAGGTATTCCAGACGCGAGTTGCTTCATTCTCGTACACATTAGAGAAGTCCCATATTAAGGCCCTGATGGTGCAGCATAGATTAATTACTTTTGTGCTTGTTCTGTGTCTCTTCATATTTCTACTGCTTCAAATTATATAAAGAACACGATATATATGAATTACTCCTGCCCCTGAGATCAGAATAACTATAGACATCAAATGAATCAAACAGCATTTCTTTCCTGGTGATGATGATGATGATGATAATAATAATAATAATAATAATAATAATAATAATAATAATAGTAGTAGTAGTAGTACTACTACTACTACTACTAATAATAATAATGATAATCATAATAGTAATAGTAATAATAATAATAATAATATAACAACAACAATAATAATAATAATAATATAACAACAACAACAACAACAACAACAACAATAATAATAATAATAATAATAATAATAATATAACAATAATAAAAATATTAATAATAATAACAGCCGGTAGGTGACGATGGCCAGCTATAACTGGACCAAGCTTTGGTCCACCTGAGATATAAATTATAGATGGAACTGCCAGCGACCAGAGGTGGGTTTCGACACTAAAAGTCATTTTTGTATGGAAGAACTACAGTGCAACATTCCACCCAAGAACCATGGCCTTGGCCTAATAATATTCGGAGCCTTAGCAATTCGTGTGAGCAAGGTCGTAATTTTAGCTCTCTTCATATTTTCTGCACTTGATGACCTTTGACCCATGATCTGGCGGATATAGATCATGCATGTACGATGCTCACTTGTAGTACTCATTAACATCTATCAGCATGCCATGTTTCATTCGATTCCATCCATCTACTGTGGAACAAGAAAACTTGAAATTCACGAAGTGGCCCCACGAGAGGTAAAACTTCTAGGTGGCACTGCCAGTGACTGTGAGTTTCGACTCTGAAAGTCATTCCGGTATCGATATACTACAGTGCAACATTCCATCCAATAATCATGGCCCTGGCTTAATAAACTTCGGAGCCTTAGCATTTCGTGCAAGCATAGTTGATTATAGCTATTTTCACCATTATCGCATTGGATGATCTTTGACCCCTGATCTGGCCTATGTTGCACATAAGTGTGCACTAGAAAGTTGCAGTAGTAGTCAGTGTCTATGAGCATGCAAACTTTCATTCAATTCCATCGGGCTGCAGGGGAGCATTTGTGAAAACTGTTACTGGTTACTATGGACACTGAGTCCACTCTTTGCAGGGTTACCAATCAAAAACCAGAGGAAAGAGAAGAAAAATGAAAGGATTGCTTCTTATAGGGAATAACGTCAAGAGTATGCCTAGAGAAGTCAGAGCTTTCTACGCCCATTAATAATGCTTCTTCAGCTTAAAACGTGAAACGTACAAAAAAAGGTGGGTGTTCGACCTTTGATAGACTATGAGTAGTTGCCTAGGAACCAAAGCTTGGACACATCTAGGTCTTAGGCTGGTCATTGTGTCAGAGTTTTGTAGGAACTGGTTAATTATGAAGGCCAGAAGTGTCTGCCACAATTAACCCATACACGCCAGGGGTTTTCCGATGTTGCACACTTCTCCCTATAGGGGATGTCCGTGATGACAAAAACAAAAAACTAACTTCAAGCCTTAATATCTGCCAAACTATAACAGCTAGAAAAAAAAATGAAGATACATAAGAACCAACAACTCTTCTACTTTCATATGAAAGTATCCCCACATCTCCAGGTGGTTCTGTCGATGAGTAAGGATAAATTAAAGTTCAAAGGGTGGCAGGAAGACACTTGCGTTTATACACATCAACTGGTGTTGCTCGGTGCCCAAAATCGTGACTGCTATACACGTCAGCCGGTGGTTAGGGATTAAAGAAGAAACAAAGGATACAAAAATGAAAAAGATAACATGACTAAAAATAAGTTCACCATGGATGTAAAAAAATAAACTGATACGTGAACTACAATATGTTTTCCTTCCACTTAATCGCCCCCATACAACTGGCAGAAGGGCAGACATGTTGAAGCAGGATCACTAGGATTTATAGACATTAACCCGTTGATTACGAGCCACAGCTCAAGCTGGGTAGCGTCGCTTTGCGAGCCAAAGCTCGGGCTGTGCTGGCCGTGCATCACCATAAACAACTCGACCTCTATGCAAACTTATGCATGGCTCTACACAAAGACGGAGAGAGAGATTTGTTTTCTATTCAAAAAATGATGCCCTGGATGTTTATCTTCAAGTCTGTAATAAATAAATACAATATTTTTTTTCCGTTTTTTCACTACTCCCGTACATAAACTTATGCATGGCCCTTCGCAAAGACGGAGAGAGAGAGATTTTTTTCTTTTCACCAGATGATGACCTGGATGTTTATCTTCAAGTTTATAATAAAAACTAAAGAATAACTTTTATTCCTTGCGTTTTTTTTTTTCCCCTCACCAAGGAGTGGGATAAAAATAAGGCAACTGTGCAACCCACAGGTTAAAAGTTTAGGCATCATTTTGCCAGGGAGTCTCAGTATTTACACACACACACACACACATACACATAAATCTCTGTACATATATATATATATATATATATATATATATATACTGTATATATATAAATATATATATATATAGACCTTTACATTGGCAAAGCTATTAACATGTTATTAACCCCTGTGGCTCAAAAAGTTCAAACTGTCCCGAAACACACTATTTACTTTAAGCTCGATTACAGAGATAAACATAGTTTTCACCTGAGAAACAAGCTACGCAAACTACTCAGCTACAAATTTCCACAAATAGAGTTCAGGGTCATTTTTAGTACGAGAAAAATTGGTACTCTCTTCAGAATCAAAGACAAGGTACCCATACACTTAGAGTCCTCTGTTGTTTACAGATATTTGTGTGATAGCTGCCAGGCGTCAAATATCGGAAAAACAGAGAGACATCTAAAAACACGCAAACACGAACACTTAGGTACATCAGCTCGAACAGGCAGACCAGTCACTAAACCACCCTTTAGTCCATCAGACAACACTCACATACACACGATCACCCTGTCAAGCGAACCTCCTTCAGAGTCCATGCTAGAAGCCAGTACAGCTCTGACCTCCCCATCATGGAGACACTTTATACACACCTCTACAAACCCACTGTCGGTGACAATAGTTCTTCTGTTCAGCTGCTGTGGTTTTAAAGGTTTGAATGTATTCTTATCTTGAAAATTTACCTGAATGTTCTTGCTTTCACTACACTGGTTTGTGCATTTTAGTGTATGAATTTTTTTTTTTTTTTTTTACTTGTTTATGACTTAACTTGGATATCTATTTGCCTTAGAATATTTCTTAGTTATTTTCAACGCAAAGTTTGATCAAAGACATAAATATTATTACCATAGCTAAAATAAATTGTTCCTTTTAGTTCTGATGATGCAATGAGATATTGCGAAACATCACCATTAAAGATGTTCCTACAAGCCCTGGTGTTCATATTCCTTATTCGCCTGCACTTTCCAAGCAACCAGTCAGCCGCCAGTATATATATATATATATATATATATATATATATATCCCATTGGATCCCAGAGCTGCTGGGCTAGGCACCGCGCTGGGAGGGTACTAGGCGTACCGCCCTCCGCCTATCGGCGGAGTTAATGTAGGCGTTAATGAAGCTCCATCCTGGCACAGTATCAGCTTTAATCTGCTCATGACACCATAAGGCCTCATGGGAGCATAAAGAGTGTCGTAAGCGATTGCTTCTCAGATTCCGGCACAGAAAAGCATCCTTGAGTGCAGGTTTTCACCGGCAGGGGACTCAAAGGACTGGCCGTCCTCCACACGAGCATCAGATTTGGGGGAAGTAGTTGCCATAGCAAAAATAAAAAACTTTATTCCCCCACCCCTCCACCCACCATGGAGCCCACCAAGGGGAGGTCAGATGCCAGGGAAAAGACCACTGGCGACCCCAGATGTAGCGGGAGAGTATACGCAGGTAACCAATGGGGGGCCTGGACGAGGGCAACCCCAGGACGATAGGAGCCACCAGGCCCCACAGTGGCCATTTGACCCTAGCCAATGCATGACCAGCTGATTGACCTAGTTGGGCCCAACTATGCCGCCCGTCTAGCCGGAATAAGGGACCAAAGAGGTGTATTGCTAGCTACAGGGTGTAGCATGCAGCATCACTCAACCCCCAGGACTCCAGTCTCCCAGCATTATGGGACGCCACACACAGCAAACACATGGGGAGGCAACAGTCCCGCCCTAGATGACAATGTGCATGGACTAACATCACCAGCAGGCCTCCTCCACCAGTGATGTAGGGGGTGCTTGGACCATGAGACCGACAAATGCTGAATCCTACAAAGGTAGGCATGCCTCCAAAGTAGGTGGCACCACCAACCACGCTTCAAGCCCCACCACCACGTCAATGTGACCCCCCTCAGCGGGGCTTCTCGGTTGTGCCTGCATCACTTGCACTTTTAACTCTGCACTATCAAGAGCATCGATGAAATAGTCTCTCAGAAGTATAGCTAACAGGTTAGGTGCTGCTCCAGGGTACGCCTTGTATACCATACTCTCCAGGTCATGAGCATGCTGCCGTAGGGAGTAGCCTTGCGCCCGTACACGGGTCCAGAATCTTGCTCTGTAAACCCCAGTCTGGTACGCGGTCCCATATCTACACTCCAGCACTTCTACTAGGAACTGATTACGTTCCTCCCCATCACTGACATCTGGCCCAGAATTTCCATTGTGGCACCCTTAAGGCTAGTAGCAAGCTGCACTGCCCTCTGCCTATCATCCCAACCATTTTGATCAGCATGTTACTCACACTTGCACGGTAAGCTTCCCAAGATACTCTACCATCAAATTTCTGAGGTTTCTTTTTAATTGGACCCCTTTATGGCCATGCTCTTCAATGGTGTGGGGCCTAAAAACTGGGGCATCATAATTAAGTCCATGACTTGAAACTTCTTGATTCTGTATTGCTACCTTTAGATGTTTGGGATTCATCAAGATCCACCATACACTGTCCAATTCTTTTCATATGCTCCCTGTGCACTAGCCTGAGGCTCAGCAGTACAATATTTTTCTATAGCCTCAGTTTTTTCACTGATTATCTTCACATGGTAGACTAAATGCTTCAGCTGGATATTTACATGCTGTCTGCACTCCATCACAATTCCCTAACTGTCTTCAGTTGGTAGTCTACATGCTGTCTGCATTCCATCACATTATTGATTACCTCGTAATTCTGCTGCTGTAGCTCAGTGTATGCTTCCTTCTTCAACTGTTGCTGCTCTTCCTTCATTTCCCCCATGAAAGCATCTACCTGTCCTTGCATACTCAGATGTAATTCCCTCTTTATCTTCTGTAATGCCTCTTGGTGCTGTTCATATCGTTCTCTCTGTTCTTCATTCTGTGTCAGTAATTGTTATTTGAGTTCTTTCTGTCCTTCAGTCTGTGCCTGTAATTGTTCTTTGACTTCTTTCTGTTCTTCATTTTGTGTCTGTAATTGTTCTTTGAGTTCTTTCTGTCCTTCATTCTGTGCCTTAATTGTTCTTTGAGTTTTTTCTGTCATTCATTCTGTTTCTGTAGTCATTCATTTTGTGCCCGTAGTTGTTCACTTTGTGTTTGTAATTGTACACTTTGTGCTTGAAATAGCTTCATAACTGTAAATACAGAATGTAATTTTTGGGGGGTAATCGATTGTAAGGGGAAAGGCATCACATTGAGTCTATCACGAGTCTATAATAATGAAAATTTTAAATTGCATAAGCCCTCCTTCTCCTCCCCCCCTTTTTTCCCACCACGCGTACCAGGAGATGCTCACTTGCTCGCCGGCCGTGAAATGTGGCAGATGGCCGGTGCTGTAGTCATCCTCCCCCCCCCCCCAAGGAATTCTCTAAGTAATTTGATAATATTGATGTTTGATGTGTTGAGGCGTAAGTGATACCCCATGAGTGATAATAGTGACGAAAATAAATAGACTTGTGTTAGTATCAGTGTTGTTGTTCCCCAGGAAGTCTTGTGTTTGATCATATGAGGTGATGCCACTAGCCTTTGGAGAAGCGAGTCTGTGTTCCCGCTCACCTACCTTGTATTTCTTGAGCTGGATAGTGAGGTATTTACATATATTTGTGTACTGTACTTTATATTATTATTATTTAGTGTGTAACTGGAATACGAGAATGCTAGCTACAGAGTTCTGTCTGAGCTTCAGATAAATGTGTGATTTTTATAGGCTAAATATCAGGTGCCCTGGAACTGTTAATTGTTTATTAATGTGTTGGGATGACTTTGCAATTCAGTACTTATTAGGGCTGTGTTAGTTGTGAGTTAATGTTCATGTAGTTACTGTGTGAGGCACCATGATATCGATGCAATGATGTTTTTTCATGGTTAGAGTTAGGGTTATTCATGCTTGTTATAGTACTTCACTTCTGTGTTATCCCTACAATATGTATTATTTTGAGCAGACTTATATGTCTGTAGTGCCATGTGTTTTTCTGTTTCTAGTTAAGATGCTGAGTGTTGAACTCATTTTTTTTTTTTATTACGAGACTTTCTTGATCATGTGATGAGTTTACTTGCATTAGGGAGAAGAGTTATTCATTATACATATTAACTTCTAGCAAGTCGAAGTGTGGAAGTCAGTCCCAGTGAGTGAGTCAAGGTCAAAGTCCCAGTGTGGAAGTCAAGGTCAAGAATATGAGAAGATTGAACCAGTGAACTATGAGCTCTGAGGGAAGGTTATGGAGAGCCACAGTGGACTGAACCTGGGAAGAAGGAGCTAAGTTTTGTGGCATATGACATTAGGACCATAAATATATTTTTTTAAATAACATACCAACTGATTCAGGATTATTCTGTGTGGCTGGTAGCTAGGAAAATTCTACTTTTTTTTTCTTTTTGGTCTTGTTAATACACATTTCCTCCCAATCGAACTTTATTGTTTGTATAACCCTTGAGAACTGGTGGTATAGAGCTTACTTAGTAGTTTGTTAATGTGTAACCTTAGAAACATTTTTGGGAAAATTGCGAAGGTTGGGCTTGGGTTGGCCGAGTTGGAGACTGACCCTGTCATTTTGGCATGTTACCACTCTTAACTTGACCACTTGAAAAGTAATAAACGCAACCGAAGAGGCCGCCAGTGGGAGAGTGTCTCCGTCAATCTGAGTACGTTCCAGCACACAGTGGTCATCACTAGTGACTTGATTTCTGCCCCTTTTGACCACGTAAAAGTCTGGATCGCGGAGGTGCCCAGTACATGGCTTGTATTGTCGTTCATTTCTGGCACTGCTGTGCAACTAGATGTCTGGGTATTGCAACTGCTACAAATACTACTATTATTACTAGCTACTACTACTACAACTACCACTACTACAACAACTACTACTACTACAACTTCTACTACTACTACTACTACTACAACAACAAATACTACCACTACTACAACAACAACAAATACTACCACTACTACAACAACAACAACTGCTACTACTACATAAAACCTAAAAAAAAAATATTGTGAACAAAATAGTTATACACGTACTGTCAGTAATCGAAAATACTGTATTTTCCATTATAACATTTTTTTTTTCCAGTGTTTTAGACTTTTCCATCATAATAAATATACACACACGGAAATTGTCAATAAAATATAAGGCATTGATTTCATCATGAAACAAACTTTCTGCTTCCATTATTCAAGTAAATAGACACAGCAGTAGCGAGAGGCATCACGTTCCCTCCTCCCTACCTCCTCCTTTCTCCACTCCACTATATTTTCCTTTGTAACAATTTTTTTTTCCTCTGTTATTTGTACTTTTTCATCGCAATAAACTTACACACATGGAAACTTTCAGTAAAATAATAAGGCACTGATTTCATCATGACAAACTTTCTGCTTTGACAGAGAGGTGGCACGAGGCTCAGCGCACCTCTGTTCTCCTCTCTCCTCCCTTCCTCCTCCACCTCCTCCCTTTCTCCACTCTCTATCTCCTCTTCCATCTCCTCATCCATGCCAGTATCCCCTCTCCATGATCGTAAATACCCTCTGAACCATTCCCATCATCAGAAGTAGCAGATGAACGCACAGGGGGAAGCAGTGGGCGCACAGTGGAGTCACGTCCTTCACCCTCCTTACACGACGCATAAATATCGACACTGATCATGGCGGTCACGTTCCTGAGAGGAAGAGTCACTTTGTCCACTCAAAATTGGCCATAATGTAGCCTTGAGTTTTCTCCCTATCACACTGTCACTTAGGCTTTTTCTTTTCTGGCCTTTGGACTTCATTGGTGTTGAAGTCGGTGGCCTCGGAGGCATATTCTACCTTTGTCGTCCATTTACTCGAAAAGTATTGGACGTATCGATTTCCTGTAAGAACCATGATAAAGGTCAGTGAATTCTACCTATGAACAGGACATAACAATGTAATATCTCTGATGAAAAGTCGTTGTTACGTAGGCGGAAATATAACTGTTATTGTGCGTGCATGACCTAAGTGCAGCACAGGTGTAGGTACCCAGTAGTTTTTGCGATTTGCTCTGAAGCTATGAGGCACATGAAATATCTGCGGGTGCCATGAGAAAGCTCATGAAATTCTACACAAGATTATGAAATAAAAACATAACCTGTGCAAGAAAAATTTTGCGGTAGAGCTCCCTGAACAAAAATAAGTTTTTGGTAAAAAAAATGGCTTTTAGTTTTTTGCTATTTTCTCGAAAACTACAAATCGTATCACAACCTGACAAAGCTCATTAGAAAGCTAATGAAATTACCTATCAAAACTTCTAATAACATTTTTCTGTATGATGGAAAACATTCGAACTAGGATGTTGGGAAGTGAGACTGATGATCTGAAATGTATATTCACACCGGCCTAATGTACTTTTATTTGTATTTTTGTTAATTTTTCTTGTTTTTGCATATCGATTAGAACAAACATCGGTGAACAAGATGATGTAGGTTTCATGGCTATATATTTATGTTTGGGTGGCGAAAATAACGTGAGAATACTATACGTTTTCAGCAGCGCGCGGGGTGGCTGGTGGGGAGGGGGGTGGAATAAAATCGTGCGCTGGAAAACTTAATAAAAACTTACCGTGCGCGAGAGGGTGGTTAATTTAAGGCAAAGACTACCTGCAACGTAGCTATCGTCTTGTTTTTTTTTTAGTATTATTTTTCTTGTTGCTGGTGGAGACTGTGGTATACTAATTGTTCCAAACTGAACATAAACCCATGTTAAAATCAGTGAAACAGCTAACCAGAATAATATAAATATTTGTTGCAATTTTTGTTAACTGCACTTTTAAGCAGTTTTATGTTACAGTAATGTTACAGTACTGTCTGCTGCGTTATTATCATCCGTATTTTCTTTCTTAAGGGGGGGGGGCAGGGTTGATTTGTATACATGAATAGAAAGCTGATATAATACCGTATTAGATGAGATCAAGAACATCTTATTCTATTGATTCAATGTATAGTTTGGGCTGAGAAATTCACCCAATTTTTTGGTGTGATTTTCTCACTTTTTGAAAAATGGTATCTAAATCATATTCCGCAGTGCTACCCATATTTAAAAGTCGCATCTTCCATCTTAGCCATCTTTGCCCGGCTTGAAACCCATCAGTATAAGATATTTCCCTCTGGAGAGACTAGCACATAACACTTCTCCAGCTACACCTCCAACCCCCATCCACCTCTTTCCCCTATGGGAACCTTTCATACCTGGACGTGTATTTCCCCATGGACTTATTTTCCCTCTGGAGCTATTTATCCCGTGGACATTTTTTTTTTTTTTATCATGAACCTATATTTGTTCTTGGATAATTTCCACATGGATCTATTTCTTCCCAAGGATTTTTTCCTTAATGAATACTTTTTCTCCCAGCACTATTTCTACCATGAATTTATTTTCCCCTTGATGGTTCTATTGTCCCTCAATGAAATTATATACCCTCCGTGGACCAGTTTTCATTTCAGTTGCCGACTTCTCCCTTGCACCTATTTTCTCCGTGGACCTATTTTCACTTACAGACAAATATTTTCCTCACTGGGAAACACAGAATCCACACAAGGACCGATATTCACCCAAGGACCTAGTTCCTTATATAGACCTGTTTTTACCCATTGGTCCTATGTTCCTCCTTGGGCATATTTCCCTTGTGATATGTTCTCCATGGACCCCTTTTTAACATGGACTTACATCTACAATGGATCTACTGTAGTCACCTCATGGATCTTGCCCCTATGGAAGAAAGTAATTATACATGGAATATGAGTCGGTCTTGTGCAGAGAGAGAGAGAGAGAGAGAGAGAGAGAGAGAGAGAGAGAGATCTGATAACGCAGGCATGGTATTAGCGGAATTGCACTCAGGATGCTAAGGAAAATCTATCTGCCCATTAGTGGATGCCAAATTAACAGAATGAGATTGCTTAGCCTTGGGAAGCTGTATAATCATGCTATTACAAGAAATTATGATGTCCTTCTAAATGTTGTTAACGTATGACCGATAATCCTGAGTGGATCAAGAAATATGGTTATTATCAATCAAGATGATTGCATGTATTGTGCTGCAGTATAAGGATGGTGGGGAAAAATCTGTGATTGAATTTTAGCGGCAAGAGTCCATTAAGCTTTTTAGGTGCAATAAGGTGTGTGAAAGAGCTATGGCTGAAGGAGTAGAGCAATATACTGTATACCAAACAAGTAATAAGGAGGAACAGGGTGGCTTTTAGTATAGGAAAGTGGTGTATGAATTAGGTTCTTGATATCATGAATGTGTGGTAGAAATATTTATAGAAGTGAGGCATTTGTAGGAAAACTTGGAGTAGGCATATGGCAAAGCTTACAGACATCCCTTGGGGCGAGTAATACGATGTACGAGGTAGTAGAAATGCATTAAATAGCCAAGTTTACTGTAGGAGTAAGACGTGTGAGAATGGAAAGGGAAAGGATGAGTAGTTTAAGGTCTATCTATCTATCTATCTATAGCCCGACGCCCTAATCCCGCAAAGGGTGGCCGCAGACAAAACACCTCCAAGTCGCTCTGTCACCCACCATTTGACTACCTACCCCCCCAACTCACCCCCCCTCCCTCAACTCCATCCCTCCACCTCATCCTCGGTCTACCTCTCCCTCTCCCTCCCTCTACCTCACCTACATACACCCTCTTAGTCAGTCTTTCATTCTCCATTCTCTTCACAAGTCCAAACCACCTCAGTGTATTTCTCCTAATCTTCTCAACCACATCCACATCCACCCCACAGCGTTCCTTCACTTCTTCATTCGTCAACCTGTCCCTCCACGTCACTCCACATGCTCCTCTCAAGTAACTCATTTCCACTGGTCTCACTCTTGACTTGTTCCCCTCTTGCAAGGTCCATGCCTCGCTTCCATACGTCAGGGTAGGGATCACAATACTATCATGCAGTGACTTCTTAACTTCCATACTCACCTCCCTATTTCTCATCACTGCTTTCAGTGTACCAACAACCTTCCTTCCCTGTTGTACCCTTTCACGCACTTCATCCCCCAAAGTTCCATCCTTACTCATCACACTACCCAAGTACTTGAATGCACTCACATTCTCCATATCCTCACCATCCAACCTCACTGCACACTCTGTGACTTCATTCCTCTCAAACACCATAACTTTACTTTTGTTTACATTAACTTTCAGATTCCTCCTCCTACACACTGTCCCAAATTCATTCACCAAACTTGCAACTCCCATTCATCTTCACTCAACAGTACTGTATCATCAGCAAACAGCAACACTGGAAGCTTCCAAATCTCACCCTCATTCATTAGAACCACCCCCACATCCACCGCCCTACCCTGCACCTCCTTTACAACCCCATCCATGTATATGTTAAACAGCCATGGAGACATCACACAACCCTGTTTCAGTCCCACATTGAGATCAAAGAACTCACTCAGCTCACCATCCACTCGCACCGTAGCCCTAGCTCCCTCGTACATACTCTTCACAGCACTCAACAATTTCCCCTCCACTCCATATATTCTTAATACCTTCCACATACCTTGCCTATCTATTCTGTCATAAGCTTTCTCCAAGTCCATGAAGGCAGCATACACTTTCCTTCCCTTCTCTAGATACTTCTCCACTAAACATCTTAGAACAAATATCTGATCTACACACCCTTTTCCCTTCCTAAATCCCCTTTGTTCTTCTCCAACTAGGTCCTCTGTCATATGCCTAACCCTATCAATGAGTATTCTACCATATATTTTACCAGTCACACTAAGTAGGCAAATACCCCTATGGTTACCACATACTTCTCTCTCCCCTTTTCCTTTGTATAAAGGAACAATTATACCTGATTTCCAGTCCTCTGGAACCCTTCCCTCTTCCCAAGCCAATCTACACAACTTCCAGTAGTTTAAGGTAAGTACGGTTTATGTGTGGTGTTTCTTTGCTGTTCAGTCTGTTCAATAACGGGATAGTAAGAGAGATATAAATATGGATACTTAGAAGAGAGTCTAGTCTGAACGATGCTGGAAGAGGGGGAGATTGGGATGTAAACCAGCTGTTTATTGTAGATGATACAACAATGTTGGCAAACGCATTAGGTAACCTTAAGCAGCTTCTGAGTCTGGAAACGTTTGCGTAATGAGGAAGCTGAAAGTGAATGAAAGAGAGAGGAAGATGATGGGATTTTGTAGAGGGACGGAACAGAACAATATGAGAGCAAGTCTCAAAGAGAAGTTATGGAGGACGTGATGTACTTTTTGTACTTGAGAATGGTCATAGAAGTAGCTGGAACTCAGGACCTGAATTAAATAACAGGATATGAGTCGAGCAAAAGTACTGGGCAAGGGAAGATCAGTGTCTGTTCAGAAGATGCGAGGATTGTGTCTTTAATGGTAGAAACCAGAAAGGGGTGTTCGTGACCTTTTACTGATTGCTTTCAAAGTCACAATACTTCAGTCTTCACTGACTCTTAACACATCCACCAAGTTTGATCCAAACTATTTATATGATTTTTCAGCTGACCTTGCCCTGCGACCCTACATATGATCTTTCCTTTATCCTTGCCTTACGCTGAGCCGTTCCACAAACCTTAATCTGTAGAGGACAAAAACAGGATAAGCAGACACTGCCATGTTACTTTGACCTCTGTCCTGTTGTTCTTTTAAACTATAGGTCAACCTCTTCGGTGATCTCCAACTCATCCGCCAAGTTTAATCAAAACCAGGTTAAAACTGTTTTAGTTACTTCGTTAACACGGACACACCCAGTAATCTGGATCCTCGACTGAATGTCATCGAACTTAATCTGCTCGTTCTTGTTTGACTCATAACCCTTCCCCATTTCATTGTGAATTGTTACTTTGACAGAGGTCAAAGTAAAATGGCAGTGTCTGCTTATCCTGCTTTTGTCCTCTGCAGATTAATTTGGAAGGAACTTGAGTGTAAAGTGGAGGGACTGTAAGAAAATGTTCTGGAAAGAGGTGAAAAGAGTAAGACAGGGTGGAAGTGAAGTTAGCAGGAGAGTGAAAGATAAAAATGGTAGATTACTAGTGGAGAAGGGAAAAAAAGTGAGCAGATGGAGAGAACACTTTAAGGAATTATTGAACATAGAGGATGGAAGTAATGAGAGTATAAGTGGCTGGGGAATGGCTGGGAGGAGGAGGGAGGTGAGAAGACAGGAAGAAATCAGTAGGATAGAAGTTGTGGAAACAACGAAGGAAGTTAAATTGGGGAAAGCCCCAGGAATTGATGGAGTGTGTGGTGAAATGCTGAAGCTTGAGGGAGAGATAGTAGTAGAATGGATGTGGAAAATGTGCAGATTGGCCTGGGAGGAAGGTAGAGTCCCGGAGGATTTGAAGTCAGGTATAATTATTCCCTTGTACAAAGGAAAAGGGGGAAAACAAGTGTGTAGTAATCATAGAGGCATCTGTCTTCTTAGTATAATAGGAAAAGTGTATGGTAGGATACTTATTGGCAGAGTTAGAGAAAGAACAGAGGAATTAGTTGGAGAAGAACAGGGAGGCTTTAGGATGGGAAGAGGTTGTGTAGATCAGATATTCATTCTTAGATCTTTAGTGGAAAAGCTTCTAGAGAAGGGAAAGAAGTTGTATGCGGCTTTCATGGATTTGGAGAAAGCATATGACAGGGTGGATAGACAAGGATTGTGGAAAGTATTAAGAATATATGGAGTAGATGGGAAGTTGTTGAATGCTGTAAAGAGTATGTATGATGGTGCTAAGGCTGCAGTGCGTGTGGATGGTGAACTGAGTGAATTTTTCTCTTTGAAGGTTGGGTTGAAACAGGGATGTGTCATGTCTCCATGGTTGTTCAATCTGTACATGGATGGGGTAACAAAAGAGATACAAGGTTGGGTAGTGGATGTTGGAGTGGCCCTGGTGAGAGAGGGTAGTGTTTGGAAACTCCCTGTACTGTTGTTTGCAGATGATACTGTGTTGTTGAGTGGAGACGAAGGAGAGCTGCAAGGCTTGGTGGATGAGTTTGGGAGAGTGTGTAAGAAACGGAATCTAAAGGTGAATGTAGGGAAGAGTAAAGTGATGGTCTTTGAGAGAGGTGAAGTCAGTGAATGTACAGCGTGGTTGGATGGTGAGGAATTGGAAAATGTGAGTATGTTTAAGTACTTGGGTAGTGTGATGAGTAAGGATGGAGGTTTGGAGGGTGAAGTGCTTGAAAGGGTGCAGCAGGGAAGAAAGGTTGCTGGTTCCTTGAAAGTAGTGGTAAGAAGCAGGGAAGTGAGCATGGAAGTGAAAAAGTTACTACTTGAGAGTATTGTGATACCAACTCTAACTTATGGAAGTGAAGCTTGGACGTTGCTGGAAGGACACAAGTCAAGAGTGAGAGCAGTGGAAATGAGTTATTTAAGAGGAGTCTGTGGAGTCACATGGAGAGACAGGCTGACAAATGAGGATATAATGGAGCGTTGTGGTGTGGATGTCGATGTGATAGGAAGCGTTAGGAGGAATACACTGAGGTGGTTTGGCCATGTGGAAAGAATGGAGAGTGAAAGACTGACGAAGAGAGTGTATGTGAGTGAGGTGGAGGGGGGAAGAGGGAGGGGAAGGCCGAGGATGAGATGGAGGGATGGGGTGGAGAGGTATATGAGAGAGGGGTGTGTGAGTTGGGAGCAGGGCAGTGAAATGGCGGGGGACAGGGCGGCGTGGAGGCGAATTGTTTGTGGCCACCCCGAACAGGATTGAGGCGTCTGGCAATAGATAGATAGATAGACCTAATTTTTTCTGGTTTAACTCTCAGTTATTCCACAAAATTTGTTATAAATCAAATAAAACTATTTAAGATGACCTTTCAGTGTGACCTATTATACCACATTGAAATCAAGAAGGTTGTGCCATAAGTTCGGTGCATTTTTGCTGCTTTATTCTTGACTAGAAGATTATTGATGTGCCCTGTCTTGGGCCTGCTATAGAACCAGTCAGTTTACCGGTGCGCGTGCCTGCCTCCCAGCTCCTTAGACCTTGTTTATCAGAAATCTCCAGCACGGCGCCAGCTATTATATTCTGTCACGTAGACCACCATTCTGTTATATAGACCTCCAATAATTATACCTACACACAGGGTTTTATATATCTATATCTGTATCTTTATCTAAACATATCTATATCTATATCTGTATATATCTATCTTTTTATCTGTCAATCTATCTACACACACACACACACACACACACACACACACACACACACACACACTAACATCAGGCTAGTTTATAAGAAATTATTAAATCATTTGTAACAGTTTCCCCACCTAATTAAAAGGTGTCTGTTGAAACAATGGGGAAATGCACAGCTCTGTCTATCTATCTATCTATTGCCAGACGCCTTAATCCTGTAAGGGGTGACTACAAACAAATCGCTTCCATGTCTCCCTGTCCCCCGCCATTTCACTGCTCTGGTCCCAGCTCACACACCTCCTCTCTTTTACACCTCTCCACTCCATCCCTCCATCTCATCCTTGGCCTCCCCCTCCCTCCCTCCACCTCATTCACATACACTCTCCTCGTCAGTCTTTCGCTCTCCATCTTCGCCACATGGCCAAACCAACTCAAGTGTATTTCTCCTAACGCTTTCTATTACATCCACATCATCACTACAACGCTTCCTCACTTCCTCATTTGTCAGTCTGTCTCTCCATGGGACTCCACATGCTTCCCTCAGAAAACTCATTTCCACTGCTCTCACTCTTGATTTGTGTCTCACCAACAAGGTCCAAGCTTCACTTCCATACGTTAAACTTGGTATCACAATACTGTCACGCAAAGACTGTTCTAATTCCATGCTCACTTCCCTGTTTCTTACACGATCTTCCAAACATATTCACCAAGCCTTCCAGCTCCCCTTCGTCGTCACTTAACAACATAGTATCATCTGCAAACAACAAAACAGAGAGTTTCCAAACACTGCCCTCTCTCATAAGGGCAGCTCCAACATCCACTGTCCTACCTTGTATCTCCTTTATAACACCATCCCTATGCAGATTGAACATTGAACAACCTTGGACACATGGCACATCCCTGTTTCAGTCCAACCTTCAAACAGAAAAATTCACTCAGTTCATTGTCCACATGCACTGCAGCCTTAGCACCCTCATACATACTCTTCACGGCATTCAACAACTTCTCATTTACGCCATGTATTCTTAATACCTTCCACATTCCTTGTCTATCCACCCTGTCATTGGCTTTGTCCAAGTCCATGGAGGCTGGATACAACTTCTTTCCCTTCTCTAGAAAGTTTTCCGCTAAGGTCCTAAGAATGCATATCTGATCTACACAGCATCTTCCCTTCCCAAAACCTCCATGTTCTTCTCCGACTAACTCCTCTGTTCCTAACTCTATCAGTAAATAACCTACCATATACTTTTCCATTAACAATAGGAAGACAAATGCCGCTATGATTACCATATACTTCTTTTTCCCATTTTCCTTTGTTCTAGGGGAAAAATTATACCTGACTTCCAATCCTTCGGGACTCTGCCTTCCTCCCAGGCCAACCTGCACATCTTCTACGTTCATTCTACCACTGTCTCTCCCCCATGCTTCAGCATTTCACCACGGACTTCACTAAAGCTTGAGGCTTTCCCCATTTTGACTTCATTGCTTCCACAACTTCCATCCTACTGAATTCTTCCTCTCTTTTCATCTCCTTCCTTCTCCCAGCCATTTCCCAACCACTTATACCTGCATTACTTTCATTCCCTATGAAGAGAGAACCTGTATTTTTACACAGGAAAAATCATCAGAGAAATTACCAATATGCCGGGAATCGAACCCGGGACTCTCAGGTGAGAGCCAGGCAGCATACCACTACACCACGACCAGGTAAAAGTTAACTCGCGTTGTCACAATCTGGCAGCAAGATTGTGACAACGTGAGTTAACTTTTACCTGGTCGTGGTGTAGTGGTATGCTGCCTGGCTCTCACCTGAGAGTCCCGGGTTCGATTCCCGGCATATTGGTAATTTCTCTGATGATTTTTCCTGTGTAAAAATACAGGTTCTCTCTTCATTCTGACTTGCCATAAGTGCCTGGGATAGATCAAAAGCACCTACTTGCCCGAGTGCCAGGGGTTTAACTCACCCTCTTCAGGCCCACAGTGGGGGGCGGAGGGACGTTGGTTACAAGATTGTGACAACGCAAGTTAACTTTTACCTGGTCGTGGTGTAGTGGTATGCTGCGGGACTCTCACCTGAGAGTCCCGGGTTCGATTCACGGCATATTGGTAATTTCTCTGATGTTCATTCCCTATGTTCAACAATTCTGTAAAGTGTTCTCTCCATCTGCACACTTTTTCTCCCTTCTTCACCAGCAGTCTACCATATTTATCATTCATTCTCAGACAAAATTGTTTATCACCTTGTCAATGCTCTTTACCTCCTTCCAGAACATTTTCTTACATTCCCTCCACTTTACACTCAAAATCCTTCCAAATTCCTCATCCACTTCCTTCTTACTCTCTTAATAATCTTTTCACCTTTCTATTCCTCTCTACATATAACTCTTTCTTCTGTCTCTCAACTTCCTCCTAGCCCCTGTTTCTCGTCCACTCACTATATGACTTCTTCTTTTGTGCCACAGCCTGTCTCACCTCTTCACTCCACCATGTTGTTCCTTGGACCCCCTTTCATCTTCTTTTCACCCAGCACACCACTTCAAATGCTGCACAGATTTCTTCTGTGAATATCGTGCACATACTTTCCACGTCCCCCCATCTGCTCGAAATCATATTTACCAAATCTCTCCTCCACTTCTTGTATTACATCAAAGGTGAGGAAATAATTGCGTAAAGGAATAAGATGTGATGGGAAAACGATGTATGTGGGTTTCCTAATCATAGACAAGCACAGCAGTGACTATGTCAGATTAATAAGATACAATGATGCAGTATAATTAGTTAATTCAGACAAGATAAAGAAACACAGTATTTACAATACAATTACATGGTCATGGTAAAAAAACAAAAAAAAAATCCAATTTTATAAGGGTTAAAAAGTATCAAAATGAACTGAAAGTAGTAGTAATTGCATATTTTACTATAGTCAGTATCCTTAAAACTGCCATACATCTTTACTCAGTAATTGATGTCCATCCTGTAGGAACATTATTAACACATTAGCTCCCAGAGTTCCTGTAGGAGGGATTTTACTCGAAGAGTAGTACGCGTACCGCCCTCCGCCTTTCGACTCATAGTCGCGAAGCTCATAGGTCCCTACCCCGGGGTTCTCTTCTTTATAAAATTTTGAAAATACCCAGTTCCGTCCTATTTTGAGGACACTGAAAGCAAATGGGGTAAGGGAATATTTCCAATTAACTGCATTGTAATGAAGATCATATTGATACATATGACAGTGATCGCATAAAAGTTGGTTACACAGGAACTGTAATTGCAATGTCTCATAACCACTTAATTTTAACACTGTTAGCTGTTCCCACGTTTTCAAACAAATTAGCAATGTATTATATGGGTGAAGCGCGTTGTGGTTGTTTCCTGATATGTTTTCTTTTTCTGTTTGTTTTCTTTATCATCATATCACTCAGTATCCTTCACTTGACATTAGTTTCTCCTTTTTAGGCAATTTTCTTCTTTTCAGTACTAGGTTACAGATTTTCCTCACTTCATGTAGTCACATCGAGTGTAACTGGGCACGACCACTTCGATCGTTTTGAGGTGGTGGTATTGATGTAGGCAATAATAATAAGTATAATGGTTAACAGTGGAAATATCTACCTAATCCCATGTACATGTATAAGAGGACGAATAATAAAATTACATAACAGCTGGTTATACAGGAATTAAAGTAGCATCGTGAAAGAATATGGTTCTATATTAACTGAATAATTTTCACTTAAGTAGTTCGGTGTCCATTCGTCCGCACCTAAACCAACACTGAATAGTAGTAGAAGAGTGTACTGTGGTTTGTTTCTGTTATCATAATCTCACCAGATTTTCTCCTCTTTAGTATCAATTGTAAATTCTTTTCACTTTCACACAGAATGAAAAAAATTCATTGTTTTCACATCTAAGAAGTTTCACTGTTTTTGATGATATGTATTGTAACTTAATTCCATGGGGTCATTCTTCCTTACGTTTAACACAGGAATGGATAAGCAACAAAAAAATAATAATATCATCAAAATCCTGACAGAGAATTGCAATAGGAGGATTTATATATAAAATGAGGGCTCAAAAAGAAAGGTGATGAAGAAAATGAGATACCTGGACTATGGTATATTTACAAGGAACAGCTGTGATAAAAAAATATTAAAGGAAAAATACAGGATAAAAACGAAGGTGAGATCTGCGAACAAACTAAAGGATCAAACTAGACATACGCTAGTGAGACGGGAAAAAAAAAATTAGGTTGCAGGAATGCACTACAAAGCGTGCCATTGCGAGGTGGAAGGAAGGGAATTAGTTGGAAGAGATCAGTGATGACTGTAGAACGAACAGGAATATGACAGTTGTGGAAAAGAGGTAGCTTCTAGTATAGGATAGTACAATCTTGAGAGAAGAAGATACATAGCATTAAAGTTAGAGCGAGCCCATTGTGAAATTATGTAAGATTTGACGTTGGGATAAGGTCTACGGTAATTTTTTTTTTTTTTTTTTTTTATAAATAACATAACGGACGAAGGAAAAACATGAGTAAAAAAAAACAATCCATACACCAGATTACTGGCGTCCTCCGTTCATAAAATATCTGTAACAGTTAGACTTGAACAGCTGTGGATTGAAATATGGAGGGAAACAACTCTGGGAAAGCGAATTCCAGAGAGATGCAGTTCGGGGAATGAAAGAATTCTGATAGGCAGAAGTTCTGCAATATGGTTGAGTGACATGCCAGTCATGAGCGCTACCAGATGCCCGTGTAGCACGAGGGAAGGCATGGAGAGGTGGCACCATGGACGGAACTTCGTCTGAGCATTTGCCAAAAAAATATCTGTAAACTAATGCAAGGGAGGCAACATTCCTTCTTACTTGCAGGGGAGGTACTTTACATGTAATGACAGGGTTGTTACTGATTCTAACAGCTTTGTTCTGAATTTTGTCTAGTTGTCTTAATGCTACCTCTCCACAACCATTCCACAAGGGTGAGCAATATTTAAGCTGAGAGCGCACATGACTCTTATAAATTATAGCTAACTGCTCATCGGCGAAGAAGTTACGGACTCTGTACAATAATCCAAGTTTCTTTGAGGCGGTTTTAGCAAGTGATCTGACATGAGAGGTCTAGCTGAGGGCACTGTTAAGTGAGATGCCAAGAATTTCAATAATTTTGGAGATGGGAATATTAGTAGCACTGAAGGTAATATACGAATCTGGCAATATCTGTTTATTAGTAAACTGTATATATTTAGTTTTACTAGCATTAAAAGAGACAAGGTTGTTTCGTCCCCATTCACTGATCGTAGATAGATCTTGATTTATGGAGATGGCTGTACTGAGTTGAGAGGTAGAGATATTAGACTTTATAAATGGGTGTCTGAGTGTGAATGAACTATGTTGTGTTGAGTCATCTGCATATGAGTGAATGGGATTATGGGTGACAGATAAGAGATCATTAATATGAACCAGAAATAGGGTTGGTACCAGAACTGATCCCTGCAGCACGCCGGCGTTAATTGAGTGGAAATTGGAATATACATCATCTACTTTTACTCTTATTTTCCTGTCACTAAGATATGAAGAAATCAAAGGAACAAAAGATCTTAGTCCATAGCAAGGGAGTTTGGACAGCAGGGAACGGTGCCATACTCTGTCGATAGCTTTAGAGATATCAAGAGCTACTGCATGAGTTTCTCCATGTAGATCAATTGATTGATGGATGGTATGAGTTAAGAGATTGAGTGTGTCAATGGTGGATCTTTCGTGGCGAAAACCATATTGTCTATCACCAATTAAGTTGTTGGATTCAAGATGTTTTACAATGTACTTATTAATAAAAGTTTCAAATACCTTACCAAAAGAAGATGTGACAGCTGTTGGTCTGTAATCGGAGGGGTCAGACGAACTTCCCTTCTTAGGCATTGGGTGGATATTGGCTTCTTTCCATGAATTTGGGAATAAAGAAGTACGTATGCATAGTCTGAATAATTTAGCTAGGACAGAGGCAAGTTCAGGGGAACACTTTTTCCAAACATTTGGCAGAATTCCATCTGGGCCTGGAGCTTTGTTGGTAGGTAAATTGTCTAGGATGGATTTTACGTATCTTGTCTGTATTTTAAGTGGGGCAGTTTCGGGAGAATCAAGTTCCAGTACTGGGACATTTTGGCTGGTATCGTCTATGGTAGAGTTTCTGGCAAAGGTACTGGTAAAGATATCTGCTTTCCCACGTGGGTCATTTGTAATGTTGCCATCTGAAGATTTTAGTGGGGGAATGGAAGATGACTTGTTAAAGTTATTATTGAAAGAATTAAGAGTTGACCAGAATATTCTATTGTCATTAGGGTTGTTAAGTAGTTTTGATGCTTGCTTTTGAAGAAAGTTTAATTTATATAGATTTAATACAGCTTTTGCATGATTTCTAGCAATTTTAAATTGAGAGAGTGATTCAGATGTTTTTTTTATTTTAGGTAAGAGTTATATGTTAATGACTTTTGGGCTGTTGCTCTGGCACAGTTGCCATCAAACCAGTTTGGAGAGTTCGATCTTTTAGTGAACTGTTGACTTGGTATGAATAAATCCATACCAGCTAGTATTAAGTCACAAATGTGGGACTGGGATTATTAGAGAAGAAAGACTGCCATGTAATGTCAGCAAGATAATTTCTAAATCCATCTCAGTCTGCCCTATCAAAGTGTCATCGGGTCACCCTGACAGGTTCAGAACGGGGAGGTGTGGAAGGGTTAACTAATGAGGCTTTGATGAGACTGTGGTCAGAGGATCCAAATGGTGACAGTACCTCTATCCTGTACTGATCTGGATTATTAGTCAAGAGTAAATCCAAGAGATGGGCATTATGGTCAGGATTATCAGGTATTCTGGTTGGTTGCTTTACCAACTGGGTGAGATTAAACGATTCCGCAAACAGCTCACACTGTAGACCAGCGTCGTCAGTCCGGGCAGAATGCAATAACCATTCAACATTATGTATGTTAAAATCAACCAAAATGGTAATTTTGGTGCCAAGGGCAAGGTTAAGGTTACTCAACTGAGTGGATAAGGAATCAAATACACTGGGTTCCGAAGAAGCATTGGGGGAGCGATAAACTACACAAATATATTTGGTAATGTTTTGACAATTTAATTTATATAATGAGTAATCAAAACTGGATGAAGTGAAGTTTAAAATAGTGTCAACTGCATATTGGGATTTGACATAAGAACAGGTGCCGCCCTTGTTATGGAAGTTTGTAAGGAGATGGTAACCGGGAAAACAAAATGGAGATATATCGGTAGAGGGTGAGATTTGTGGTTCTGTGAGGAAAAGGGCCAAAGGGGATATGGACTGAAGGAAAAAATGAACTGAGTTTAAATTTGTGGTAAGGCCGAGGATGTTGGTAAAGAATAAGGCCGCACTGTCACTTCTTCGCTGACAAGCATTCCCTGAAATAGCAACAGTCACTGCCGGCACAGTCGCTTGATGGCCACCGGGAGGACCCTGTGCCGCCAGCCCTACCCTGCCGGTGGTGGCAATCCGAGGTACCACCTCATTTGATAGTAAGATTGCAGTGGCCATTACTAAAGACGTGAATAGAAGGTGTGATATGTTATGCGCATGTAGTGTGATGTAGACAGTTGAAGGTAGAGGTATTATGAGAGCATGCTGGCCTACTCTCTGTGTAAATGAATGCACTGAAAATGTTCAGCAAAGGGAGATGGTCAGGATCAAGTCCTGAGGGCTGGTGAAACGGGAGCTCCAGCTCTCCCTATCACCAGCTTACCATCAACCTCGGGAGCACTGCCCTGTTCGACTGGTGCTACAGTCTACTCCACACATGACAGTTGATAAGTTCTCTACGTACAACATAAATTGCTGGAAGTGATCTTTCCATGATAACAGTGATCTCATCATTCCATTAAGACATTTAAAACTTGTACAATTACATACCCATGTCAGTTATATGTGTTGTAATACTACCTTGTTACTGAGATAAAGTTATGTATAGAATAATATTATCTGTCTTCCAGAGATAAGCCTTGGACCTATGGTGCTACTCAAGGTCGTCTATTCTCCACAACATCCTACTTATAAAGAATAAAATTCAAAGGCGATGATCATGAAGAGGATACGGTTGTGGTAATAATTTTTAAGCAAGAAACTGGAGATTTGTGTACAGAGCGTAATTTTGAGCGGTGATCATTGACATCATTGACAAGAGGGGAGGATTGCTGTGCCTTAGAATGAGCAGGAGTGTTTGAAGGGGTGTCGGAGGAAGAAATAGGAGAAAATTGAGCTTTTCCAAGTGACTTTTCTAACACCTGATCCCCTGGGGCTCGCTTGATATCTTCTGTGTGCACCCACTTGGTATTACTAGTGGATAGTGTAATAGAAATTTGTTTCCGTTACGAATTTCACGCGGTGCTAGCCTGTAAATTTATCATCTAATTTAGAATTAAATGTATATAAACGAGCAAATAATAAGTCTCCGACCTTGATGCTGAGACGTGCTGCAGACTTATGGTGGCATTGTATCATATCCTATTTAGATAAGACCAGGTTAGTGGCATACTGATGTATATTCTAAAAGTCTGTCATTCTTACTTTCTCATAATCATCCAAATTATAGAGTGGGCCAGGTTTCGACGATAGCACTGAATAGGGCAATTCTTTATCAAACCCATGTAAGACAAAGAATGGAGTTTCGCCAATGGATGCAATGATGAACTGTTGATTGAGGCTGCAACTTGGCTATCTATTCATCCCAACATGTGCTTTGAGAACCTAAATGCCTCTAGCACCCTCAGCACTTTTCTATTTTGTCTTTTGACAAGGCCATTGGAGGCTGGATGGTTGGGTACGACATTACATATATTGATGTTATATCGCTTACAGATCTCAACAAGAAGACTATTATTAAACTCTGTGCAGTTATCAGTAATAAGTGTAGATGATGTAGTGAATGGACAAATGACATGATCTAGAAAGGGACATGCGACACTCTTACCGGTCTTGTCTTGGAGAGCCACAAGAACAGAGGCACTTGAGAAATGATCGAGTGCCTCGAACAAATACTCTGCACCGGATTCAGTAAGAGGTTATTTATGTAAGAGGATATAAACTATTTTCCACAGACGTGATGGAACTGGATATTGCAAAAGTGGGGCAGATAATCCAGTTGATCCTTCATGACAATTACAGGATGACCTTCCACATAGTTGGCCAATAAAATGAAAAGTGTGCTTGTCTCAAACATTGATTTTTTCCTGGATAGGATACATGATGTGTGTTATGGACGATGTGTAGTACTACAGGTATCAAATAATTTAGGACGAGTTAATATACCTCTCAATTAGGGATGTCTTTTCCTGTACAGGATGTCTTCCTTTACAAAATATCATTGTCCAACATGAGATCATCTACTGGCACTGGCAGAGTAGGTAAGGTAGATGCGTCTCCTATTTCTGGGAAATAAATTACCTTGGACCACTGAGGGTCTGTGCACTGACAATTATAATCAACATATGAGGTTAGAGTGGTGTAAGGAGCATCCTTTGCTTGACATGATGAGACTGCCGCGGTTACGTGACGTGAAAGAGCATCTGCAACTACATTTGATTAACCAGGCACGCACTTAAAGGGTTTGTGAAAATCTTGGATACAACTGACAATCGTGCTAGACGACCTGTAAGATTTCTTCCTTTGAATAAGTCACAAAATGGAAGATGATCTGTTTGCATATGCACAGGTTATCCGTATGTTATATCTCTGAGATGGCTGAAAGACTAAACAACCGCTATAGGTTCCCAATCAGTAACACTGTAGTTATGTTCTGCAGTGTTTAGGGTACGACTAGCATACGCTAATGCACTCTTCCCTTTTGCTTGATCAACTTGCATCAATACCACACCAATGCCTACTCCAGATGCACCTGTACAAAGAAGAAAATGTTTCTTATAGTGAAGGAATGCCAGGACTGGTGCATAAGCAAGTCCCGTCTTCAGTATTTCAAAAGCTTGTGACTGATCTTTAGTTCAAACCGAAGATTCATTTTTCTTCAATTATTTAGTCAGAGGAGCAGCAATTTGTGCATACTTGAGTAAATTGCCGATACTAACCACTCAAACAAAGAAAACACTAAACTGGAAAAATTTCCTCCAAACACTTGACCACAAAACAAACATCAGCAAACTCTACAAAACGCTAAACAGCATCACACTTTCCAACAGCAACACCACACAATCACACGCTGCCATCACAACAACAGACATCATACCCTGAAACAAACAACAAGCAAACATTCTCATCAATCACTTTTCACAAGTCAGCCATCTAAACCCCCATCCCGAAGACCGACGTATCATCCGACGTAAGAGACAGTTCCCTACAGACCCAGACTACGCACCTTTCACTTACAACCAGACGAAGCACATCATTAACAACCTCAAGCACTCATCTGCCTGTGGATCAGACAACATAGGCAACATTCACCTTAAACACCTAGGACCACAAGGCATAAAAGCACTCACCAACATATCAAAATACAGCTACTCACACAACATAATACCCAACATCTGGAAGCATGGCAATATCATCACTATCCCTAAACCCAACAAAGACCCCACGTTACCATCCTCACATCACCCCATCACACTCCTCTGCACCCCCTCTAAAGTCACTGAACGACTGGTACTACAACTAGTCACACCTCACATTCCCCTAGCCCAGTCACAACATGGCTTTAGGCCACTACACTCCACAAACACCCTTCTTACAGACCTTACACAGAGAGTCTTCGATGGCATGAATTCAGCTAGGCCACCACACAGAACACTCCTAGTCACACTAGACATTAGCAAAGCTTTTGATGCCATCTCCTGCCACAACCTCACAAACAAAATACTCAACACAAACATGCACAATAACACAAAAAAATGGCTGGCAAACTACTTAGCAGGCAGATGTGCACACGTAACATTTGCAGGTCAGTCATCTAACATCAGAAACTTCACGAACGGCGTTCCCCAAGGATCTGTTTTGTCCCCTACACTCTTTAACCTATACATGCACGATGTACCCACACCCCACACACCACAGATACAAATAGCTTCCTATGTAGATGATATAACACTTACATGTACGCACCAAAACGCAAACACAGCTCCACACATCATTCAACCTTACCTCAACACACTACACGAATGGTTCACCACAAACAGGCTCAAAATAGCCCCAGCCAAATCTACAGTGACTCTTCTCACAAACTGGACAGCCGAACAGTCACATCCCACACCTCACCATAAACAACACTCCCCTACCACACACACACACACACACACACACACACACAAAATCCTTGGTGTAACATACAATACATCAATGTCATTTAAACAACACATCACACACATTAAAAGTAAAATAACACCAAGACTCAATGCTTTGAGGTCACTTGCCCATACAACATTCGGACACAACAAAGAAACCACAACCACAGTATACACACAATACATACGTTCAGTGATGAATTATGCAAGCCCTGCCTGGGCTTCTAACCTCACCAAAACACACTACAACACTCTACAGACCATACAGAACAAGGCCTTAAAAATAATCACAGGCTGCACAGCTACTACACCCACAGACCACCTACACCAAGAAACCAAAGTCCTCAAAGTCAAGGATCACCTAGACATGAGAGGCACCCAGTTTCTTGCTGCAGCCTCCACAAACCCACAACATCCACTACAGTACATGGCAGCACATCCACCCACACCAAGGAACATCAAAACAACACCCAGCACACGATATCATACACAAATACTGTCATCTCTCCACCCTCGCCCACCTCAGACCAGCTTCCAGAAGCATATCCACACTCAGGTCACTCGCCGCTCCATTCAGTCACTCAAAGACTACACACAGCTGCATGCACAGCCTCCTGATATCCACCCTTCTGAATCCTATCTTCCTTGTAAGGACAGGGTCCACCTGGCCAGGCTGAGATGTGGGCACCATCCAGACCTCTTAAGCTACCAGAAGAGGCTGGATGACTCCGTTGCTGATGCCTGTCCAGGATGCAACACAGCACCCCATACAGTTAAGCACATTATGGAAGACTGTATTGCACACAATCACCTACGCCAACAACACGACATACACTCTTTGAGAGCTCTGTGGGAAAGCCCGGTCTCGGCCATGGCCTTCCTAAGGGACTCGGGGCTGTTCGGCCAGACTGCCTAGGGAACAACTACTACAAAGAAAACTTACATCAATAGTACTGGTAGGTTCTTGGAAGTTAGAAACTTATTTAACTTTCTCATCTGTGGTATGAATCCCGAAGACCGACGTATCATCCGACGTAAGAGACAGTTCCCTACAGACCCAGACTACGCACCTTTCACTTACAACCAGACGAAGCACATCATTAACAACCTCAAGCACTCATCTGCCTGTGGATCAGACAACATAGGCAACATTCACCTTAAACACCTAGGACCACAAGGCATAAAAGCACTCACCAACATATCAAAATACAGCTACTCACACAACATAATACCCAACATCTGGAAGCATGGCAATATCATCACTATCCCTAAACCCAACAAAGACCCCACGTTACCATCCTCACATCACCCCATCACACTCCTCTGCACCCCCTCTAAAGTCACTGAACGACTGGTACTACAACTAGTCACACCTCACATTCCCCTAGCCCAGTCACAACATGGCTTTAGGCCACTACACTCCACAAACACCCTTCTTACAGACCTTACACAGAGAGTCTTCGATGGCATGAATTCAGCTAGGCCACCACACAGAACACTCCTAGTCACACTAGACATTAGCAAAGCTTTTGATGCCATCTCCTGCGACAACCTCACAAACAAAATACTCAACACAAACATGCACAATAACACAAAAAAATGGCTGGCAAACTACTTAGCAGGCAGATGTGCACACGTAACATTTGCAGGTCAGTCATCTAACATCAGAAACTTCACGAACGGCGTTCCCCAAGGATCTGTTTTGTCCCCTACACTCTTTAACCTATACATGCACGATGTACCCACACCCCACACACCACAGATACAAATAGCTTCCTATGTAGATGATATAACACTTACATGTACGCACCAAAACGCAAACACAGCTCCACACATCATTCAACCTTACCTCAACACACTACACGAATGGTTCACCACAAACAGGCTCAAAATAGCCCCAGCCAAATCTACAGTGACTCTTCTCACAAACTGGACAGCCGAACAGTCACATCCCACACCTCACCATAAACAACACTCCCCTACCACACACACACACACACACACACACACACACACACACACACACACACACACACACAAAATCCTTGGTGTAACATACAATACATCAATGTCATTTAAACAACACATCACACACATTAAAAGTAAAATAACACCAAGACTCAATGCTTTGAGGTCACTTGCCCATACAACATTCGGACACAACAAAGAAACCACAACCACAGTATACACACAATACATACGTTCAGTGATGAATTATGCAAGCCCTGCCTGGGCTTCTAACCTCACCAAAACACACTACAACACTCTACAGACCATACAGAACAAGGCCTTAAAAATAATCACAGGCTGCACAGCTACTACACCCACAGACCACCTACACCAAGAAACCAAAGTCCTCAAAGTCAAGGATCACCTAGACATGAGAGGCACCCAGTTTCTTGCTGCAGCCTCCACAAACCCACAACATCCACTACAGTACATGGCAGCACATCCACCCACACCAAGGAACATCAAAACAACACCCAGCACACGATATCATACACAAATACTGTCATCTCTCCCCCCTCGCCCACCTCAGACCAGCTTCCAGAAGCATATCCACACTCAGGTCACTCGCCGCTCCATTCAGTCACTCAAAGACTACACACAGCTGCATGCACAGCCTCCTGATATCCACCCTTCTGAATCCTATCTTCCTTGTAAGGACAGGGTCCACCTGGCCAGGCTGAGATGTGGGCACCATCCAGACCTCTTAAGCTACCAGAAGAGGCTGGATGACTCCGTTGCTGATGCCTGTCCAGGATGCAACACAGCACCCCATACAGTTAAGCACATTATGGAAGACTGTATTGCACACAATCACCTACGCCAACAACACGACATACACTCTTTGAGAGCTCTGTGGGAAAGCCCGGTCTCGGCCATGGCCTTCCTAAGGGACTCGGGGCTGTTCGGCCAGACTGCCTAGGGAACAACTACTACAAAGAAAACTTACATCAATAGTACTGGTAGGTTCTTGGAAGTTAGAAACTTATTTAACTTTCTCATCTGTGGTATGAATTCCTTCAGTGTCAACCACATGTCCCAAAAATTTTATTCTCACACGAAAAAAAGTCACATCTACTGAGCCCAACCTTTATACCTGCCATTTGAAAGCAGTCAAAAGCTTTTTGTAGCTTAGCAAAATGTTCAGGGATGGACTTGCTCACTGCAATGATGTCATTCAAATAAGTAAAAAGGAAGTGGCCTATCATATCACTGGATACGGAGTGGACAAGTGGTGCCAGGAACAACAAACCTTGCCCGACAACAGTGATTTTATTGCCCTTAAATACTGACTTCCTTCTGCCATTTACTTTCAGTGCACAGTTAAAGTCTAAGGTAATGGCACAAATGTTTTTAAGTCACGCCCTCAAAAAATCCGTGATCTTGCATTTGACCTCTCAAGGTCACTCAGGGTCTAAGGTCATGCTGCAAAATGAAAGCCCATATGAGAGTTCCTGTATCATGGTAATAGTAAATATCTCTATCATCAACAAGCTTTCAGTTATAGGCCCCTGAATATCCGTGACCTTGAGTTTGACCTCTCAAGGTCACTTACAGTTAAAGGTCAAGGTACCAATTAAAAACCCATTTCGGATTTCCAAGATGTTGATAATAGTAAATATCTCTTATCTTCAACCAGTTTTAAGTTTTAGCCCCCGGAATATCCGTGACTTTGAGTTCGACCTTTCAGGGTCATTCGGGGTCAAAGGTCTTGGTGCCAAATGAAAGCAAATATTACGAGTTCCTGTATGCTCCTAAGAGTAAATATCTCTATCTTCATTTTCAAGTTATAGCCTTGATTTTGACCTTTCAAGGCCACTTAAGTACCTACATAAATTTATCCAGTTTCTTTTGGGACCAATGCCCACATATCTTGGAAGTTTCATATAATTTCATTCAGTCGTTTTTCTGTAATGTTGCTAACAAATAAACAAAGGAACTCGACAAAAAACAATACTTCACGAACTCCGTCTGGGCGGGGTAAAAAGTCTCATGAATACTGATGGAGCATTTCTAAGGCCAAAGGGGAGTCTCTTAAAATGTTAATGTTCAGAAGGGGTTCTGAAGGCAGTTATTTGGCAAGATGACTCTTCCATTTCTACTTGCCAGTAGCCACTGAGTATGTCAAGCAAGGTGAAAATGACATTATTCTCTCCAGGTGATTCCAGTAAATCTGTGAAGATTTGCAACAAGAATCGATCAGATACAGTGACAGAATTTACTTTACAATTGTCAACTATGGGCTTAAATGCTCCTCCTTTCTTAGGTACTACAAAAAAAAACCGGCTGTTCCACGGACTGACAGAGTGTTCAGTAATGTCCTAATCTAACATATCCTGTACTACCTTATCTGTTTGCTGTCCCATGCTGTGTGGTAGTCTATATACTGGGACATAAACTGGCTGAGTACTGTGAATTAATGCATGAGAATGTTTCGTCTTGTCCGTCTTCCCCATAAGTTCGCCAGTTAAGGCCACAACCTCTCTATAGGTCTGCAAAAGATATAGTAATTGCTCTTGATACTGGAGAAAATTACCCAGATGTACATGTGAGGCAAGGTCAGTTGAAGGAGCCGTAGTACAGTCTGTAGAGTTTTGAAATGTATACACACCAGGTAGGTTACCATTATCCTCCTTAATAGTTATAGGAAATGGTAAATTCTGGCACAGTGGGCACACCAGGAAATCCCCAATCTTTGTACTACTTTTAAGGTTTAGTGGAACATTTGTGACATTCAATATGTAAACATAGCACAAATTATCCTCCAACGAGGTACACAGTGCTGACTCATATGTAAAACCATTCACACAACACGTCTCACATAAGATTAGTGCATCCACTTCTTTTTTCGGACCTACTACACGAAGAGACTTTCGTGAATTTATGCAGCAACAAATATGTACACCCTTTTGTTACTGCACGTTTCACATCTGCATGTTGCAGAATGTCATTCAAACTATTTGAGGTAGTTAGATGAGACATAGATGAGTCAACCATTGTGTCAGTGTTATAGGGGAGTTTATATGGTGAATGATCCACCATACTCTCAACTGGTGGTGGTGGAGGCACTGTAGAGTAAGTGATTTAAATGACTTGTGAAATGACAGGGTGTGGGTAATCCATGCCAGATATAGAAAGTCCCAGTACTTTAATATCACTATAAACAGTAGTTCAATAGGATGTTGAGCCATGGTACCTATGCCAATTTAAACATCTGTAGGATACCAGAGGTTGTCTGTGACATGGAACTCAGCTGTGAAAGATTTCAATAATTGATCAAGCTGTATCTGAAGAGTAACCTTGCCCTGTACTTGAAATTCTGAGTCATTAACTCCACGAAGACGAATGTCAGGCGGTTGAAGGATCCAGACCTGCTTAATTGTTCCTCTAATGCTGTTCAGAGAGAACTCTGATATTATGTTAACCACTGACCCAGAGTCCATGAAAAATGATGTAGCTACCCCTTCACCTTTACCCAGAATAACTATACCTAGGCAAGTTAGAGGATAATTTGGCAAATGGAGAGTTCAGGATCTTCTATCATTATGGGGGAGGGTTCTGAGAGCTGTGCTTCTCTTCCCCCGAATGACATCGAGCAAGATAATGACACTCATTGGTGGTATGGCCAGTAGACTCACTGTGGTATTTACAGTTTGGATGGAGGGGCCGCAACAGTGTGCATTGTTGCCATTCTCCATGGCCTTGTCTAAATTTGGGAAACCAACTTGATTCACTGTGTCCAGAGACACCACAATGCCAGCACACACTTGGGGACTGCTTGCCCCGATGCACAGTCGACTGATCATGCCAACCTGCAGGCGACCTGCATCGCATGTACTGTAGAGCGAGCATTGTTGGGAGCCCCCTTGGTAGTCGGCCACGACCGTGACTACTTGGTCGAGTTGTGAGGGGTTTGTATTGCACATATAGTTCCAGCTATGGTATGAGTGTCTGTGTTGTGAGTACTCACTTGACGATGGCACTGTGCCTAGTTTTTTAACTATCTCCTTTGACAGCTCAAGCAGTTGATCTGGATTGAATCCAATTTGTAAGACAGTCTCTAGTTGGCGTTTATGAAGCCAATTTATGAATCTACGGTAACTCATCAAAAGACAAAAATCATGTAATTTAATAATATCATTGCTGCCATTGTTATGAGATACCCATGCAGTTTCTTGTAAAAGATGGCCTATTCCAGAAATGGCAGAATTTGCAGCAGCCCGCTCCTTCGTATAATGTTGCATCCTTCACTGAAATTTTTATATCACTCATGTTTTTAATAAGGGTGGAGAACAGTAAAACTTTATTTACCCTTTACAAAATTCATCAAATGTTGTGCAACGGGCAAAGTAAACTGATCTTAAGCCGGCACCCATTGTGTTTTACCCTGATCTAATTGACTTTTGAGATAGGAGATATTCAGAGATTCAGTCGTTATTTGCCGATTGTCAGTATCTCTTCTAATCTCGCGTAGGAAATCATAGATGGAGACAGTACTGTCGTTCCCGGTGAATTTTGGGCGGTTTTGATCATCTAAGAAGATAGAATGTGGAGGGGGGGAGGGACTGCGGATAACATCACTGTTTGAGTTTGAGAAGGTAAGGTTGTGGGAGTAGTCACTGTACTGAGTGGAAACAGAGAGGAAGAAGAGGTGAGTAAAGTGGTGGCGAGAGGGAGTGATGGTGTTTTTTGGTGAGGTATTGGCAAGGGTAACTGAAGGAAAATTGATAGGAGACTGCGATTATTGAAGATCTAGAGGATCACTTTGAAGAGTTGTATAAGTACCTGGATTATAAGTATTTGGATTATCTACAACAGTAGTAGTTGTAACAGGAGTTGTAGGGATAGTATCAGCAACAGTTGTAGCAAGAGTGACTGAATTTGGTTTCATATAAGAGTTACCACTATGAAGCACGGTTATATTATTACCAACACCACATGGACCATCCTCATCATCCCTAGCTGATTGGTGAATAGGAGAGAGATGAACTCTAGAGAAGTAATTCTTTAAAAAATGGGAAGTTTGAACATCAGCAAAGAAAAAGAAAATAACATACATAGTTACAACTACAAGTAAGAAAATGTATTTTATACAATGAAAACTGTATTAAAGAAAATGTATTTTATACAATGAATACTATATTAAAAAATTATGTGCAATGAACACTATGTTAAAGAAAACTAGCAATTGTATGGAGAGTGAATAAAGAGAGAGTATTAAGTGGAAAGAGCTAAAACAGTGGATGAAACCAGGAATTGATAATGATATTAACCATAATCTATAAAGAAAGTGAGAGACAATCTCTAGAGAAGGTGAACAGGTGGCAAGACAACAGAAAAACAGGCTCTCCATGTATATGTACATACTCCTCTCAGATAACTCATTTTCACTGTTCTCGCTCTTGATTTGTGTCCTTCCCACAAGGTGTAAACTTTGCTTCTAAACGTTTGAGTTGGTATAACAATTCTGTCATCCAGCAACTTTTTTTTATTCCATGCTCACTTCTCTATGTCCTATCACTGCTTTCAGACAACCAGTAACATTTCTTTGTTGTACCCTTTCATGCACTTCATCCTCTAAACTTCCATCGGTACTCATCACACTACCCAACCCAAGTACTTAAATGCACTGAAATTTTCCATTAATTCCCCAACCAGCCTCTCTGAGCATTCAGTGGCTTCATTTCTATCACAGATTACATCCTTTCTCTACACTCACCTTTAGATTCCGTATCCTACATAATCTCCCAAACTCATTCACTAAGAGCTGCAGTTCCCCTGCATCTTCACTCGACATTACAGTACAGTATATATAATCTGCAAACAACAGAAGTGGAAGTTTTCAAACGCTGCCTTGTCATTAGGGACGCTCCAACATTTACTGCCCTACCCTACAGCCCTTATAACTTCTTCCATATTGAAATTGAACAAAACCATGGAGACATGACAAATCCCTGTTTCAGTCCAGCATTCAGACAGAAAAAATCAATCAGTTCACCATTCTCACGCACTGCAACCCAAACACCCTCATACATATTCTTCACGGCAGTCAACAGTTTCACATTTACTCCATATATTCTTAATATTTTTCCTTTTTTTTTTTTTTTTGTCTATTCAGTCTGTCATAAGCTTTCTCCGTATCCGTGAAGGCTGCATACAACTTCTCTTCCTTCCCTAGAAACTTTTCCACCAAACATCTTAGGATGAATATCTGATCTGCACAACTACTTCCCTTCCAAAAACCTCCCTGTTCTTCTCCAACTAATTCCTCTGTTTTTTTCAGTAACTCTGTCAATAAGTATACTACCACAAACTTCTATTATAGTAAGAAGATAAATGCCCCTATGATTACGACACACTTCTTTTTTCCCTTCTCCTTCGTAAAGGGGAATAATTATACCGGCCTTCCAATCCCCCAGGACTCTACCATCCTCCTAGAGCAATCTGCACATTTTCCATATCCATTCTACCACTATCTCTTCCCCACGCTTCAGCTTTTCAACACACAGTCCCTCAGTTCCTGGTGCTTTCCCCATTTTGACTTTCTTCATTTCTTCCACTACTTCCGTCCAGCTGATCTCTTTCTCCCTTCCCATCTCCCTCATTTTCTCAGTCATTCCCCAGCCACTTATAGTTGCGTTACTTTCATTCTCAGTGTTTAATACTTCCTTAAATTGTTTTCTCCATTTGCTCCCTTTTTGCCTTCTCCACTTGCAATATGCCATTTTTAACTTTCACTCTCCTACTACCTTCTTTACCACCTTGTCTAACTCTCTGTACCTCTTTCCAAAACATTTTGTTATATTCCCTCTTCTTTACATTCAGAGTCCTTCCAAGCCCCCCATCCATGTCTTCCTACTTTCTTTTACTAGCCTTTCTATTCCGTCCTTGAAATTCGTCCATGCCTCTGCTTTTCATGCACTCACTGTATGCTCTCGTCTTTTGTGCCAGTCTGTCTCACCTCTTCATTCCACCATGCTCTTCCTTGCACACCCTTTCGTCTTCTCGTCACCCCAAACACCGCCTCACATGCTGCACATATTTCTTCTGTGAAAACCTTGCATACTCCTTCCACCATCCCCATCTGCTCCAAATCATTTTTACCCAATCGCTCCTCCTCTTCTCTCTTATATTCTGCCTTTTCTTTTTTTCATCCTTTGGAAACATTTTTACTGTATGATCTGCTTCCTCCCGTCCAGCTCTCCTCTTCTTATTTATCCATTGCATTTTTACCTTGACTCTCACCACCACGAGTTGGTGGTCAGAGTGTCCACTTCTCAAACCTCTGCATGCCCTTGCATCCAACACATACCTTCTCATTCTTTTATCCACATGCACATTATGAATCACTGCCTTCTGTTCATCAAGTTCACCATGCATCCTTCTCATCACTCGCCACGTATGCCTGTGGATCTTGCTGTGCCTAATGAGGGTATCGGTTATCACAGTCCCCCTCCCTGCACAAGCGTGCACTTGAGCACTGCCATTCTCATGCACTTCTGCAGGGCACACCCCACTCACAAAACTACTCCATCTACCTTCACATTCTCCACGTTTCCGTTTATATCTCCAATCAAAAACACTCATTGCTCTCAGAAAATTTATGAATGTTTCCACATTTGAACAGAACTCTTCTTACACTCTGCTCGCATGGTCTTTTGTCGGCACATATACTGTAACACACAACCACACACGCCTTTATTCTTTTTTCAGTTATACCCACACAATCCTTGAGGCAACTGATCCATATATTTACCTTCTATCTGTTGCACAGAACAGTACATACACTAGCCTTTGGTGTCATTCCCGCATTTCCCCACATATACCCAGTTCATATTTACACTCTCTCATACTCTCACCCCTACTTTTGGTTTCAGTCAGTCTACAAATGTCCACTTTTGCACCCTCAAGCACTTGAATAATCGCTCTCTTTCTTCAACTCATCATTCGCACTCCACATTCCACGTTGAAATCCGCACCGTATTTTTTCCGGCCCTTGGTCGTCAACTCATGGTCAGTCCGAGCCTGAAGCATTTTGCTTGTCTTTGAAGTTACTATTTTTTCCTCGGAGGGGCACTAACCCTCCGCAAACCAACTTTTTGATACGTGAGGATTGCGTACGGGTTCGTCATAAAAGTTACCACCCAGCATATTAAATAATTTCCTGACTTTCAGGAAATCACTTGGCTTGTCATTCAATGTAGAGTCACCCTGGAACAGAGTAGCACTACACTGAGTGAATGGATGGTGGGCGTCTCCACCCACGTATTTAATATCGTGATGTTTGTGCAATTACGAAAGAAAAATGCTAAAAGGCTATTCTTAAAAAAAAAAAAAAAAAAAATACTGAATTATATCACAAACATCAAAAGGCTGAAAATGAACTTAGTATCTTTTCACATAAAGGATATATCCTTATACAACAACATATTATTTTTATTTCGAGAAAGCAAAGTAATTGTGAATACAGTCCAGTACACGTTATGTAGCACGATTTGAGGAGAGTGGACACATTAAGATGGCTGCTAGGCAAGGCTCGCTGGCATCATTACTCACTACACTCTAAGATGCAGGAGTGGACTCTAGCGTTTATTTCTGTTGTCACCACAAGAAGGCGTCCCCAGACTACTTACATAGATATAATACGGAAAGGAGAGCACGTATATTGCTTTTTGTTGTACTTGTTCTCTTATATTCGTTTAATCTGGTTTCATACACTGACTTTCTTTGGTATATTACTTCAGCGTTTTTCAGCTCTTTATAAACTAGTTCCCTGTATTCATCTTCAGCTTTTATTTTTTCCTAGAATTTTGTGCATCGACTTCCGTCGACACATGCATACATACAGACAGACCATAGGGAGGGGGTGGAGAGCGAGAGACTGACGAGGAAAGTGTATATGAGTGAGGTGCAGGGGGGGAAAAGGGAAGGGGAGGCCAAGGATGAGATGGAGGTATGGATTGGAGAGGTGTACATGAGAGGGGGGGGGGATGAGCTGGGGACAGGGTAGCGAAATGGCTGGGGACAGGGAGACATGGAGGCGATATGCTTGTGGCCACCGCTTAAGGGCAATAGATAGATAGACTTCTGTCTCTAAGTTAACCTAATTTTATTCACCTGAAGGTAGAGCGATTAATGGATTTTTTTAAAGTCACATGGATGAGGCGACATACTGTACAGCACATTATTTGCTGAGTGGGCACTGTAAGGAACAGTGACGGATGGTGTTTATATATGGCAATTTTGGCCAAATGATGACAGTCCGTGATGGAATGGAGTCGTGATGCTCATTGTGAAGCAACCCTAAAACGGTAAAATGGTAAGAATAAAATATAAAATACAACATCGGACTGAAGGAATTATGACCCTATGTGCTTCTTTGGGTGAGTTTGTGTGAAGGCGACGACGATTTTGACGTCAGTAGCCTATGCTCCGCCCTTCCTGCTCCCTCACAAACCACTCTCCACGTGCGAGGCAACTAGCAAGGCGAGACCGAGGCAGCGTCAGTGTTCCCCTGGACTCTCGTGGCGGCGGTCGTGGTGCTACAGCGCGCTAAAGCAATCTTTGTCCAGGGACGCCAGGTGATTAGTGGCGATGAATTTAAACTGTGTTCAAGCATCATTTAGAATTACTTAGTGGTTACTTCGTGAGTAATTCGAACCATAAAAAGATTTGATTCGTTTGTACCATCAAAAGTGATCCAAGGTAATGTTCATTTTTTACATGAAGTTATTCAGGTGTGTCTTATGGCTATGTTATTAAAACCGTGTGTTGGAAAGTGTCTTCAACCTTTAATTTTTGTAATGGCCATCTATGGTACACCTGTGCTTGTTATATGTTAGCAGCCAACATCTCTCATTTCGGAGTGCAGACAGCTGCGATACAGAAACTTTAGACATACACTGTCATCATGTGCTTCAGCAATTCGGCTATCAAGAAAAGTTGAGGACTTTGTCAGACTTTCATGCAATCAGTTTTAATAACGGCCTTTAGTGCTGACGTGTATGATTTTAACCAGTCGTTTGTAAATATTAATCTTGATTTTTGCAGTGAGTAGTCAAATTATGAAACGTTTGTGGTACAAGGTTACTTATTCGGCTAAGTCAAGTTAGTTGCTTCCAGTAGAGCCTTCATTTTATGATCATCATAATCATGATTTTTCCAGATCGTCTAGAAGGCGTGTAGTAATCTAATGAGACTTCGATAAAGTATTCAGTGAAAAATTCTTGGGTGAGAATGATGCTTTATTAGTTGGGAACCCCAAAATGTGGAGGAATTTATAATCACAAAAGCATCGTTTAAAACTCAATCCCTTCAGCCCGAGAACGCATTTATCATTTTACACTCTAATCTCCTCATACGCGAACAGTCTTTCCAAAGCTAAAAAAAATTATTTTGGGACAGCTAATATAAACCGAAAAGTACATTATCAGAGCACATAGGTTAGCAGATTTTTTTTTTTTTTTTTTTATGAGTACGCTGTGACCTTCATAAGCTTTTGCCTTACGTGTTCCCTGAAACAGGTAAGATCGTCTTGCGACAGGAAGGATAAAATGTGAGGTAGGCCACAGGAATGAAAGGTGTTAATGACAGCTGTTGTGACGAGAGGAGTCCCCTGAGCTTAATGATATTGTCTAACTGTCGCGAGAATTAAATAACCACCCTTTTTAACCATTTAAATGAAATTGTAGGAACCATTTACATGACACCGTATTTATATACTATTTAAATGCCATCCTATTAACCACTTAAATGTCATCGTACTATTTAAATGCCATCATATTATCAATTTAAATTACATGAAGCATTTAAATGCCATCCTATTAATCATTTAAATGACATCGTATTAACCACTTCAATGACATCGTATTATACATTCTAATTCCTTGATGTTAACCATTCAAGTGCAGTTATTATATGTGAGTAAAGTGCAGTCAGCCCTCTTAAGTTGCAGTAAAATAGGAAGTACTTTGTTCTCGTCCAGAAACACTCATCATAATATGTTTCACCATAACATGATACCAGTAAAATCGTTTGACGTTTACTGAAACAGTAATTCAAAGGCGACGGATAAACGAGGATGTATAGCATTGCCCCCATGTGGATTTGTTCTATTCGTCATTATTAAACGCTTCTGGCCGAGGATGCATATTTCCATATTCTTTTTACCACCAGATGGTTTTCATATAGCTTAAGAGAGATTTCAGAACTGTAGGTGTACGATACAGCTTTCATTAACCACTTCAACCCAATGACGTATTTTTTGCATATGTTGGATTGCAACTCCGGACAACTTTACGTTGGTTAAGGAAAGCTTCTTGCAAGAAACGGATTAATGAAGGCTTAGCAAACTCTTCTCGTCCGAAAACTGTTTCTAATGCTGATTAGTCAGTGCAAGTAGCAGCTATTATTAGTCTCTGAAATTAGCAATAATTTTATACCTCTGAATGTAGTAATACTTATAAGTCTCTGAAAGTAGCAGTAAGCATTAGCCTCTGAAAGCAGCAGTTATGTCAAAATCTGTCACGGACGTGAAGGTATTAAACCATGGAGGGTTCCCCCCTGAGTAAAATTGTCTGGGGATAGCAAAAATTTGTCATCGTACTGAATGGGTATAAAACTGCATTTATTTAGCTCGACCCTTTCCCTCCCATCGACTCATGTTATTCAAACTAATATTCCTCTATTTCATTTTTCCTACAAAAATCCAAACAGGAAGTTAAAATATATCTCGGTTTACGTTTTCAGTACACTGGGCACGATGCTTCATATAAGGCTATCTCCAGACGAATGTGTATGTAGCTAAAGGAAATCGTAGCAGTGAAGCGACTGGGTACTTTATTTGCCATCGATATACCAAGTGACTGAAGATTTCTTATCTCCTCCTAAGCGTTTTTTTTTTTTTTTTTTTTTTTTTTTTCACAATACACTTCAGTATGCTGTTCTATGATAGATGGAAAGTGTCGATATTAAAACGATAGTGACAGCATACAAGAGAATGTTAATTTGTTATATGCGAAACAAGCAGCAAATAAGGGCGCGTCCACACCTGTGATGTAACAAGTGCTGGCGACGTGTAAACAACACAATAACGAACAAGATGCAAACATGATGGAAACAGCTTCATCCAGATCATGTTGGCAACATCATGGTGAGGTCTCAGCTGCCTCGTAAGGACACGCTTATCACATCACCTCAGTCGCCATCATGTTTGAAGCTGCACTGTAACATGTTTGCATACATATGTCCACATACTGCTACATATATGTATCCAAACATGTTGCCAGCTGTGCTGTCAACACATGTTCGGGTACACATGTGGACGCGCCCTAACGATGTTCTACTTAGCCTCTTAGGGCTCGTCCACACGTGTCCTCGAACATGTGTTGACAACACATCTGACAACATGTTTGGATACATGTTTGCTGCAGTATTTGGACAGATGTATGCAAACATGTTTCAGTGCAGCTCCAAACACTGGCAGCAGAGGCGAAGGAATAAGTGTGTCCATACCAGGCAGCTGAGACATCATCATGATGTTTGTCACGGGGTTTTTTAAAATAAATGCAATGTTAAATGATAATGTTCAATAATGATAGCAGGGTCAATGAACTGTCTTGTTAAAATCAAGCAATGATTACTTTATGTGGCTTGCTTCACCAATTCTCTAAGAACGAGAATTTATAAACTTTCTCAACAGTACACAGCAGAGACTAATTCCTCACAATTGCTGTTTATTAGTACTGTTAGCCTCTGGAGAAAGTGACTTCACCTCTGACAATAAATAACTAATACTATTAATGATATCAGGTTCTTGCTGATGCGTTAACTCCTAGAAGGCACAACGGATTTTAAGCTCAATACAACAAGACTGGCCTAAGTACCAGTTATGAATAGCAAAGCGTTTATGCAAGCTAGGAGCTATAAGGGAAATAAGCTTAGTATGGAGAAATGAAACATGAGTTTACATTACATTAAGCTCGAGAAAAAGAACTGTTAAATTTATTGATTACAAAGAAATAAATTTAACGTTACATTTCAAAATGAATTCAAAATAAAGAGATTGCACTCACTCGCTCACTCAGAAGCTAAACTCTTAAACCTAGGAAAATAACATGCGGCGCACCTGGCCGGCATGTGAGGGAACAGCACCTTAGCTAAACTCTTAAGTCTAGGAAAACGAAAAGAAAATACTGGTCAAAGAGTGGACTAAGCAGATGACTGGGCGTTGTTACTGGAAGGACACTGCATTTGCTTAAGTCTCTCGCCGATCACACTACGTGGAAATCAGGAACGGCGGCACTACTTTCTGGCCCAACATGTTTTCGCGGCGTTCAAACCTCGACTGACTGACTCGTGGGAAAGAGGGAAGTACTGTGGCCGCCTTACCAACGGCTAGAATGAGCGAAACACGCCCAAAACAAATCGCTCAGCGGAAGCGCTAATGTCTCACACAAAGACGATCATTTATGACAGTGAAAAATTTATTTGAAAAGACTCCCGACCGAATGAGCGGTTAACTGAACGATAAACTGGGATTCCACTAGAGTTCGTGGTTTCCCACAAAAGCCAATGTCACTAGCCGACTCGTGACAATGTTGCCAACATGATCTGGACGCTGCTGTTCCCAACATGTTTGCAGCGTGTTTGTTACTGTGTTGCCTACATGTTGCCGGCACTTGTTCCAGCACGTGTGGACGCGCCCTTATGCCACTTAAAAATACGATCCCTAGAGAGAGTTGGATAGAGATTTTGCTGCCTAGAGATTTTTACGCCTAGATGGCGTAGGAAATCGCAATACCTCTTCCTTTGAGGATTTTCAATATTAGGGGAGACCGGGGCTAGTTGTTACATGTCCAAGTTGTTACACCCTCAGCAATTCCAAAACCAATCAATAGATGGCACCGTGAGCGCTGTCACGTGATGCAGCTTGTAAACAAAGGTGGCGGCTGGAGTGGGAGCGAGGAGGTGTCACTGGAGTAAAAGGTAGGGAAAAAAATATATTTTTTGCATGTAAATTTTTTTTGTGTGTCCTTAGATATTATGCTATATCTGTTGCATCAGCTGATGTACTTTCATCGCTTGGATCATAGTTCAATACGTGTGTCAGGGCTATGAAACGAGCACAGACACATGACAGTGCTGCCATTATTCTTGACAAAAAATGGCCAAGTATAAGGAACACTAGTGTTGGGGTTGGTTGTTACGGGTTAGTTGTTACTGTATCAACTTACCCCCTTTGAGTACCACTGTAACAACTTACCCCAATCTTCTCAGGTACCATTTGAGCCATGCATCGGTAATACCAAAGGAAAACGGACAGAGGGAAAACACCCCCTGATGTAACGACTGCAGCAGCCAGAGGAGTTGTGGAGAATAATGAATCACTTAGAAGTGTTGCATCACATTATGCTGTAAGAAATTAGATTGTATTTGACAAATGAGACACTCAGTGCGGGTCAGAAGATCTCCATGTAGAACTGTAATATATACCGTACACACACACACACACACACACACACTCAGAAACACACACACACACACACACACACACACACACACACACACATATATATATATATATATATGTGTGTGTGTGTGTGTGTGTGTGTGTGTGTGTGTTATATTACAGTTCTATATGGAGATCTTTTGACCAGCATTGCGTGTCTCATTAGTCAAATATTATCTAATTTCTTACAGCATAATGAGATGCAACACTTCTAAGTGAGATATATATATATATATATATATATATATATATATATATATATATACTGTATATATATATATATATATATATATATACAGTATATATATATATACAGTATATATATATATACATATATATATATATATATATTATATATATATATATATATATATATATATATATATATATATATATATACGATCTTTTCATGTTTACAGGTAAACTTCATGACACTTCAGAGGTACTGCAAGAAGTTTAAGGACACTGGTAATATTCTAACAACAGGATATTCAACTCCCCGAGCTGTGTTTTCCAAAGATCAAGAGGATAGTCTGGTTTCATACATCACGAAGGCAGCAAATATCTACATGAGATTTACTCCATGGGAGATAAGGAAGCTTGCATACGAGTATGCAAAAGGAAATGATATCAAGTTCCCTTCATCATGAGTTAGTAATGAGGCAGCTGGTGAAGACTGGTTTTCAAACTTCATGAAACGGAACACAGGCCTCTCACTTCGCACACCTGAACCCACAAGCTTAAGCAGGGCTACAGTTTTAATAAAACAAACATTAAGTGTTTCTTTGACAATCTCATTGATGTTTATGAACAGTACAACTTTGAGAGCAAAGACATATATAATTGTGATGAAACAGGAATAACTACAGTACAACGACCTAACCGCATTGTAGCACAGAAAGGAGCAAAGCAGTTTGGTGCTCTTACTTCAGTTGAAAGAGGGAGCTTGGTAACGGTGTGCATGGCAGTTAATGCCACTGGCAATAGCGTACCCCCGATGCTCATGTTCCCAAGAGTAAATTTCCGGGAACATTTTATCTCAAATGGACCCCAAGGATGCTGTGGATCAGCTAATCCAAGTGGTTGGATGAAAGATAAAGATTTTCAACAGTTTCTGCAGCGCTTTGTGAAACATACCCGATACAGCAAGGAGCATCCAGTCTTGCTCTTACTTGACAATCATCATTCACATATTTCACTAGGTGTTATTGACTATTGCAGAGACAGTGGTATAATTCTTTTGTCTTTCCCACCCCACTGTTCACACAAACTCCAACCTTTAGACTGCAGTGTTTATGGCCCTTTGAAAAAATATGTGAATACTGCATGTGATTGATGGATGAAATCTCATCCTGGTAAAACCATGACAATTTATGATCTAGGAATTCTGAAGGAAGCACTGCCTCATGCAGTTAACCCACGAAATATCCAGAAAGGATTTGAAGTTGTATCTTCCCTTTCAACTGGAACATCTTTGGAGATGAAGAGTTTCTTCCAGGTTACGTTACAGACCGTGCTATGGCCTCTACAGAGAGTGGCAGTGTTGAGGATAACAATGAAGGAGTAAATAAACCTTGCCTAGTTTACCTTCTACCAACTGTGAGCCTGTCCCAGGTCCTAGTGGGCTTAACTCATCTCCTGGCACACCAAAGTCTCCAGAAATGCTGCAACCATTTCCTAAAGCTGGTCCAAGGAAGACGGCAGGAGGCCCGAAAGAAACGCTACTCTGCCATCCTAAGTAGCACACCAGAAAAGCAGAAAATAATGGCAGAAGAAAAAAAGAAAGAAAAAGGAAATACTCTGAAGAGAAAAGTAGGAAAACATGGAAAGCAACACAACCTCAGAAAGGAAAGTCAGTTTGCAAGACAACAAAAAATGATTGGAAGTGCCTTGCCTGTGGTGGATGGTATTCTCATTCTGCCCCAGGAGATGAATGGATCTCATGCCTGTCATGTTTAGAATGGGATCATATTGATTGTTCCAGTGGCGAGGATATGTTCAGGTGTGAAAAATGCAAAGAGTCAGACAACTAAAATACTAGTTTGTATGCATGCATTTTCTGTAAATATAATTATTTTCTTTTCTACTTGAAAAACTGTTGAAACTTAGTTTAAGCTCACTGTCAAATATTAAAACATGTGTATACTTTCATGCTCAGGTTACTCAATTTAATATGAATTTATTTTTAGAGCAAATGTACCAACTAACCTCGGGGTATGTAACAAGTTGCCCCATACCAGGGGTTAATTGTGACAGATGACACCTGTTCACAAATCATTTCACAACTGTGAGAAAATATTATTTTCAATTATGTTGCCCACAAATATAATAAAGGCACAGATTTTCTGAAATGCAGACAAAAAATGGCTGTTCATTACCTTTATTTTTTTGAGTTATGAGGCATAATGTAAAATTTGTCACAACTAGACCCGGTCTCCCCTACATTTTTTTTATGATATACGTTAATACGCTGAGCTGTAACGATACTAGAAATACAAAAAAAGCAAGAGAGAGAGAGAGAGAGAGAGAGAGAGAGAGAGAGAGACTGCCATGTAATATACGGTACATACTAAATCGGTAACAGAATGTCCGTACGAAGTCTCCTATGCCACCTCGAATGAGGTTCTATGTTGCACAGTTGAGAGCTGTAGTTTCGTCTCTCCTCCTCTCCCTAAACAATGCTGACAAAGTTGCAGCCAGGGTTTACAGCAAACGATGACTTGTTATTAGCAGTTCGAAATAGAAAACTCTGAAAACAACTATGCACCGATTCAAACTGTTCTCCTACATCGACACTTTCAGAAAGAAAAGAATTTCTGTACTACATGCATCGTAAATAGTTCATTGATTATTTTAGAAAAAAAAACTGAAACATAACGAACTACACCTATTTTGCGATTAGAAAAAAAAAGTCAGTTCCCACTGCAGTGTGTTTACTACCGAACTCACCAACTGGGTGCGTTCGTTCATCAGATATCCTAAAATGTACTTGACTGAAGGACCATGCATTTCGGTGAAACCTAACAAGAGAAACACAAGCATCCAGACCCTCCATCACATCGGACACAATTGAAATGCGATAAATATCAACGGAGACCCAATGTAAACGTGGACATCGTTAGCAGCAAAATGTAGATCTTAGCCCCTTCCATTCGGCAAACCATCTTGATGTTTAAATTCACTTCACATATCACGAACTCTAAGTAAGTACTTCTGAGGTAAAATATTAGCAATGCCAGCTATCTCCGGTAGTCAGCCAAGAATTTACCCGTGTGTTAGGCGCTTTTGGTAATGCTGCATTGTTTAGTAGTACTAAAACGACCATTTGATGGCAAAGAAACAGGGAGATATGATCGTAATGCATATATTTACGAACATCAGACAAAAGACATCCATTTAATAGTATAATAGTAAAATAATTCTCACCAGTCAGAGCACATTCTGAAAAATCCAAGTACCGTAATACAGTACTCTCTTATTAAAACACACTCACACACACGCACACATTGGCAAATCTCAGAAAATTAACAAATAGCCTAATGCTGGCAATATTTGATTTCAGTAGGAAGTCTGAACTTACCGAATAGCTGTCCTCATAGTTTTAATAAAACTGCTCACGACTGCACGAATAAAGCTGTCATGGGGAAATGTTCCCTTGTCGTCCAGCATAGGTTCTCACAACTACCTTAACACGGACAAGAGGTCTTCGGTGTGCAGATCTGGCTACGACTTCCCTTCAGCCAGGGTTAGGGTTATACTGTTTTTACTCTAACTTGGGCCATATTTTCGTTCTTTTGCGGCTTATCTCACGGATGTCAATGGTAGAAAGAGAATTCTACTGCTCTACTCCATTCCATAGTAGCTACTTCTTCGCAAATAGCATGACCTCTAGTATTAATCTCTTGTTACAACTCAGTATTCAAGATGACCAAGTTAGAGTAAAAAAGACACAGTGTGTGAGCCGAAGCTGTATATCACGACTATACCGTATTTACACGATTATCTAACGTCGACATCAACATATTATTAACTCTTTAGGTTGTACTCATTACACTTAGTGATTTAAGTTAGGCTGACACTAGACGATTGTATTTAACAGAGTAATATCTTACAAGTGGAAGGAGTACTTTTTTTTTTTAAGTGTAGGGCAAGGGTCAAGGTCACCGGGCTTGATCAAATGACATATCAAAACCACGTTAGTTTGTATCCAGTTTAGAACAGATTTGTGCAAAGGATTCAGAGTATGACAAGAATTACATGATTCAGTTTTGGCAACAATCAGTCAAAGGTCAAGGTCACAGGGCAAGGTCGGGGTTTGATCCGTGTATCTGTTAACAACAACTCAGATCTAATCTGATTTTAACCATGCTTCGTGGATATGTTGCGGGTCAGCCATGGGGTAAACTTATTGTATTGGAAAGCAATACAGTAGGTCTAAAGTCAAGGTTGCACAGCAGGGTTAACTTTAAAAAAATGAATATTTTCCTCCTGTCAATTTAGACTAGACTTCGGGGAAGGGCTGAGATAAGGCAGGAAGAAAAGGATTCGAATATGAGAAGAATCATTTTAAGATTAAGCTCACAGGGAAAGGTCAAAGGCCAAGGTGACAAGGCAAGGTCCATTCAAACATTTTCGTCAGATTTGAACCAAACTTGGAAGGAGGATTAAGGATTACACAAGAAGGAATGGATTCATATTTGAGAACAACTGCTTTTGGGGTCAAGGTCACAGGGCAAGGTCAAATTTCGACTTGGGTGTCTTTGTACGGTATTAACAAAACAATTAATAGAGTTTTGTCTGATTTGGATCCAGCTTGCTGACTGATTTGAGGATCGTCCAGGATTATTGTTAAAAAAAACAAAAAACAAAAAAAAACAGGTCAAAGGTGAAGGTCACGTGACAAAGTTAAACTTCAGTAAACGGTTTTTATCCAACACAGACTTCACTATGCCAAGGGTTCAAGTTAAAACAAGCATAAAGTACTTCGATTTTGAGAACAATTAATTTAAGGCTGAGGTCACTGGCAAAGGTCACATGTCAAGGTCATTAGGCAAAGTCAGTTAAATTCTGAATGATCCATCTATATTTTGTTTTGGTAATTGAATTAAGCCGCTGGGAGACCCTTTACAGTTAGGGATAAAAGAAGACTACATATGACCTCTCCAATTTGAAAGTTTCTTCAGAACTGAATAAAATGGTCTGTAGAAAGCAAGTATGAAGCAACACAGTGTCACCTGATTGAAGAAGTTAACTGGGTTTACTGTCCGGGGTTGGGTTACTAGCATCGCTGTCACAAATGACATTATCATCACAGTCAGCAATACCACCTCTAGTTAGTGTGATATTTTATCATACACATCCACCATCTATTTACTAATCACCCTCATCACCAAAACTGCATTCATCATCATCATCAGCTTCATCAACTTTCTGGATGCTGCAGTCTAGATGGACCATTGGAGTGTCTGGTGGTTAGTTTAGTAACGTGTGCATGTTCCAGCTTTTTTGACATAGGGTTTATCGTAGCCTATCTGTTGTGGGTTATGTTCTAGGGCAAGATTGGGACTTAGTAAAAAATGATTGTCTTAGTAATCCACGTACAGACGTTCACTGAACTGTCTTCCTCCAAAATGACGAACATATCACGGGGGAAATACTTTAGTACAGTAATTCTTTGAAGGGTTTGTAGGCCCAAAAAATCATTGAATGTTCTTGCATATTATGTCTGTAGAAATTTGGAAATTGTTGAAGTTAAAGTTACTTTCCAACTCTTGTACCGAGTATATAAGTATATGCCGGCATGTTGTCTACAAATTTACGTATTACACTTGAACCGTATTCAAAGATTCAGAATGACTTGGCGGGTCGTAACTCCTGAACATCTGACATCCTTGCTATTTCCAGTGTATTCAATTAACAAGTTATGGAAACTTATTATGGGGTCCGGTGTGATGAAATAAACATCACGGACAGCGTTGTGAATGCACGTCAAAGGTCATACATTAATCATATGTAAGACTCGGAAATGTAATAGAGTGCAATCTATCTCACTATCTAGCTGTCAGCAGTGTTTACAGTATATATCTCTTGGTTTTTCCACCTGTCTGACTATCTGATTTTATTTTATGCAAGGAAGAAGGAACCAAAGGCCAGGAGCCTGCAAGTTGTTCCCTCCAAGAAAAAACAAAAACAGGATAACAGAGAGCAAAATTCAAAATCTGAACATTTTGAGATGGATGGACACACTGCGTTTGAAAGACTGGAGATCATAGGCAGTAGGGAACACAGCCAGAGGAAGACAATTCCAGAGTGAGTTGACCTGTTGCATATAGGAAGGACTGGGAGTAACGGTTAACTCCTGCATTAGAGAGATGGACAGAAAAGGGATGAGAGTTTGTTGCCAGACGGGTGTTGTGAACCCGTCGTAGTGGTTGGGGGATGCAAGCAGACAGTTCAGAGGAGCAGCAACGACTGAAATAGCGATAGAAAAGAGATAAAATGCAACAGTGTGGTGAAATGACAAGGTTGAAAGGGGCCAGTAAGAGGAGAAGAGTTAATGAGACGAAAAGCCTTGGACTCCACCTTGTTGAGAAGAGCTGTAAGTAGGGATCCTTTCCACACATGAGACTTATACTCTACACAGGGGCAAATAAAACCCGTGTGTAAAGTCAACATCTGTGCAGGGATAAAGAAGGCACGGAGACGGCTTAGCACGCCTAATCTCTTGGAAACAGATTTTACAAGAGAGGTAATATATTCTCTCCAAATAAATCCCAAGGGAATGAAACCACAAGTAATTTTAAAGATGATGCAGGATTAAGGTGGATATTATTAAAAGTTGAGGGTACAGCTGTGGAAGATGCTGTCAGTTGATAGATGTAAAAACTTAGTTTTTGATGTATTAAAAACAAGATAACTTTTACCCCAATCAGAGATATGAGCCAAGTCATTCAGTAGGTGTGCCATAGCCTCATCTCTTGTTTGTTGAAGTAACTGCTGAGATGGATGCTGCGGGAAACGAATGGCAAGGTGAAGGGTGAAGTCATCAGCAAATGAGTGGATAGGTTAGATGTACAGTACAGCTTAGGTGGTCATTGATGAATAAAAAGAAAAGAGATGGTGACAGGACAGAGCTCTGAGGAATACCGCTATTGACAACTCTACAAGAAGAACGATGCCGTCTACAACAGCAGCTATAGAACGACCAGAAAGGAAGCAAGAGATGAAAGCACAGATAGAAGGATAGGAACCGTAAGAGGGCAGTTTGAAAATTCAAGTTTTATGCCAGACTCGACTGAAAGCCTTTGAGGTGTCAAGTGCAATGGCTAAGCTTTCGCCAAAGTCCCGAAAGGAGGATGACCAGGAGTCTGAAGGGTAGGTGAGAAGATCGCCAGCGAAGCGTCCCTGGCGAAGCCCATACTGGCGATCAGAAATAAGGCTGTGAGAGGAAAGATGTTTTACAATTTTTTCTGTTAAGAATAGACTCGAAATCTTTTGAAATACAGGATGTTAAACAATTAAGTGATAGGTAGAGGGTTGGGAATGGTCACTTTTCTTTGGGACAGGCTTAATGACAGCAAACTCCTAGCGAGAAGGAGACATACATGTTGGTTGACCAAGACGAAAGATTTTACCTTGGCAGGAGTAAGCACAGAAGCACAGTTCTTGAGGACAGCAGGAGGGACACCATCAGTCCCATATGCCTTGTTAATATTGAGGCCAGTGATGTGTGTGTGTGTGTGTGTGTGTGTGTGTGTGTGTGTGTGTGTGTGTGTACACACACACACACACACACACACACACACACACACACACACACACACACTGCCAACAGGCTGACATGCAGCTTACCCACATCATGTTTCATTTCAGTCAATATGCCAAGAAAATTGACCAGAAGTTTAGTCACTTTGTGAACTGTCTACAAAATTCAGCTGATCTGTAAAGTGGCTGAAAGAATCAGGCAATTCACATTGCTGAAAATATCAACCACTTTACAAATTGTCTTGATTTAGACATTAACTGTAATACGAGTATATGCATGTGTGTGTGTGTGTGTGTGTGTGTGTGTGTGTGTGTGTGTGTGCACTGCTCTAGTATACCCTATCGTTCTCACTGCCTGTGTGGTCTAATGCCTCCTTGAGAGCCACTCCAAGGTACGCATCTTGTAACTGGAGGCAGTGAAGAGCACTAATAAGGTTCACATTGACAAATAGATGGGAATGCGTGTGAGGGAAATAATAGGAAAGCGCTTAAATTCTTCACTCTTATAATGCTTCGGACTACATAGCGTTCATCCTCAGAGAGATTATACAAAACTGCTGAAATCAGAGATATTTATACGCAGGATGTCCCTATGGCCTTTGTCGTGTCTATTGCTGAATGGCTGCCCTTCTCTATTGTGCTGGCCTGATTTGGTAGTCTTATCATGACCTGACCCAGCCTCTCCTTATGTTTAAATGCTCCCCCTTCACATCCCTCTTTGTGAGGTCAAAGTTAGACCTGGCACAGTGAATTACCAACACATAGAGCCATCTCTGTGATTAATGGCGTCCCTTTTACATATATGTGCTGCCTCTATAGCTTTTCTTTTCTTTTTGTCTAATCCTGTCTAAAATTGTAGATTCCTGCCATTTTGGTAGATGTCGGCTCTTATCTATATGCAGGAGGAAGGATATTGAAATGGTATGCCTACACAGATCTGCCTTTTGTTCTGTTAAGCCGTGTCCACATTACCAGACAGTGACTGGCTGGCACGAGTGAGAACTTCGTCATCGGACAATTTGCGGCAAGTTTGACAGGCAAGGCAGTGGACAGTTCATGTCTATTGTTGAGTGAAGTCATTAGGCACTGCCCAGTTTCTTTGCACTAGTTTGTTTTCTTTTTCAATAGTACAGCAGTTATTGTGCTATACAGTCCAAGTATTCTCACACGAACTGTGTGGGCCCATGTCATACTGTACTCGAACCCTCACCGACCTCCTACTCCTCACAGTTTGGACAACATCACAGTTGTGCCCGACAGACTGCCTATAAATACTTTTGGGCAACCATTACAAGTTGTACTATAAAAAACACTCTCTTCAGTAACATTTCTTTCACCTTTATTCATTATTAGTTGACTGATCTTTACTCCTGATGAAGGAGCTAGTCTTAATCTCACGTTTTGCAAATAGTCACCTATTACAGAAGCCTTTTCCGAGTTTGGAGGGAGGATATGAATCTTTCATTCTCTTTATTTGCATCCATATTATTACCTCAGTTCCTTTGCATTATCCTCTCTGTTTCATTATTATTACTTTTTAATTATAAGCCAACCTTCATGGCAACTCAACTTTTTAATTAAATCTGTTATGTGCCTACATTTTTCCTCCAAGAATTCTTTACTACATAGCCTAAAAACTTTCAGGAAAAAACTATCATTATGCTTACTTTCTGCCACTGTGAGGAGATTGATAATTAATGCACAAAATCGTCTTTGTTGGTTGGCATTCTATGAACCAAGATATTTACATCTTGATCTTTCCTCCGTATTATGGTATCTAGAAATGGTAAACTATTTAATTTATTTCTACTGTGAACTGGATATTACTGCTTGCAGTGTTTAGCATTGATAATTTATTCTCTATATCCATTTCACTCAGCACTATAACTAGCACATCATCACCATATCTGAGCCATGTGGATCCCCTACCCATAATTCATTTGTAATTGTCAGCCTTCAGTGTTTCATGTAGAATCAGGCCATGACAGCATTGAAGTGGGAGCCCATGGCTAGGCCCTTGTGTAGTACATATTTACTATTGAACATAAACACTCCAAATCCCACGCACATTGAGACAAGTTTGACGAAGTCTCCCCTTGGTGCTGGCAGCTCATCTATATTATGCAATGCTCTCTTCACTGCTCACAGGGCCCCTTCCAGTGGTACGTTAGTGAATAACGACTTTACATCAAAGATCACAAATACCTTGTTTCGCAAATCCTGGGATTTAAATCGTCCTATAAGGTCGTTGAAATATTTCTAGGTTAGTATTGCTGATGGTGCCTAGTGCTCTGAATAAGGGTTCTAGAAGTTGTTTCACCAGTTTGTTGGGTAGGCTACACTTCCTTTTTCAGACTTGATCGGTCTCATAGGTATACCTTGCTTATGCATGTTGTGAAGCCCCCTCATCCTTGTTGGCCCTGAGTTCTCTTCCAGTAGATTCAGTTGCCTTTTTCCTTTTTCTGATTTTTTCTGTATGTTTCTCGCATCATTTATGAACTTCACTGCTTCAGTGATCGTATATCTTTTGTTCTGTTTCTCATGTTGTTGTATCATGCAGTTAGTCCAGCATTTTGTTCAGGTAGTCAGTTTCATTCATCGCGATCAATCCTCCACCTCTGTCTGCTCGGGTAATCACAATTTTCAGCTTCTTGCATAAATGATGTAATGCGTTTCCGTGCCATCTTTGGATCGAATTTGGTTGTTTGTCAGCCACAGCTTTGCAGCATAGGCTACTACAATGCCGTCAATAAAACCTCTTTCTATGTCAATGTTACTTCATTTGTAATTATCTGCTACAAGTTTGGCCTATTTTTTTTTTTTTTTTGTCTTGGCCTGTGCCAAACATAAATCCAAATGCAGTGCTTCTAATTCCTTTATCATTAACGGTCTGTTGGAGATATTTTTCACTGTCTGATCTCCCAATGTTGCTCCAAGCACTGTTTTCACAGATGCTGGAATCGCCAGAAGTTCCTACAGGACAGTTAGGAAGAACATGTAATACCTCAGTCAGCAGCCAAACAGTTAAGAAACAGTGATAAGCCCTTCAGTGACACCGTTAGATAAATTTTGTCATGGGAGGGCAGAACTTATTTTACAGAATTTAAGAACTAATGGACTTGAAAAGATCAGGTGACTTACCACATACCACAATACCCAAGGAGAAAACTGGATAAATGAAATAAAATGCAAAAAGAAAAACTACAGCAGAAACAAAAAACCTTGTTTAAAAACAGTGCCAGAGCAATGCAGAGAGATCTGACCTATTGATAAATATCTCCAACAGACCACTAACGAAAAAGCAGTTAGAACTCTCCCTTGGACTAAGGTTTGTCACAGGTGAAGACAGAAAAACCTGTGCTGACTAGGCCTATGTAGCGGATAATTACAAGTGGGGTGACAGTGAGGTAAAAAACGGCATCCTAGCATGTTGCAAAGCCGTGGCTGGCAAACAAACGAATTTGACCCAAAGATGACACAGAGACGCATTAAATGATTTTAGCTAGAACTCGGAAACAGTGATTACCCGGGCAGACAGAGGTGGGGGAGTGATCATGATGAATGAAAGTGATTCTTTGAACAAAATGATGGACTTTTTAAATGATACAGCATCTGAAATGAAACATTTATGCGAACAATGAAGTATTGAAATTTAATAAATGAAGTGAGAAAGATAATGAGAAAATTTAAAAAGGAAAGGAAAGATGATATTGAATCTGTTGGAAGAAAACCCACGACCACCAATGATGAGGGGACTTCGTAAAATGCATAACCATGGTATACCTATAAACTGATGACGCCTGGGAAAGGAAGTGCATCCCACAAACTGACCAAACAACTTGCAGAACCCTTGTTCAAAGTACTAGGCACTATCAGCGCTGCTCACCTGAAAAATTTCAACGACCTCAGAGAACAACTTATCCAAGGATTTACCAAACAAGGTATTTGTGAGTTTTGACGCAAAGTCATCGTTCGCTAACATACCAGTAGAAGAGGCCCTGTGAACAGTGAAGATAGTGTTGGAAAACAAAGATGAGGAGCAGCCAGACCCAAGGGGAGACTTTGTCAAATTTGTTTCACTGTGCATGGGATTCGGAGCGTTTATATCCAACAATAAAGAATATGTATAGCAAAAGGTCCTAGTCATGGGCTTCCTTTTCAGTGCTGTCATGACCTGCCTCTACATGGAGTCACTGGAGGCTAACAATTACCAAAGAATAATGGGTAGGGGATCCACATGACTAAGATTTGTTGATGATGTGTGATTATAGTGCCAAATGAAACGGATTTGAGAATAAATTATGGATGTTCAACGCTAAACAGTAATATCTACCGTAGCACAGTAGAAACAGAAAAAGAGAATAGTTTCCCATTCCTAAATACCATAATACAGAAAAGATCAAGATTAAATTCGCGGCTTGAAGAAAGCCAACCAACAGGGTCGATTTCGTTCATTATTCATACGCTCAGAGTAGCAAAGAACCTTTAAGTAATGCAGTAAAGAAGTCTCAGAGAAAATATGTAAGTACATAACAGATTCATTTTGAAAGTTTCATTACCCTGTAGGTTTGTTTATAAGTCTCAAACATAAAGCAGAAAGGATAATGAAAAGGAATCGGGAAAAATAATATGAACGAAAATAATGAGACTGAAAGAAACATATCCTCCCCGAGCTCAGACAGGGCTTCCGTAATAGGTGACTATTTGTGACAATTTACAAAAACAGGATTAAAAATAGCTCCTCCAGCATGCGTAAAGATCAGCCAGCAAATAATGAGTACAGGTAAAAGTACCATTATATAAAACAGTGTTAATTATAGTATACATTGTATCGGTTGCCCAAAACTATATTTTGCTTTGACCGGCTTAGGTCTTGCGAAAAGACAAACAGAACATAAGGCAGGCAGTGGCGTACCGGGGGGGGGGGGAAGGCAAGCGGGCATGGCCCCCCCTTTTGCAATATATATATATATATATGGAGCCTCTGTGGTACAGGGGTAGAGTATGTGTTTCGTACACGAGTGAGCCAGGGTTTGCGGGTAATAAACTTTGGGAGTGTTCACCCGGCCACGTACTGCATTGGTGGACACAAGGGGTGCTGTGGTTGAACCAGCGTCGCTTACTATGAAGTATGCTTGCACCCAGTCGGCTTGCAAGGGCCGATAACACTTGGTTCACACACTACACACATATCCAAAGCCACTCCAACACTACAATTACACTTACAAACACTTCTCACCCTACATACAATCTCTACCAGACAGCCTAAGCCACTAGGTAGAGATACATTGGCTGTATTGTCCCGATTTCGGTCGGGATAGGCCGGTCTTGCAGTGGATACTAAATATATATATATATATATATATATATATATACCATATGGCCTCAAAATGATAATAAAATTGGCCAGAATGCAAATTTTTTTTTGGGGGGGCTTACAGCGTCCCCCGAACCCCCCAGTTATATGGGCTCACTGCGCTCACCAAAGTCATGGGCTGCACAGTTAAAAAGATTTTAAAAGCCCCCCCCCCCTTTTTTCAACTTTCTGGGTATGCCACTGAAAGCAGATGAGTGTAGGCATAACATTTCAAATTCCCTAGTCCTGCATACAGATCAGTGTTACATCGTCCAGAAGGTAAGTAATATTTTTACGATTTAAAATAAAGACTTAGAAAAAAAGTTGAGAAAACCTTTAGAAACAGTGCATATTTGTACAAGACAAGCCATTGATCATAAAGTTGGCTTTATGCTGATTAATTACTGCGGCACATGTGGCTTTGACCTCACCAAATGGGAGAGGAAGGGGGAGCAATTAAACATAGGTAGAAGGGGAGCCATCTCTTGATAAGACTACCAGATCAGATCAGCACAATGCAGGAGGGCAGCCAATCACCAATAGACACGACAAATGTCATAGGGACGTCCTGTGTATAAATATATTTTGCTTTTCTCAGTTTTGTATAATCTCTCTGAGAGTGGACTTTGTACAATCCGAAACGTTAGAGGAATAAAGAATTTAATCTCCTGTTTTTCGCTCAAACCCATTCCAGAACTAATGTATTTGATAAGGTAAATATTTCCAGTAGATTCCCATACCAGCCGCATTACTACTCCGGCGTTCCAGTTAAGTCAGTGTCTCATGAAAATCGAAGCCAGTATCTACTCAGGCAAATAAACTGATCAGAAGTAGAGTCGGGAAATGATGCATAATTATTCACCAGATTTCATTTTGCATCTGAAATAGAGGGGAAAAATGCTTATATCAGGGTCTATATAATCGATAGGCATAAATCAAACTCTTTACCTTCCTTAGCGCCTCCTCCTGTCTGCCTTTTCCTCCCATTCCATCCAAGGATCATGTGGGCTGTCAAACATTCAAACATGGCAAACTGAGAGAGAGAGAGAGAGAGAGAGAGAGAGACAGACAGACAGACAGAGAGACAGACAGACAGAGACAGACAGACAGACAGACAGACGGACAGACAGACAGAGACAGAGAGAGTGGATGAAAATAATAGTCAGAGATGTAAGGGGAAAAGTGAGAGGTAAGAGGGTTGTGTGTGTGTGTGTGTGTGTGTGTGTGTGTGTGTTTCAAATCTAACGCAATGTATAAGATGAATATGTGGGATATTGTGCACATACACATTAATTCGTTCTTAAGTTATCACAATATAACGGGTTAAGTTTGGGATCTACATATTACCTCCAGGGTCTCCATAATCAAATGTTGCGTACCTCTCCAGTCTCGTCAAAAAATTCATATATTCAGCATAATTAATATGTCCGTACCGCGTTCATTTGTCACGGCGAAACTTCATTTTCCTTTTTGTGATGTCTGCCTTGAAAAGTGTTGTTTATCTCTTTCCTGCCTTCCCGCCCATCTCCCCCCAACTACTTGCCTATCAACTGCCTCTTCCTATATTGGTGTTATATCTCTTTATAATTGCTTCTCAGTTCCATCCCTCCCCACCACCACAAGCTCCACCTGTCTGTAGTCTATCTTTTCACTTGATGGAACTGGGTCATTCTCAAGCCTTGAAATCTTGAATAATTAACTGAAACTGTAAGATATAGTTTTGAGCTGAGAGTTGTTTTTCTTGGTTACAGTTAAATTTATCCCTTCAGTTTGGCCACATTTGGCCAAAAAAAATAACCCAAAGAGTCTCACTACACCTGGCCATAATCTTTTACAGGTTATAACAAATGCACTGTAGTAACTATTTCATCGGAATCAGCGTCTTACGAGAGCTAAATATTTTCTACATCACACAGCCTTCCCTTACAACATGCCTATTAACTTGTTCGTCAGGAATTAGTTTGTAATGTCGGGGACCAAGTTCACCAAATAATTCACCTCTTTTGCTTCTCATTTTCTTTCTCTGGCCATTTCACGTAAGGTGAGAGAGACTTGGCGTGTCCATATATTATTGCTTCCGATACGATAGGTCAGTGAGGAAAGTGATAGATATATGCTACATGTGAAGTATTACTAGACACAATGGCTTTGTAAAACTCTTGTCTTTGAACGTATTTCTGCTACCTGATTTCCTTATCTCCCACCTGCCTGCCTATTAACTGACATGGTGTGTCCGGAAAGCCTTCCATCTAAAGCCGCGAAGTGTTCATTACCCAGGCAGCGGCCAGCCATCAGTTATATTTTATTAGGACGCATGCTGCCGGTAATATGTTCCAAATTAACTGGTTGGGGCTGGAAAATTTCTGTAGAGTTAGTCCTCTGCCAAAATTATTAATGTTTTTTGGTGCAATGATTTGGTTTATGATGCAAACTTTTAACCAAATTACTTGACTGTCATGAATAATAATTATTTTTAGTTGAATAAGCATTCGATAATCTGTGACCATTTTATTTATCCCATAGAGTCCGATGACGTAATTTCTTGCTGTGTCTAGACGATTTTATTTACCCTACAGACGCTGAATTGGAGGGGTTAGCTATATCCTTCATTAACTCTGCCACAATAAAACACCTCCCTCATATCGAAACACTAAACAGTACACCCATCACAAACATCAACACCGCTGTGGACTCTTTCAATACAATCATACAAAACGCAGACAAAAGGCACATCCCTAGAGGCAACAGAGACACAACCCCAACTTCACACCGGAGATTCAATGCCTCATCAGACAACGGGACACACTGCAACACTCCCCAAAATCCCATACACAAGACACCATACAACAAATACAAGAACTCAACATTCAGATAAACAATAAAATATCAGAACAGTAAACACTAAACTGGAAAAATTACCTCCAAACACTTGACCACAAAACAAACATCAGCAAACTCTACAAAACACTAAACAGCACCACACTTTCCAACAGCAACACCACACAATCACACGCTGCCATCACAACAGACACCATACCCTCAAACATACAACAAGCAAACACTCTCATCAATCACTTTTCACAAGTCAGCCATCTAAACCCCCATCCCGAAGACCGACGTATCATATGACGTAAGAGACAGTTCCCCACAGACCCAGACTACGCACCTTCCACTTACAACCAGACGAAGCACATCATTAACAACCTCAATCACACATCTGCCTGTGGACCAGACGACATAAGAAACATTCACCTTAAACACCTAGGACCACAAGGCATAAAAGCACTCACCAACATATCAAACTACAGCTACTCACACAATATAATGCCGAACATCAGGAAGCATGGCAATATCATCACTATCCCTAAACCCAACAAAGACCCCACGTTACCCTCCTCACATCACCCCATCACACTCCTGCACCCCCTCTAAAGTCACTGAACGACTGATACTACAACTGGTCACACCTCACATTCCCCTAACCCAGTCACAACATGGCTTTAAGCCACTACACTCCACAAACACCCATCTTAAGACCTTACACAGAGAGTTTTCGATGGGATATTTTCAGCTAGGCCACCACACAGAACTCTCCTAATCACACTAGACATTAGCAAAGCTTTTGATGCCATCCCCCGCCACAACCTCACAAACAAAATACTCAACACAAACATGCATAATAACACAAAAAGATGGCTGACAAAGTACTTAGCAGGCAGATGTGCACACGTAACATTTGCAGGTCAGTCTTTTAACATCAGAAACTTCACGAACGGCGTCCCCCAAGGATCTGTTTTGTCCCCTACACTCTTTAACCTATACATGCACGACGTACCCACACACCACAGATACACATAGCTTCCTATGCAGATGATATAACACTTACCTGTACGAACCAAAACGCAAACACAGCTGCACACATCATTCAACCTTACCTCAAAACACTACACGAATGGTTCACCACAAACAGGCTCAAAATAGCCCCAGCCAAATCTACAGTGACTCTTCTCACAAAATGGACAGCAGAACACAGTCACATCCCACACCTCACCATAAACAACACTCCCCTACCACACACACACACACACACACACACACACACACAAAATCCTTGGTGTATACATACAATACATCAATGTCATTCAAACAATACATGACAAACATTAAAAATAAAATAACACCAAGACTCAATGCTCTGAGGTCACTTGCCCATACAACATTCGGACACAACAAAGAAACCACCACCACAGTATACAAACAATACATACGTTCAGTGATGAATTATGCAAGCCTTGCCTGGGCTTCTAACCTCACCAAAACACATTACAACACTCTACAGACCATACAGAACAAGGCCCTAAAAATAATCTCAGGTTGCACAGCTACTACACCCACAGGCCACCTACACCAAGAAACCAAAGTCCTCAAAGTCAAAGATAACCTAGACATGAGAGGTACCCAGTTCCTTGCTGCAGCCTCCACAAACGCACAACATCCACTACAGTACATGGCAGCACATCCACCCACACCAAGGAACATCAAAACAACACCCAGGACACGATACCATACACAAATACTGTCATCTCTTCCCCCTCACCCAACTCAGACCAGCTTCCAGAAATATATCCACACTCAGATCACTTGCCGCTCCATTCAGTCACTTAAAGACAACACACAGCTGCATGCACTTCCTCCTGACATCCACCCTTCTGAATCCTATCTTCCTCGTGAGGACAGGGTCCACCTGGCCAGGCTGAGATGTGGTCACCATCCAGCCTTCTTAAGCTACCAGAAGAGGCTGGATGACTCAGTCACTGATGCCTGTTCAAGATGTAACACAGCACCCCATACTATTAAGCACATTATGGAAGACTGCATTGCACACAATCACCTACGCCAACAACACAACATACACTCTTTGAGAGCTCTGTGAGAAAGCCCGGTCTCGGCCATGGCCTTCCTAATGGACTCGGGGTTGTTCGGCCAGACTGCTTAGGGAACAACAACTACTACTACCACTATTACTACTACTACTACTACTACCTTCCTCATAGCTGAATAACATCGCCTCGTGGCAGCAAATGTAATAAAAGATAGGCTACACGTGTTCGGAGTAGATGGTTAAAGAATGAGAATTTTGCTTAATCTTAGTTATTCAGTTAAATCTTCATAGTTTGCATCAAAAGCTATGATATCTTGAGTGGCACCGGAATCGCCCTTAGTACTGCAATACCCTAAATACGAAACTCGACCATAAATGACATTTGTAGTGAATGCTGATACCTTCTTTCCAGTGTTACTGTTTCCTCCCTGTTGATTCATATAGATTAGCTATAACATATACACACACAAATTCTGAAATGTATAGTACTTACAGCATTCTAAAGCATTCACCTCACTTCCTATTAAGACACATTCCCAATTCGCATTCTCCCTCAGTGGGGAACCCCAGTCTTACCGTGGGGCATGGACTGAAAATTGTCGTAGAAACCATTTGGGTCAGGACGGATACTACTGTATTTTGAGACATGGTAAATTGCTTCATGTTATCAACTTGGATAACCCCATCACTGCTGTATTATGAAACTGGTATATGCTTTGCCAGACTTCAGACAATTTCCTTCAAGTGTGAGGTACTTACCGCTCCAAGAAGGCTTAAAATTGCAGCATCCTTTGTAACAGCTTCAAGTTTAAATGCTTTGTGTAATTTTCTACCTAAATCCTAATGGTTTTAGCCAACCTTTAGAAACGTGCAGTAGGTAAATGGTCATAAGTCGGTAATTAAACTCAAGATGCGCAGTTTAGCTGAAACAGGGTAAGATCTCAGCAAGGTTTTATCACGATGATTACGAGTTTTACATACTCAGGGCTCTTGTTAACCTCTTAGTTGCGAAATACTAACTAGTACATTTTTGGCGTAACGTCAGATGATTCTCATCTGCTAGGAGAAACTTGCCTTTCACTGAAGTAAAAAGCTATCCCAAGTAATAGTGAAATATTTTCGCATTTTACGCCGGCTAACACCAGGCGTCTTTATTCAGCTCTGAGAAACCCAGCACAGATTGATAGTTGCACATCAGTAGTCCAAGTTAATGCAAAACAATTCACATAAATAAAATTACAGAAAGTAAATACGAAGTAAGGTTGGCGACAATATACTAACTTAGCATTTTTTTGCATTAACATCGGACGATATTAATCAGCTTAGAAAAATCACACCAGCAAAAATATTAAAATATTTCTTTAATAACGATATGGGCAAGAATTAAGACATGTCCAAGCGACTAAATATTTTACATCTAGGGAGAAAATACCTCAGAATAACAAGTATCAGGTTCAAGCTGTCGATATTAGTTCATGCAGAGCAATCAAGCTAAAGCAGTATAAAACCATACCAAGGCTTTATCAAGCCATTCCTTCGCCAAGGTTAGGCTCGAAATTCTATTAAGCCTCACGGTGATATAAGCTGGTGCTAGCTTGCCTCCTGTTTATGGGTCGGAAAGTACGGCAATTAACTCTATGATGCTTCATCCGAGAGGTCAATTAATGAGAATAATTAAACATCTCAGCCTGTTAAAATATGATCATTTAGCTTTTCCTCATTACTTTACCCTTCTTTGTGATTCACATTTGTTTTCCTATTTAAGGAATACACCATTCGCAAGCAATAATAAACTCTCACTGTGAGTACAGCTATATCGTTTTTATCCTTTCGTTCCTACCAAACAGTTTTTTTCTTTCTCTTCTAATAAGGGAGCATGTCATTTTCGGGCAACCATTACAGTAATTCCTTCATTGTGATGATATTTCCTTCAATTTTAATTATTTCACTAAGGTATTCTGTTAATCTAGCGTAGTCCTGCTGCTTCCAGACGATTATGTTCAACTTAGGTGGACCCTTTTGAACTGAAAGGTAATTGAAGGCCATATCTAAACTCACCCATTTTGAAAAGTATTTAAGAAGAATAAAATTTCATGGGGAGATAAAGAATATAAAAAACTGGCCATTTTAGTTAGGTGGTCTATCAGCTAAAATCAGGGGATTTTATTCAGTTAAGTAAAGAATATTATACATGTTTTTAGTCTAACTTCACTTAAAATTCCCATTTCTCCATCTTGAAAACCGAGTTGTAGCAATAGAGTAAAACTCTTATATCATGGTGGTCACCCTGAAGTGTTACTGAATGTATGTCCTTTTATATCACCGAGATACACACGATCAAAAAGTATCCTAAACAAGCGATCAATGGTTTCTCAATGATCGTTACTTCTGTTCACGTTTTCATCCTAAGGCATAGTGTTGAATAATAATTTATAATACATATTTTACAAACTTCATGCTTTACAAGGTGCTGAGAGCAGTAGTAGGCATACACAGATATGAAAACTGACTGAAGAGCATTTTCAAATCACTCACGACTTCAAAACGTAACGATGGGAAAGTACATATATTTTTCTTTGATCGTGTGTACGTGCACTAACCTGCAACTGGATGAAAATCAAGGTCAAGTTAAGGAGAAAGTATCATAGTAGTAGAAAAGTGTTAAAAGTAGTAAAGTTAAGGCTGTACCAAACCCATCTAAGGGCCGTACTATAAAAACTAAACGCCTGTATTGCCGAACATGAGCGTCTGACGTTCCATTTTTCATACCATAAATGAATTCGCTTTTCATGCCAGGCGTTCATCACCTGGTTATGACATAGAATAGTACTGGAATGTGACAGGAGGATTAGTGCCACCAGAGACCCCCCTTTCGTGTAACAAACTTAAATATTCTTAATTATGATAGCCCCTTTTTATAATTATAAGTACTGAATAATTCAAAAATAGAATTTTCCTTTGCAGGCTTAAATATATGAGAAATTCAGGACTGTTCGTAAGATTTACCGGCACTAAACTTGTCTGTACCATATACGAGTAAACATTTCCTTTGTGGTGAAATGCTGACGTGGTGCATAATATTTGGAGTTATGATAAGTTGTGTCCCAAGTTAATTTCGGACTACTTCGTAATTTTTCAATAGATTTTTGAAATGGCAACATTATCAAAGTTCGTGTGTTAGCCAGCTGAGCACTGTAGATATCTTATATGCTTCTGCCTCAAGTCATATATTATCCTTGTGAGACAATCTTACCATTGGAAAATCATGAAATAAGTGACACCTTTTCGTCAATGTGGTGCTTCTTCAAGTATATCACATGTAGTTGAAGTGTATAGTTGATTCATGCAGCAACTGCAGTGGTTGCTAGTAAAAAAATTAAAATCACAGAACTTTGATGGGTTCAGTACTACTTTCCTTCCATATCTGAGGTTAAATAAGTATATCTATAACGTACTGTATAAGAAGGGTATGTATACAATGTAGTAGTAGTAGTTGTTGTTCAATAGGCAGTCTGGTCGAACAGCCTTGAGTCCTTAAGGAAAGCCACAGCCGAGACCGGGCTTTCCCACAGAGCTCTCAAAGAGTATATGTTTTGTTGTTGTCGTAGGTGATTGTGTGCAATGCAGTCTTCCACAATGTGCTTGTATGGGGTGCTGTATTACATCTTGGACAGGCATCAGCGACAGAATCATCCAGCCTCTTCTGGTTACTTGAGAGGGCTGGATGATGCCCACATCTTGGCCTAGCCAGGTGGACCCTGTCCTCACAAGGGAGATAAGATTCAGAAGGGTGGATATCAGGAGGCCGTGCTTGCAGCTGTGTATTATCTTTAAGTGACTGAATGGAGCAGCATGTGGTTTTAGTATAGATATTCTTCTGGAAGCTGGTCTGAGGCGGGCGAAGGGGGAGAGATGATAGTATTTGTGTATGAGATCATGTGCTGGGTGTTGTTTTGATGATCCTTGGTGTGTGTGGATGTTCTGCCATGTAGTGTAGTGGATGTTGTGGGTTTGTGGAGTCTGCAGCGAAAATTTGGGTGCCTCTCATGTCTAGATGATCCTTGAATTTAAAGACTTCGGTTTCTTGATGTAGGTGGTCTGTGGGTGTTGTAGCTGTGCAGTCTTTGATTATTTTTAGGGCCTTGTTCTGTATGGTCTGTAGAATGTTCTAGTGTGTTTTAGTGGGGTTAGGAGCCCAGGCAGGGCTTGCATAATTCATCATTGAACATATATATTGTTTGTATACTATGGTGGTGTTTCTCTGTTGTGTCCAAATGTTGTGTGGGCAAGTGACCTCAAGGCATTGAGTCTTAGTGTTGATTTACTTTTAATGTTTATGATGTGTTGTTTAAATGACATTGATATATTGTATGTTACACTAAGGATTTTATGTGTGTGTGTGTGTGTGTGTGTGTGCGTGTGTGTGTGTGTGTGTGTGTGTGTGTGTGTGTGGTAAGGGAGTCTTGTTTATGGTGAGGTGTGGAATGTGACTGTGTTCTGCTGTCCAGTTTGTAAGAAGGGTCACTGTAGATTTGGCTTGGGCTATTATGAACCTGTTTGTGGTGAACCATTCATGTAGTGTGTTGAGGTAAGGTTGAGTGTGCAGCTGTGTTTGCGTTTTGGTGTGTATATGTAAGTATTATGTCGTCTGCATAGGAAGCTATGTGTATCTGTGGTGTGTAGGGTGGGGGTATGTCGTCATGTATAGGTTAAAGTGTGTAGGGGACATAACAGATCCTTGGGGGATGCCATTTGTGAAGTTTGTGATGTTCGAAGACTGACCAGCAAATGTTACATGTACACATCTGCCTGCCAAGTAGTTAGCCAGTGATCCTTTTGTGTTATTGTGAATGTTTGTGTTGAATATTTTGTTTGTGAGGTTGTGCTGGGGGATGGCATCAAAAGCTTTAATAATGTCTACTGTGACTAGGAATATTCTGTGTGGTGGCATAGCAGAATTCATGCCATCAAAAACTCTCTGTGTAAGGTCTCTAAGAAGCGTTTGTGAAGTGTAGCGGCCTAAAACCATGTTGTCATGGGGCTAGGGGGGGGGGGTTAGGTGTAACTACTTGTAGTACCAGTCATTCAGTGACTTTGGAGGAGGTGCAAAGGAGTGTGATGGGGTGATGTGAGGAAGGTAACGTGGGGTCTTTGTTGGGTTTGGGGATAGTAATGATAATGCCATGCATCCAGATGCTGGGTATAATGTTGTGTGAGTAGCTGTAGTTGTGGTGTTGGTGAGTGCTTGTATGCCTTGTGGTCCAAGGTGTTTAACCCTTCGTGGGCAAATGGGATCCCTGCGAACCCCAGCATGTTTTTAAAATGTTGCCATTAAGCCATTTTTTGCTTTCACAGCCTGGCCTCTCGTGACTTTTATTGTAGATGGTTATTTTATATCCTCATAAAATTTAAGCAAAAAATCTTGCATGATTAAGGAGTGACATTGCAATAAATGTCAGTGGGGTCCGCCAGGACCCCACCTGGCCTTTCGTGTGACTATTTTTTTTTTTTTTTTTTCAGATATTTCAGATTATAAACATCAGGACAATGTCAGTACAAGTAGCAAAGTTTTATGCCTCAATGGCAGTGGCAGAAGGTGACCAAGAAGAAGAAAATTTTTCAGATGGTGATTTATCTGTATCCGATGCTGATGATTATGAAGTTCTTGAACGATCGGACAGTGAAATTAGTGTGGGAAGTATTGAGTCTTCTGTGAGTGCTATTGATAATTTTGAAAATGCAAGTTGTGTTAGTAATACAGAAGATGCTCATCAAGATTATTTTTTTTTTTTTACCCATTTGTTTTTCCTTCCTCCGTTCTGTTATTTATTTAAAAAAAAAAAAAAAAGAGGATAAAACAGGAAAATGTTGGACCAAATTTGAACATTATAGGGATAGTTTTACTTTATGGTCATGATAATTTCCTTTGCACGTGAACTTATTATTTTGAGAACCTGTTCCAAGAATACTGACAATCAGACATTCAGATATGTGTAGAATCAGTACTTCCACACTCAAACTTTAATAAAATTGTGGTAAAATGAATTTTTTTTTGTTAAAATAATAATAATAAAAAACAAAAACAAAAAAGGACACTTTGTGGGTTGGTTCCACGTGCCATGTCCTGGACAACATATGTACAAAGTTTAGTAGAAATAACTTTATGAATATGGCAGAAATACACCATTAAGGTTTGTGGTCCGCCAGGACCCCATCGGCCTTCCGTGTAACTTGGTAACCCCTGGCCCACGAAGAGTTAAGGTGTATGTTGCTTATGTTGTCTGGTCCACAGGCAGATGAGGTTGCTAATGATGTGCTTTGTCTGGTTGTAAGTGAAAGGTGCAAAGTCTGGGTCTGTGGGGAACTGTTTCTTACGTTGGACGATACGTCGGTCGTCGCGATGGGGGTTTAGATGGCTGACATTTGAAAAGTGATTGATGAGAGTGTTGACTTGTTGTTTGTTTGAAGGTATAGTGTCTGTTGTTGTGATGGCAGCATGTGATTGTGTAGTGTTGCTTTTGGAGTGTGTGATGCTGTTTAGTGTTTTGTAGAGTTTGCTTGTGCTTGTTTTGTGGCCAAGTGTTTGGAGATAATTATTCCAGTTTAGTGTTTGCTGTTCTGATGTTTTATTGTTTATTTGAGTGTTGAGTTCTTGTAATATTTTGTTGTATGGTGTTTTGTGTATGGGATGTTGGCAAGTGTCGTAGTGTGTCCTGTTGACTGATGAGACCTTGAATTTCTGGTGTGAAATTGGGGTTGTGTGAAGGGTACGGCATGGTAGGATAAGGAAATTAGGAGAGCAGTGGAGGAAAAGAGGAAGAAGTGGCTAAAGTGGTTACAGGATAGGGGTTCAGTTGAAAAAAGAACTGAGTATATCGAGAGCAAGAAGCATGTAAAGAGACTAGTGAAGAGGAAAAAGAAGGAAGTAAATGATGGTCTGGGAAGAAAAATGAATGCATACTACTCTGAAAATAGGAAGTTATTCTGGAAAGAAGTGCGGAAATGTAGAAATGAAAGTGGAAAGAAATGTCATAGTATGAAGGATGCAGGTGGTAGGTTACTAACCCATGCAAATGAAGTAAGGACCAGGTGGAAAGAATATTTTGAAAGCCTGATGAATAGGAATAGAGAGAGCAGAGCGGCTGTAAACATGATTGGTTTTAGGGGTGTGCAGAGAAGGAATGCAGTGCCAGGAGACATGACACTTGCACAGGTGAAGAGGGCTGTGAAACGGCTGAAAAATGGGAAAGCAGCTGGGGTTGATGAGGTGTATGCAGAGATGCTTAAGTGTAGTGGAGAGAGTGGAATGAAGTGCTTGTTGGAGATATGTAAGAAGGCATGGATGAGTGAAACTGTGCCTGCAGAGTGGAAAAAGGTTGTGATTGTACCCTTGTACAAAAATAAAGGTGAGCGAAGTGATTGCAAGAATTATCGTGGCATAAATTTATTGAGTGTGGTAGGGAAGGTATCTGGAAGAATTATTATAAAGAAAGCAAGAGAGATATCAGAAGTCCTAGTGAGTGATGAACAGGGTGACTTTAGGAGTGGCAGCGGATGTGTGGATCAAGTATTTGCAGTTAGACAGATAGCAGAGAAGGCTTGTGAGAAGGACCATAAGGTGTTTATGGCATTCATGGATCTGGAAAAAGCATACGACAAAGTAGACAGAGAGGGATTGTGGAAAGGTTTGTGCATGTATGGTGTAGATGGTAAGCTGCTAGGTGCTGTCAAGAGCTTTTATGATGGTAGCGAAGCATGTGTAAGGGTTAATGGGCATCTAAGTGAATGGTTCACAATCGGTGTGGGCATGCGACAAGGTTGTGTGATGTCCCCATGGTTGTTCAATATATATATGGACGGGGTGACGAGAAAAGTATAAACACGAGTAATAGAGAGAGAGGGATGGTTGGTAATGAATGGTGATAGATGGAATATCTCAAATTTGTTGTATGCTGATGATGCAGTACTGTTTGCAAGTACCGGACAAGAACTTCGTAGGCTAGTGCAGAGTTTTGCTGATGTCTGTGAGCGTCGTGCCTTAAGAGTAATTGTAGAGAAGAGTAGAGTGATGGTTATTCAGAGAGAAGGTGACTCCCAGTGTGATGTCATAGTGAATGGAGAGAGACTGGAATTGGTGAGAGAGTTCAAATACTTGGGTACAGTGATAGAAAAGAGAGGAAAATGTGCAAAAGAAGTTGAAAGTAGAGTGATACAAGTAAGAAAAGTAGCTGGTGCAATGAAAGCCTTGATAAAAAACAAAGGCTTGAATTTGGCAGCTGCACGAGGCTTACATGAGGGAGTGTTAGTGCCAACTCTGACATATGGGTGTGAGACAATATTGTGGCATGAAAACGAAAAGTCAAGAGTAAGAGCAGTGGAGATGGGACTGCTGAGGAATGTATATGGAGTACAGAGGGTGGATAGGATAAGAAATAATGTGACTTGTGAAAGGTGTGGAGTGAGGAAGTCGGCGGACACGAGTCGAAGAGAGTCCTGAGATGGTATGGTCATGTGGAAAGAATGGATAACAGTAGAGTGGTGAAAGAGGTATACCTGAGCGAATTTGAAGGAGGGAGGAGGCGAGGTAGGCCAAGGAGAAGGTGAAGAGATATGGTGGATGAGAGGTTTGGAAGTCGGTGAGGCTAGGGAACTGACAAGAGATCAAGCTGGCTGGATGAATGTTGTGAGGAGAAATGCATGATCAGGGATTTTGGCACCCCTTGTGAGCATGGCAGCATCTGGACTGACTCAATCGGATGAATTTGTGTGAAGCTGCAGAATGTGGTGAATGTTTTTGGCGTATCCGGTAGAGCCAGGATTCCAGGGGCTTGAATGATGAGTGAATGGCGGTGTGGCTTATTTGGATTGGGCAAGTTTGTGCTGTCTGGACATTGCTACTTCTCACTGTGCCCTTGGGTGGGAAAGGAGGTCCGGATGATGGGTGGGAAAGGAGGTCCGGATGATGATGATGATGATTTCTCTTTCTGTTGCCTCTAGGGATGTGTCTTTCGTCTGTGTTTTGTATAATTGTATTGAAAGTGTGCACAGCGGTGTTGATGCTTGTGATGGATATACTGTTTAACGTTTCAAAGTATTGTTCTGTTTCAGTTTTGAAGGCCTTCCAGTTGGCTCTCTTACAATTAGTGTATGTGTGTCTGTGGCCAGCTGGGGTGATTCTCGTTTTGGTGGTGATGATGATTGGGAGGTGATCAGATCCGAGGGTTTTGACCACTCTCCAGGATATTGTGGGGGCAAGGTTTGGGGAGCAAAAGGTGATGTTTGGGGATGATGGGAGGAAGAGGGTTTTGTGTTGGATATGGGTATGTCGATGGAGATTATTCGGTATGAATAGATGATCTGTTTGGGGTTTTAGTACCAGCCCTCTGTCTGTGTCAAGGCTGTTGACATGCCAGGCCGATTCCTTGGCGCTGAAATCACCACCCAGGTTGATGTTGGGTGTGTTAGTGATGTGGTGTATTTGTGGAGTACTGTGGGGGATGGTTGGGGGGGGAATGTATGTGTTGGCAATTGATATATGTGATTTGTTACCAGTGCATATTTTAATTGTTTGTATTTCTGTTGTGGTGCCATGTCGGCGGAGCAGTGACTTTGTGTGTTCACTGGTATCTGAAAGGTTGATGGATATGTTTACCAGGGTGATGAATCCATCGCCACCGCCGTTGGCCCAGTCTTGTCAAATGGTGGTGAAATTATGAAATATAGGTGTTTTTTGTGTTGTGTAGTTTTGTTTCTTGTAAGATGGCAGTGTGTATGTTTTGATGTTTGATGAATTGTGTGAGTTCTTGTTTTTTGGTGTTTATGTCATCTATGTTTAATTGAAGGAAGTTTATGTTGTGTGTGCAATGTGTGTTGGGTGCTGCAGCACAGGGGGGAGGTGGTGGTGTGGGTGGAGGGGAAGGGGTAGGAGAAGATTGTGGTGGAGGTTAGAGTTGGGATGGATTAGGATGGGGTTGAGGGGTTTGGGGATAATTGGATGGTGTGGGAAGGATCGGTGGGTTAGGCTGAGGTGTGGAGGAAGTAGGAGTAGGGTTGGTGGGGGTTAGTGGGTGGGGGGAAGGAGCATAAGGAGTAGGTCCAGGTGTTTGTGTAATGTTTTCTGGATGCAAGTGTAGTGCAGGTGTAATGGGTCCAGTTCTTGCAGGAATTGCTCTGAAGTGAACTCTTTGTCTGTCAGCTCGAAGTGATAGGTTTTGAGCATGTTAGACATATGTATCTGTTGGTGGGTCCTGGGGTGCTCTTAATGTCCCCAGCAAGAAGAAGTCGTCGAGAAATGACCACTGGGGAGTCATTTCTCGGTGCAGAAATAAAAACGGTGTTGTGTGTGTTGTGTTGAGAGATGTGGTACTTGTCGGGGCGACCGAAGTCACTCCCAGGTTCTCGGGCCCTGTGAGGGGCCGGGGGGGTTGCGGTGGTTTAGCCCCCATGCTGTCCTCCTTTTCTGCATCGACAGGCTCTGGGGGTGTAGACCCACAGTGAAGACACCACCGCTCAAGGTCTTGTATACAATGTTATACAACATGGCAGAAATTACATTTATCAGAGTTTGGTCAGTGTTGGTAAATGGTTAGTTAGGTTTGTATTTTTCACTAGCTTCTCTGTTCCCGTATGCAGTTAAGTTAGAGGAATAGAGTAAAATTGTTCGTCAGTACCAACAAACTAGTGCAATCACTTAAATTCATTATAAGAATATGTATTCATTTTTGCAGTAAAGTAATTGGCTGATTTAGGTAAGATAACGTTAAGTAAAGAGATAAGAGTGAATTGTTTGGTTAGGATGCTGACTAAAATATTTATATCTATTTCAATCAAACACTCAGATTTGAGCATTGTTGTGTTAGCTGTAATAAAATATTTGTTAGTAAAACAATGCAGAATATTCCATGAGATTCACATAAAAAAAAAAAAAAAGCATCCTAAGGCATATTTTTATCCCAAGAACTTTTCTTACCTGTAAACAGCAGTCGGCCTACGGAAATGGCCAATACCATGTATATATGATACAAAAAAAGTTTATTAGATGGAAATGAAAGGTATTGTAAAGAAGCACATGGGTGTTAGAAAGGCTGGTAATATTGGTTTGGGTAGAAGGGTTAGATAAAGGCATGAAAGGAGCAGCTAAACAGTGACTCTGACAAACAGGAAATACTGAGATAAATATTTAGTGAATGCGACCAACATCAAGCATATGAACAGTTTAGGTGAAAGACAGGAAAACAGACAATGAAGCAGTTTGATACTGCATAAGGCAGAATTAGATGAAAGTACCATATGTGGAGTAATTTCTGGGATAAGTGGTAAGACCTCCCTAGCAGATGGGAATAGAAAAAGAAATACTTTACTGTACCAAGTAACTTAAGAAATCAATGGATACTAGAGAAGTAAAATTGCTGAACTAAACTGGAAATATATTAGAAATAGATGAGACAGGGAAGATGGCAGTAGTATAGGAAAAAAAAAAAATGTATTCAGATATATAGGTTCTGAATGAACAACTGTGACATTACACACATCTGATAACTTTTACTTTCCAACTTGGTCCGCTGGTTATGGCTAGATGATAAGCGAGGAAAGAAATTGTTGAAATAAAAATGGAGGAGTATCCGTCATGTGTTGGTGCTGCAATGATTGTCACCATTCAACCAGTTTTGGAAAGATGCAAAGTACAGTAGACCCCATGTTAAAAATAACTCTGTAGTAGCTATGTTCTCACATTTTACAATACAATTTAGGAACATAGGATGTATTGCAACATGAGCAGAGGTGCACATGATCAGGATATACTGCAGTATAGTTCCTGACTAGTGGATTGGCAGGAACCATACCAAGGAAGTCTACACAGTATGCAATAATAGTTCACTTTACTCATATAGCCTATATTCTCGGTTGTTATCTTCATGAATTGTATCATGCAAGTAATGGCAAAACGAGGATACATTATAATTCATGCTTAGCCTAAACAATTTACTGTATCTTGCTCGTACATGCATCCTTTTTATATGTTCTGCCTTGATTTCTTGCCAATTATGACGCTTATATACCTAATTCCTACATAGGAATAACAGTTTAGAATGGGATAGCCAAGTGTCTGGACTTTTAAACAGAAGAAACATTCAAAACTCGCGTGCACCTGGCGCTCATGCAGCGCATTTTCGCCCAGTTTAGCGACTGTCGCGGCAATCAAACTTCTGAACTGCGTTTCGTCAAGCATGACGGTCCAGATTTTTTACAGTAAGAATGATTGGTGCTTAGGAATATATGACGACTGAGCGTCGCTGTTGGACCGCTTCGGCTCTTGGTTTTTATAGTACGACCCTAAGTCTTCTCGTAGCTCCTTGAAAATTTCTGGAGATAGCACAAATGACATAAAGAATCGGTGTTTTGGAGAGAGCCTTCCTCCTCCTTCTCTTTGTGCATACTCCACCCAGTTGACTCAATCCCTTGTCACTTCCTTAACTGTCAACTTTATACTTAGATTTTCCACACACTTATATAGTTTGCTCATCAACCTTCCTTTTAGTCTTCCACGCTTTCTACGACCTTCAAACTTTCTCACGTAAACCAGTTTCACCTCCCTACTAATATCCATTCTCCCCACATCATTATAACATTTAAGTACATTCTTTAATTCTATTTCAACAGACTTCACTGCTCCACATCTACAAGCCACTGTTTCTTCACATACGATTCATTAGCAGTACGATTTTTATTACTCGTATTATCGATTTCTCACACAGGATGCAGTACCTATGTCTCACACCTACATATTGTTACACTCAGCGATAACTCTTACTTGCAACCTCCGCACTCCAATTTTTCATATAAAGGCCTTCACAGCACCGTCCACGTTTCTTCACTTGGCCATTATACTCTGGATTTTCTTTGCACATTTAGGCTACCTGTATTATTAATTACGACACCGAGGTATTTTTGTTCATTCCACAACTTAAGTTTCTCTCCATTCAAAAGTACGTCATCAGTACTAAAGTTTTAGTGTTTAAGCCTGTAGAAACACGAGAGAGAGAGAGAGAGAGAGAGAGAGAGAGAGGAAGGGGGGATTTTAACCTAATTAGTCTAACCTAATCCAAAAGGTAGCGATTAAGCTTTTGTGTTACTCGATTGGTTATCTCTAATTAGGAATACTCTGAAATCAAAGGGTCTGGGGTATCCAGGCTTCCAGCATGCTTCATAATGATGGATTATGTGTGATTAAGACGGATTAACGAACGTGAGGTGATTAGTGTCAAGCCATTAAAAATGGGGCTGGTAATGCCGTCCATTGCAAAGGAGATTAAGGCAATTTGCTTCTGTTAAAACTTACGTAGTTTGCTGCTTCAGTGCGATGACGTATTTTTTCTTGCTTTCACAGCAGTGTGTGATTGAATGGAAGGAGGTGTCATCGAGACTGATGTGGGTGAAAGCGAAATTTGAATGTGAGTTGTGAGTGTTTGTGAGTGCATATGGTTCCTGGTAGTGAAAGGGATGAAGAAGAGAGGGAGTCTTTCTGGAATGATGTTGATGAGTGTCTGCAGAGTTTTGGAGCGAATGTGAATGTGGTAATGATGGGAGATCTGAATGCTAGAGTGGGAAATGTAGCAGCTGAAGGTGTAGTTGGTATGCATGGTGTGCCTGGAAGAAATGAAAATGGGGAACGAATGATAGGGATGTGCGTTGAGCAAGAGATTGTGATTGGAAATACCGTGTTTGAGAAGAAAGCTATTTACAAGTATACATGGGTGACACAGGAGGGTGGAAGGGTTGTTGATAGAGTATTGATGGATTATGTGGTTGTGTCCACGAATGTAATAGAAAGACTGTTGGATAGGAGAGTTCCGAGAGGGGAGGGTGGAGGTATGTCTGACCACTACCTGGTTGAGCGAAAGTTAAGAGTAGGTAAGGGATAGGTGAGAGCTAGGAAAGTTAGGTGTGGCAGGGAGGTTATGAAAGTGAGTGAGTTGGATAAAAGAGAGAAAATGATAGAGTATCAGGAGAAATTGAAAGATGAGTGGAATGCAGTGAAAGATCAGGAAAATGGCAGTGTGGAGGAGGAATGGCAGTTGTTTAAGAGTGCTGTGGTGGGGCATGTGGAAGAGGTGTGTGGTGTGAGACGTGTGGGGGGTGGTGTAAGAATGGTGGTGCGAGGAAGTAAGTATGGCTGTGGCTTGGAAGAGACGTGCATATGAAGTGTGGCTGCAGAGGAAGGATGAGGTGTCATATGAGAGGTGTAAGGAAAAGAGGAATAGGGCGAGAAGGGCTGTGTGTGATGCTAAAGTAGCAGCAGATGAGAGGTGAGGTATGTAGTTGACTGAGAATTTTCAACAGAATAAGAAAATGTTTTGGAAGGAGGTGAAAAGGGTGCGAAAGGGAGAGTCTGGGAAGGAAGAGCGAGTAAAAGCAGAGGATGGATGGATGTTAATTGAGATGGATGTAGTAAGGAAGAGATGGGCAGAGTATTTTGAAAGATTTTTAAATGTAGAGGAGGAAAGGGTGGCTGAGATTGTGGGAGATGGAAGGGTGCAAGGAATGTGTTGCGAGAGTTGAATGATTCTTTGATCACGAAGGAGGAAGTGCAGGAGGCAGTAAAGGAGACGAAAAAAGGGAAACCTGCAGGTATGGATGGGTGTGGAATGCCTGAAGGGTGGTGGAATGACTATTGTTGACTGGTTAGTAAGATTGTTGAATATGAGCTTTGTGAAAGGTATGGTGCCAGTTAACTGGGCAAGTGCTTGTGTGGTCCCGTTGTATAAAGATAAAGGGTGATAAGTATGAATGTACTAGCTTTAGGGATATAAGTCTGTTGAGTGTTATTGGTAAGGTGTATGGTAGAGTGTTAATTAAGAGAGTTAGGGAGGGTACAGAGGGAGTGATTGGTGATGAGCAGTGTGGCTTTAGGACAGGGATGGGATGCATGGATGAGGTGTTTGCTGTGAGACGGGTGTGTGAAAAGTATTTAGCGAAAGGCAAGGATGTATTTTGGGCATTCATGGATATAGAGAAGGCATCTGATAGAAATAATAGGGAGGCTTTGTGGACTGTTTTAAGATTGTATGGACTTGATGGTAGGTTACTAAATGGGGTGAAACGTTTTTATGTAAATAGTAGAGCGTGTGTAAGACTGGGAAATACAGTGAGTGATTGGTTTCCCATGAAAGTGGGGCTGCGGCAGGGATGTGTGATGTCGCCTTGGTTGTATTTTGGGCATTCATGGATTTAGAGAAAGCATCTGATAGAAATAATAGGGAGGCTTTGTGGACTGTTTTAAGATTGTATGGACTTGATGGTAGGTTACTAAATGGGGTGAAAAGTTTTTATGTAAATAGTAGAGCGTGTGTAAGACTGGGAAATACAGTGAGTGATTGGTTTCCCATGGGAGTGGGGCTGTGGCAGGGATGTGTGATGTCGCCTTGGTTGTTTCATATTTATATGGATGGTGTTATAAGGGAGGTGACTGCAAGAGTTTTAGGTAGAGGTCTGAGTCTGGTAAATATTGATGGTAGAGAGTGGAATCTGAAGCAGCTACTGTTTGCCGATGATACTGCATTGGTGGCTGATTCAGAGGAGAGACTGAGACAGTTGGTAGAGGAGTTTCGAAGGGTGTGTGAAAGGAGGAAATTGAAAGTAAATGAGAATAAGAGTAAAGTGATGAAGTGTACGAGGTCGGTAGATGGTAGGAGGATGAATCGAGTTTTGAATGGTGAGTTGCTTGAGGAGGTAGAGAGTTTTGAGTATTTAGGGTTACATGTTGCTGTGGATGGAAGAATAGACGCAGACGTGAAGTTTAGAATGAATGAAGTAGGAAAGGTGCTGGGAGGAATGAAAAAAGTATTTAGATGTCGTTCGCTTAGAATGGATGTAAAGAGAAGACTGTATGAGGGTGTTGTGGTACCGACTGCATTATATGAGGCTGAAACATGGAATATGGGTGTAACAAAGAGGAAAAGTTTGAATGTAATGGAGATGAGGTGTCTGAGGAGTATGCTTGGAATGACATATGGATCGAGTGAGAAATGATGAAGTGCGAAGGAGAACTGGAGTTGTTCGGGAATGGTTGATTGAGTTGAGCAGAGGGTGTTGTGATGGTTTGGGCATATGGAGAGAATGGATAATGAGTGATTGGTGAAAAAGATAACTAGATCTGATATGAGAGGTGTAAGGCTGAGAGGGAGACCACGCATAGGATGGATGGACAGCGTGAAGAGAGCATTGGATGCGAGAGGGATGTCTGTTGTGCAAGGAAGAGTGGCTGTGCATGACAGATATAAATGGAGAGAAATTGTGAATGAATAAATGATGATCCAGCCCTGAGGGGATATTCTCCCGTATTTGCTTTGGGCAGCTGATCAGGTCAGGTGCGGGTAAGGGGATGGGTGTATTATGATGTGGCAGGGGTAAACCAGCTCTGCTGTCGGGCCCTGCTGCGAATGTCACTGATTGCACTGCGCAGTTGACCCTTTTGTAGTGTGGTGCGGTGAGGATCTGTCCCTTCTCCCCTTTGGGGCTAAGATGAGAATGAATGTGTTTGAATGGATGAGTAAGTTGGGAGTGTGTCGTCCTGTCTCGGCTACCTCCCTTTCCTTGGGGGAAGCAGCCTAGGTACATAGATAGATAGATATATTCACCAGACTGTTTCATTAAGCTTAACGCCCTGGGTACAGTGGGTTTTTATATAATTATTTCAGCACCTGTCATCAGCTGGAATAACAAGTACTTTATTGTCGATCGGTGCATCAATTTTCTGTTGTTGTTGTTGTTTTATACATGCATTATGCCCTGCCTATCTTTCAGGCATAGCAGAGCATCAGACGCTGACGAATTAAAATACAAATTAGGAAAGTTACTGCCAAACGAGTAAGGGAAGACCGTTGTACGTGAAGAGATTAGATATACCTTCAATTAACCCCATCACCCCTGTAAGCTGTCCGAGACTTAATAAAATCACTTAACAGTAAATGATTTACAAATAATATCAATGTTATGCGAGGATTAAATGGGAGATTAATCACCTTGAACACTGTGAAAGCTCTAAATGATGTGGAATATTAATGACTTACTTCAGTGGCTAAAAGAATGGCCAGCTGCTTCACTACATGGTATCTCTCTTAAGCTGCATAAAATCGTTAAGTGGTGAAAAGAATATAATGAAATATAGATATGTTACTGCATAGAATATTGAATAAAATGGGAATGAATGTAAGACAAGTGAATGGAAACTTTGCAGTACGGTTCATAGTTTTGCGAAAATGCACACCGGTAGTGCATTCCGAAAGTATATAATTATAAGGAACAGTAATGCGATGGTTTTTGAGACAAGTGACTCAGTGGGTTGTTTTAGTAACTGGAGGGAAGAAAGTGTCAATTTTATCCCTTTGATCAAATTATTTATTGTATTAGTATATTTGCCATATCCACATGATTTTTTTCAGATTTGTTATTTTAAGGGGTTAGATATACTCATATAAAATTTTTCTAATATTAGAAGTATTTCCTAATTTTCAGTATTACCTGGTAGCAGCAAGAATAAAATCAGAAAGGTTAACTTTGGTGAACTAGCACAGAAAACTGGTACGCATGCGTACCACACGATACAGAGGCTAGAAGAGAACAGCATCGTATTGTTACTTTGCACTTTCTTTCCACAAAGATGTTCTTTGAAGTCAGTTCTTATTACTGCCAGAAGATATTATTGGGTAGGAAAGCCCCCAACCAGTGAAGGGATTTGCAAAATCTGGATTTAACCCTTCCAGTTGGAAACACTTATCCAACAGTGCACATCTGGCTGGCTGTTGAAAGAATTAATATCGTCGAATCGATGGGGATAACGTTTGTTTGTGACACCTTGTAATATGATAAGAATATCGAGTGTCATACATACATACACTGGAGATGGAACTGTTAAGGACTGTATTGACTGAATAGATTGGTTCACTGGTTAAAACTCTAAGTTCTACTACTGCACTGCAGCAGTTTAGATTTACCGCAGTTGATAGCTTTGCATGTTTTATCGCAGATCTTTTTGCTTCCTGGTTTAACTCCTATGGTCTGTTTCAGCGAGTCTGACACACTGATATTGCCAGCTGAGGATAGGTGGAATTGGTAACACTGCCCGATGCTCTCGGGCGGTGATTGGTCAATTCCTGTTGTGTTTGAATGTGCACCAAATTGACTCTGTATTCCAACCAAAATTCATTAATTTGTAAGACACCAGATTATACAGATACAGATTAATCCTTAGCCACCGGGGGTTTCCCGGCCGCCACACACTCCTCCCTACTGGCGCTTTCTGAGATTTTGGAAAAGATACCCTTACTTTAAACCCTTATATCTGCCAAACTATAATAGCTTGATAATCAAATGAACATTCATAAGACTCGGCAACTCTTTCTCTTTCAATGAAAGTGTCCCGAGATCTCTAGGTGGTCTCTTCGGTGAGTAAGGATGAGTTGAAGATGAGTGGTTTTTCACATTTTGGCGCGAGGCTCCAAGCGCGAGCCAATGGCCGTGGTCTTTGCCCGGCTGGCTAGCATTGGCAGCACTGACTGGAGTGATGATTGTAACACTGCCTGTGCATCCTTGGATGGAATGTGGAATATTCCACTCGTTTTTCTACTTCTTACTCAATATCATAAGAATGAGTCATCACTTGGTTCATGTGACTCACCCAAGGATTTACCGCCTACTCTACCATGCCACTATGCCCTATAGGTGTGTGGGAAAGGAAATATCTCATTTTTCTGTACTAACTTCTGTAAGTAATCGTATTTCTCCTTTACTTCGTTTTTCTGTACTCACTTCTTCCATAAATAATCATATTTCTCCTTTACTAAGACACTTAGAACTGCAGTTTACATCACAATTACGGGTAACTGCACTTTGACAAGTAAATGCTGTTGCTCTATCATGCATTATCATAGAGTATGAGGTAATTATTTGTACTGTAATTGAGACTGCTTTGTACTAGTCAGGGTTATAGTGAAAATCATATAAATGTTTTACACAACTAACATTATTGGTACTTCACATCACAGATACACTGATGCTCATTATTGGCACAATCTCCATGAGTATTGAGTGAAATAATTTAGGTATAGCCAAGCAGTTATTGTTCTTTGTGGCCCACTCACAAGTGTTTTTCTTTCAGATAACATGTAGGCAAACTCAAGGTACAGTATTTCCAGTAATTTTCTAACCAATATCCAATAAACAAGTATCAATTTCTGTATTGCACTAACTATAAATCACTTATATTAACCCTCTCAGGCACAGTCACATGATTCGCATTCCATGTGGATTGATCTAAAGATGATCAGTCACGCGAATCACGTTCCTTAGCACAAAAAAATTCGCCAAAAATTAAGTTTCTGTCCGATTTGAGTCAAATTTTGAAGCGTCGTAGTGAGCGTAGTGCTTTCCCATGGTAAGGCATTGGCAACACTGAGCTGCCTCACGGGGCTCAGCACGTAGCGTTAAACCTCAGTCTCTTCAAGCAGCCAGGCGGTGAGGTTGCATCGCGTGTCCTGTCCCTTTAAACTACTAATTCTCCCCCTCCTGCCCGAGCCGAAGCCCCTATGAACACTGTGATAATCCAATATTTGTGACCATATTTGTATGTGATATTGTTGATGGAACATTGATATATGTCACGAAAAGGAATTGTGGCCGTTATTCATCAGGCTTAGAGGCGATATATGTGTTAACTGTTGAGGGGTTTCGCCTCTCGGCCTCCCCAAGGCCCTATTGCATGATTACAAATATGTATATAATGAAGCCAATGCCTAAACTGTATTTTTGTGTGTAAGATATTGTGGCTGGCTCGGTGAAATTATGGAACTAGTTAGCGTTATGGATGCCATAAACCATAGTGTGGAATGGGGCAGGCATCATGTACAGTTTTATTGTCGGGAAGGGAGAATTAGAGGTGTTTAGGGATGGAATTATTGTGATTCTGATAGTGAAAATGCATATGGAATCGTGTGAAATATACGTCAAACATGCTGTGGGTGTTCGTGAAGGAGTGTGGTATGTGCCAATACAACAGAGTTGCATCACACTCTCCCAGCGAAGGATGCTGCATCACAGTCATGTTGAACCGTAGTAAGGAAGGGAATAATTGCGGAGGGTAGGGTGGAATCATTGTGGTAGTCATGTATTTGTGTATGATATTGTGTGAAGTGTAAGTGAAATGTGCCACGTATCCTCATGACGGCATAAATTATGGTGCATAGTGCAGGTTAGCAATACCTTAGCGGCAGGGGTCCTTAGTAATAGGTACGCCTAGGAACGATGGACGTCACTGAACAGGTACTGTACCTTCGTCTGACATTTAGTGATAGATTATACTTTATGTAAAATATACATGAACTGTGCCGCAAGTGTTCGTTTAGGTGGTAGCATAGGTGAGCGATTCTTTAGCGGCAGGTGTGCTGTGAAAGGTGACAATGCCAAGGAACAAAGGACGTCATTGAACAGGTACTGTACCATGGTCTGACAGTGATAAATTATACTTTATGTAAAATATATGTGAATTGTGCCACGAGTGTTTGTTTAGGTCTGTAGCGTAGGTGAGCAGTACTTTAGCGGCAGGTGTGCTGTGAAAGGTAACGAGGCCAAGGAACGAGGGACGTCATTGAACAGGTACTGTACCATGGTCTGACATTTAGTGATAAATTATACTTTATGTAAAATATACGTGAACTGTTCCGCGAGTGTTCATTTAGGTGCGTAGCATAGGCGAGTGATACTTTAGCAGCAGGTGTGCTGTGAAAGTTAACGATGCCAAGGAACGAGGGGCGTCACTGAACAGGTACTGTACCATGGTCTGACATTTAGTGATAAACTATACTTTATGTATAATATAAGTGAACTGTGCCGCAAGTGTTCGTCTAGGTGCGTAGTGTAGGTGAGCTGTACTTTAGCAGCAGGCGTGCTGTGAAAGGTAACGATGCCAAGGAACGAGGGACGTCACTGAACAGGTACTGTACCATGGTCTGACCTTTAGTGATAAATTATACTTTATGTAAAACATACGTGAACTGTGCCGCGAGTGTTCGTTTAGGTGCATAGGGTAGGTGTCCGATACTTTAGCAGCAGGTGTGCTGTGAAAGGTAATGATGCCAAGGAACGAGGGATGTCAGTGGACAGGTACTGTACCTTGCAACGCTGGGCAACCACGGACGTCAGTGGACAGGTACTGTACCTTAATAAAACAATTGCTGAAATTTAAATTCTGTTCTAAAATGTTTGTGATATGTGCCACGAGTGTTCGTGGACATCCAGCCAAGCGTTGTCGCTTCATCAGTGACAGAGTGTGGTTGGATAACACACTGGGCCACCGACAGGAGAGGATCCCCAACCAGAGGAGGCTGCGGTGCACCATGATTTCCTTGGCGAAGTTGAGGAGGGACACAAGTCACATGCGTCCTGTTTGTGATGTGGCACTGTGCGTGGGTGATTGCTTCGAACGTTTCCGTGCCGAGCGAAGTATTTCCTAGTGCAGTGTACACACACACACACACACACACACACACACACACACACTAACACAGACACTCACACACTAACACAGACACTCACACACTAACACAGACACACACACACTCACACACACACTAACACACACACTAACACACACACTAACACAGACACTCACACACACACTCACACACACACTACCACACTTACACACACACACACACACACACACACACACACACACACACACTCACACACACTACATACCTCCTCATCTTCCAATCCCAGAAGATTCTCCTAATTTTGTTGATATGTATATTGACCTATTATAATTATCCCTATAATTTTCAGGCAAATAACCGTCTTCTCCTACATATTACACATATGACTGAAAGTAAAGCTTCATTAGCAGTAACTTGGAAAAAGTAGTGTTCATGTGTAATAGGTTCATTTTCATTCATTCATTCATTGCCAGACGCCATGTATCCCAAAGGGGGTGGCCAAGGGCTTAGAGTTAATTGTTTTACAGGGAGGGGCACTAATCCTCCACCAACCCCACTCGACACGTAGGGAGAACGTTATGCCAACAGCATCTGGTGTTCCCAGGCGGTCACCCATCCAAGTACTAACCAGACCCAACGTTGCTTATTACAATCATAAAAAAACAACCTTGAAAGATTTTAGTCTGAACATAAAAAACAAACAAACAAAAAAAAAGCTTTGGGAGCATAGTCTTTAGGGAAAGGGGGAGAAAACATTTTTTTTTTGCTTACGGTAAAAGTAGGTACTGACCGGAAGAGTAATCTACCTTTGTCATCCTATTACTCGAAAACTATTGGGTGTATCGACTTCCTGTAAGAACCTTAATAAAGAGCAGTAAATTCTGTGTATGTTCATTTGCAGAATATAAGCCTTTGGGAGCATTTTCTGTTGGAGAAGCTGGGGGAACAGACTTTGTTTTTTTCCTCAGTAGCAGTAAAGTCGGAAGCCCTCGGAAGAGTAATCTCACTTTGTCGGCCAATTACTCAAAAACTATTGGATGTATCGATTTCCTGTATGAACCATGATAAAGAGCAGTAAATTCTACGTATGTTCATTTGTAGAATATAAGCCTTTGGGAGCATTTTCTGTTGGAAAAGTTGGGGGAACAGACTTTGTTTTTTTCCTCGCTAGTGGTAAAGTCAGAAGCGCTCGGAGGAGTATCTCACTTTGTTGGCCAGTTACTCGAAAAGTATTGGACATATTGATTTCCTGTAAGAACCATGATAAAGAGCAGGAAATTCTACGTATGTACAAGACATAATAGTGTAATATCTATGATAAGAATTCGTTGTTATGTGGGCGGGAATATTGCGTATGTTATGCGCACATCACGAAAGTGATGTACGGACGTGAGTTCCCAGTCGTTTTTGGCGATTTACTCGAAAACTATGAGGCGTATCGAAACCATTTGTAACTCCTTAGAAAGCTGGTGAAATTCTGCATGATATTATGCAATAAAAACATAACATGTGCCAGAAAAGTTCAGAACTTGTGCATTCTTGTACACTACACTTCCCCACACACCTACTCAGTACTCAAGCTCGGAGTGATACTCTGAGAAGCATTTGGGGCATAGGGGGACCTTGCATTCTGCACTTTGGTACGAGATCTCTTTTCGTGTTGGGGGACGGTGTTTGGTTGTTTGGCAGAAGTGGCACCGCCTGTCTGCCAGACGACCTGCTGTGGTTCTCCTGATCTCCACCAGCTTGTGCTACCAGGAATACTCAGCACAGCTGAGCCTGTCTGCTGGAGCCGCTGTCCCCCGCCTAGCACATGTCACCTGAGAAGTTGAATATTGCTCAAGGAGTTCGCATGCCAGCTTTTTCTCAAACTCTCATAGAGAGAGAGGTTTCCTGACAAGCTCCTTGAGCAGTATGAAATTGTTCAGGATGGTGATATCAAGAAGGTGTAAGAACGCCTTCTTGTACCACCTGCAGGACTTACATAGGCAATCGACCTCACCATTTTGCATGTCCAGTTTATCAGCCAGCCACATGTTGATATTGTAATCGTTGACTGCATCTGGCTTTATCACGGGTTCCCTGGTCCTGTAGTCTTTTTTCCCAGTTTCCTCCAACACACCCTTATGAACTGTTGACAACATGTTAACCCGTCTCTTGTCATGCCAGAGAAGGACTAACATTTTCCCACATTTCTTTGTCAGAAGGGCTCCTTTCTCAGTATTTGCCAGAAATACTGGGAAATTCTTTCTGTTGGCCCTAACAGTTCCACAGGACCCAGTACCATGGTCAAGCAAATACTATGTCAACGCCGGGGCTGTGTAATAATTGTTGGTATACAGGATGTGGTGCCTGTTGAAATACCTTTCCACCAGCACTTTCACTACTGATGCAGAGAACCCATGAGGATCATTGCTAGGCATATGCAGAGAACCCATGAGGATCATCGCTTGGTATATCAACATCGGTTCCCGAGTAAACTATTACATCCAGCACATATCCAGTTTTACAGTCACAAAACACAAAGAAATTGAGGCCAAATCTGTGATGCTTTGGTGGCACTGAATAAATGCCAGCCTGCCCCTGAATAACACAAGCGACTTGTCAATACCCACTTTTTGGAATGGACGTAAAACCCTGGAGAATGACTCCTTGAGCACTGTAAGGATTGGTCTTACTTTCCATAACCTGTCGTTCTGTGCAGGCCCGTAATTTCAATTGATGTGTAGGAACCTCAGGATGGCCAGGTACCTATCACGGGCCATGTACTTGCTGAAGACAGGTGTGTTAAAGAGTTCATCCACCGATCAATAGTCGTGGAGCACATGTTTTCTTACTTGCACTATCAGCATGGTCAGGGCGAGCCATACAAACTCTCCCCCACCTCAACAGGTATCTAATCACGCATGTGCATGCTCTTGCTGGCAGCCACGTCCAGCCAATGCATGCACATGGTCTGGTGGAAATTGATTTCATCCACCAGGTACTGCTTTATTGCAGTCGTGAAAATGGCTTTGAACAGACTGCTAATAGACCAGGTCTTGGGGGGAAGCTCATCCTCCTGCACACCTGCACCCTTCACATCAAATGCCGGCACAGACAGCACAAAGCTGGCACCATCCTCCCACACAAATGTATCTACACTACTCACACGTGGTAGAGCAGGCCTTCTTGCAGTTGCACTACGTTTTTGCATCACTTGTGCCCGACCACGTACATGGCCACGAGCAGGAGGGGTAGGGAAGGAGAGGGAAAGGTGTGGGAGGCGGGGGAGTAAGTGGGTGATGACTCACCTAACGGGGAACTTTCCATGGAAGACGTTTGGCGCTGCATATCACCATGTGGTGCCCGTCTTGGAAATACCATTCCTGAAGGGCCTAGTTGTGGAGATTCTGCCCTTGAAGTGGTAGGCTGAGGTGTGAGGGAGTGCTGGAGGAAGATACGTTGGTGAGCAGGCAGCAAAAGTGTGGGGGAAATGGCTTTGTGGTGTTTTTTCCGCAGATGACCGCAAGGTCCATGGCCACTTTCTTGATGTCCTGGGTCATCTTGCACCTCCTCGTTGCTGAAATTGTCACTCTTGTAGGCTGTCCCTTCCTCCTGGAGAAGTTGGAGAGCCCTCTCTAGCATCAGAGAGCAAGTAGGGGTTGGAGGGCAAGAGAGCTCGCTCTCCACATGGTAGCTTCTTTTCTCCTCAGCGGACGTACTCTCGCTGAGTGTATGAGAGGATACAGTGTCGTCAAGGGCACGTCCTGTGGCACTATCACTTAGCCCTTTCCCTGGGACTAAGGGCTGAACTATTGCTGGGGTCGATGAGGCATTCGGCCCGTCATGTGGTGGAAGTGAATCAGATGATGTCGAGGAAGATGACATGGCTCCTCATGTTACCACTGCTACCCTGTAGGTATCAAAGAAAATGGTCCTGCGCTCAAACATTGGCAGGAAGGTGAGTGCGGTATATCAAATCAGCCAACAGCCCTCTGCTCCCTGAGTCCAGTCATGCATACACGTCAGCCGGCAGATAGGGGTTAAAGCAATGATATCTTTAATGATAAAATGTGCCTTTGGAATTATCAGAGATAAACCTGAACGACATTGATAACAAAACTAAGTAAAGTTGCATGCGGATACAGCTACTGTGGCAGGAATTCAGATGTTCATAGCAAGGTGGTTGCGAGGTCTTGTGAAGGCTGGAATGTTTTTCCCACCACTACTACACAGTGTCAGTCTACAGTCTACACAATGTCCTTCATTAGCCTACCTCATCTTCTAATATACAACCTTACCTTGGATATGCTTAGCATATCTGCTAATAAATACGATTTGTGTAAGCACACACACACACACACACACACACACACACACACACACACACACACACACACACACACACACACACCTCACTGGGGCCAATACATGTTCTTCTCAATATACTGTACATAGACATTTTCATTACCGTCATAGGTAACAGTAGCTTTAAAATTCTGCATTTTTGATTGTATTCTTAGTAAGATTCAGCAAAATTATTTCTTACATTAATAAGTTAGGTGTTTGATTTTTTTTGAATATTTTCATAAGTATCCTAAGAGACAGACACACAGACAGACACCCTATCCCTGGCCACCATGCACCCTATCCTCAAGCATGATATCTTTGTCCCCTCGACCGAGAGGAGCCGGGAAAGTACTGGAATACATGAGTATAGAATGAACCGAGTTTTTGTTAATGGTGGAAAAAAGGAAAGTAAGATAAAAGCAAACCCCATGAGAAAAAAAATAGTTGAACTATGCTGCTATAATAAAACTGCGTGCAATGTGAACGAAATCAAACATAATGAAATGTCAATTTAAACAAATCAGTCGCTGACTGTTGTCCGTATGCGTCCAGTTGTGACTTTACTAAGTTTTGTTATCAGTGTCATTCAGGTTTAGCTCAGATTCTAAAGACACATATTTATCATTAAAGATATCATTGCTTTGATCTGCATCTGTATAATCCGGTATCTTACAAATAATTGAGTTTTGGTTGGAATACAGTCAATTTGGTGCTCGTTCATGCGCACAGGAATTGACCAATCACCGACCGAGGACATCGTTCAGTGTTACCAATTCCACCTGTCCTCAGCTGGCAAAATCAGTGTGTCAGACTTAATGAAACTGACTATAGCACACACACACACACACACACACACACACACACACACACACAATTGTGCCCAGTCATTTATTATTTAGCTGACGTTCATGATAACTTTTCATTCATTCATTATATCAGATCTCAGCCATATTACTTGAAATAGCAATTATACCGTCACTGTTCTCACTTGATGCCAAAATTTATATTTATTTGTGTGACCTAATTTCTTAGTGACATTAAGCTGTATGTTCTATTATGATTAATTTCCTTCTTCGTTTCGTTAACCCTTCGTTAGTCCTGTGGGGTATTCAAACGTGGTTAGTCCGATGGGGTGTTACACCCCAATGCAAAAATACATGTAGTGTTACTAACATGTAAAATATATTCATACTGCCGCTTCAGCATATCACTGCAATTACTAATGAAAAGATTGAATGCCTTGTAGGTGGTGTTTATTAATTTATAATAATAAAATACAGTAAATTATAATATCAGTAAAAAAATAACAGATGGACTCATATCTCATTTGTCAGGTAAACACGCACAGGCAAATACATTTTGTGATGTTTAAAATCAATATAATGGTAAACAACATGCAAAAATTTGATTTAAAAAAACAATCTGTATCACAATATGATGTAAATGGTTAGTTTGATGGGGTGACTGGACACCCCAGGGGGGGAGGGGGAAGTGCCCCTCTCTCTCACTACTGCAGAGGCAGGACTAAACCAATCCACATGCTCCCTCCCCTCACTGATTCAGGAGAGTACTGGAACGGAGAGAAATATTCGAATTACCGGCTAGGAATAATGAGCTTAAAAAAAAAAAAAATGGGGTGCCAAAACACCCCACCTGACTAACGAAGGGTTCATTAAGACTTCACCATGCTTACATGAGTTGGCCTTGGTCATCTATTGGAGTCTTTCCACTCTACTCGATCTCTGGCAGCCTGTGTTCAGTCCTCTATCCTTGTAATCACACTTTATGGTCTCGTCCCAGGTCATTTTTAGACTGCCTTTCGCAACTCTACTTTCAACGTTCACACCACTCATCTTCCGCACCCATATGCCATCTTCTGTCCACTCTGCATGCCAGAACCACCTAAATCTATCCCTCCTCATCACAACTCTTATACATTCAAGTCCCATCCTTCCTCTCATTTCTTTAATCGCAGTCATAACCCCTATCTCCCAGTCCTTTCATTCAAGGACGCACTACACATCCATCTAATCATTTTGATATCTCTACGTTTGAGCCTACGAATATCGTCTTCCTTTACTCCCATGTCTCAACATAACATACCATTATACTCCGAACACATACTACATTCAAGGAGCACGGAGCGATATCCCACTCAGTGTCGGAAGAGGCAACAGCTCCCTGAACTTCATCCATCCACTCCTTACCCTAACTACAGAGTCCTAGCTCCAAAACATAACATGTTCCCCAAACAACAAAATTGCTCCACTCACTCACGAGACCCTCCAGCAAGGTCAGTCCTTTTTCGTCTGGCAATCTCCACATGCTCTCCCCGACCGCACACAAGAAATCGGAATTATTTTGCAGCCTACCTGTAGCAACACTTCCTCTCTAATTTACCCTCTTATCATGACAGTGTACGATGTTGCTACCACCCTCGTACAACCTTTACCACAATAAAATCAATCTCCACAAACCCAAGATTTCTCCTAACTCATTTCATCACCTCCCTACAGACATTGTCAAAGAGCTTCTCCAGATCAAAAAAAAATAAAAAATAAAGCTCCCCTTCGTTTCTGTTTACTTTTCGTGAAGCTGCTAGACAATGAATATTACATCAGTGGTCCCTTTGTCTGGTATAAATTTAAACTGCATACCATCAGTATTCAGTCGTTCCATTATCATACCTTGCAGAACTCTCACTCCATTAGCTTTTTCTGGTCCAACAGTTTATGCCTTTATAATTTCCACTTTCTAGGGCATCTGCCATCCCCTTGTCTACATTTACAACCAATATCTTCAGTCAGTCATCTGGAACAACACTCTCATATGTAATCTGAGGGATCAAATCACTAGCTAAACCCACTCTTATATCTCCTGTGGATCTCAACATTTCAGCAGTCCACCCAAACACACCCACTGCCTTCTATAATTACATCCTGCCGATTGCCCTGCTCACAGTAACAGCATCAATTAAAGGCCAAGAGCCAAACACTGGATCCGTTGACTCCAAAAGTTCCTTTCTGACGACTCTCGAAATCTGATAATACCGCCGTTAACTTCTTGAACTTTCCAGAGTGAGAGGTACAGTCATCTGATTTTCTTTCGTTGATCAGATATAGTCCCATAAGTCATAAATATCGCATCCCATGGTTTGGTCGGGGCTTTATTGGTCGTATTGTCCGTTTCATAATATGCACCATACAGAAAACATCTGTGATTTTCACGTAGATTCATATAAGACGTATTGTTCCACACAGAGGATCCGCTGTTGTAAGCTGTCCAGGAATTCATCTGCCATGGCCTACAGATTTTTTTTTTTTTTTTTATGTGTCCGACTCTGGGCATAGGCTTCACTGCCAGCTTCCAAGGTCCAGAAGTCCTTCTACATATCGTACACCTCTACATATTACCGTTTCGGCGCTAACATCCACTGTCCATATTGAATTCATGCTAGGGCTGTCTCATACAGGACAGGTGTATTGGTATTAGTGAGGGTATTTTTACGACATGTCGGCTGGTTTTTGGAAGATCAGTAAAGTCTGCGTTTATGAAATTCAAATCCTTAAACTGTTCCCTACCCCAGCGGGGATGTGTGTGTGTGTGTGTATATCCCGCCCCGTCCCGTCAACGTATGGGTACGTTGCAACGATTTGCATTTGCCAGTCCCGGCGACGTACTGGTACATCATGCAATTGCAAGGTCCCTAATTTGCACAATTTTCAATTTTCATGCTTGATTTTTTGTATGTATACACGGGACACCTTCCTCTATTCCTCTACAAGATGCCAAGCAGGGACAATGCCTTACACCACATAACCTCCCCCCTCCCCCCCTCACGCCATTGTCTCGGCAATTCACCTGTTACTAGTGACCTGGCCAATAAAGACATTCAGGGCCAGAGTAATTCCCCAATCGATGACAATGTGGAGGACAAGGTTTACATAGCATTAGAGGAAGAAAGAGTCAGAAAAGATGATCAGGTAATGTGGGAAAAAAAAGGTCATGAATGGTGATTAGTTAGTGAGTGAAACAATGCTTATAATGCCTATATTACTGCTTGAAAACCAATATACTCTCATACTACATATAAATTCATACTAAGTAAATAAATAAATACTGTTTATGAGTGGATAAAATAGTTACCCTCCCATAGAACTCGTTTTCTTTGGTGCCTGCATGTTAGAAAACCCAGTCAGGTAAGGAGGAACTCCTACCTGGATTGAGTATTTTAAACTTCAAGTGAGCGATTTCTCTATGAATTTTCGATGTTTCTCACCAAAAGCGGAGGTTTTAGCCAAATTTTTTTTTTTCGAAAATACCTCGGGACTGGGGGATGTCGGAGGTTCAGAAAACCTCGGGACGTGACGGGATATATATATATATATATATATATATATATATATATATATATATATTAGTATATTTAGGCAGAATGTTTTCTTTTATACAAAAATCATTAAAGACCAAGGCATAGCCATTGTTCACTATTTTTCTGTTGATCTTTTCGAGTTTTCTTACACATTGTTTTACACTATGATTCAGGTTGTAGATAATATGTCCAAAATCCATGTCGTAACTATATTTTATTATTTATTTTCATTTTCCTAGGACGTTTCGTGTATCCTTACACATCATCAGCGACTGTAACATAGATACAATACACTATAAAACATGACATATACAACATAAACCTATACAATATATATATATATATATATATATATATATATATATATATATATATATATATATTAGTCGTTGTTGTACATTTCAATATATATATTGTATAGGTTTATGTTGTATATGTCATGTTTTATAGTGTATTGTAACTATGTTACAGTCGCTGATGATGTGTGATACACGAAACGTCCTAGGAAAATGAAAATAAATAATAAAATATAGTTACGACATGGATTTTGGACATATTATCTACAACCTGAATCATAGTGTAAAACAATGTAAGAAAACTCGAAAAGATCAACAGAAAAATAGTGAACAATGGCTATGGCTGGTCTTTGTAATGATTTTTGTATAAAAGAAAACATTCTGCCTAAATATACTAATATTCGAACCCATGACCCGGCAGCAAGGCAAGAAAACATTACACTAGAGTATAGAAAACAACTAGTGCTCCGCCAAAAACACCTAAAAGAGATAGAAAGAAAACAGCTGAACGATCAGCGTACCGCCCTCTTGGCCGAATATAACATCTTTGACATCAACGATGACGTCCGCCACAACATCAATCAAGCCTTGGACGACCTTCGCCGTCAAACAGAAGAAATAACCAAAACTAGAACCATTAAAAAACTGAACAAGCTATATGGAGGACAAGTCACCTTACCAGAAAAATCCGATTCTTTCCGTAACCTCTCGAATCATGTACTGACTGAACAAGAGAAGAAAGTGTTAAACCTGGGCCTTAATTGCCACCTACAGCCGAGGTTTGACAAAATTAACAAAATGATGGAATTAGAATTACTTAATACATCACTGCAAAAATTGGAACAACAAGGCAAAATTACCATTAACCCTGACCTGCAAGACGAATTGAGGGCCGAGGGCACACGACGACGCAGCTACAAACAGAGCTCTCTCCTTACACCAGAACTTCAGCAAGCAGCCAAGGATCTTCGAACTAATACAGACATAGTCATTAGGCGAGCTGATAAGTCTAACATTTATGTTCTCCCCAACAAAGAAGACTACCAACACAAACTGGATGCTATTCCCAGTGACAATACCAAATTCCAGCAGATTTCCCGTGATCCAACAGAAACTCTCAAGAAGAAAATCAATCGAGTTATTACTGCAAACAACGCATGCCGAGACTCACCACACCTCACCCCCATAGTTGGACAGTATGCTCCAGGGTACATCTAGGGTAATGTAAAAACCCACAGAACCAACAACCCACTCCGTCCCATCATCTCCCAGGTAACCACACCAACGTATACAACAGCGAGACAAGTAAATCAAATCATTACACCATACATTCCAGCGAAGTTTTCCCTGAAGTCCACAGACCAGTTCATAGACATTATCCGCTCTACTCGACCCAACGGACTCTTGGCTTCGTTAGATGTTGAAAGCCTCTTCACTAACGTACCAGTAGACCAAACTATACAGATAATTTAAGAAAATGTGTATCACCACCCAATCCTGTGCCCACCTAAGATCTCAACCCACAACTTGGAAACATTACTGAGAGCATGCACCACCGAAGCTCCCTTTCGCAGCCCAGACGGTAAGCTGTATCAGCAGGTTAACGGAGTCAGCATGGGTTCACCCCTGGGCCCAACATTTGCTGCCTTTTACATGTGTCACTTAGAAAACAAAGTGTTAGAAGATACCAACCTGCGTCCAACCACGTATTGTCGCTATGTTGATGATATCTATGTGGTCGTTAGAGACGAAAACCACCTTAAACAACTAAGAACTGCCATGGAACATAACTCAATATTAAAATTTACTTATGAGATAAGTGCAAACAACAAAATCCCTTTTCTTGATGTATTAATAGAAGAGGAGAATGGTAACTATAAAACCTCCGTATATCGTAAAGCTACGGACTTGGGTAGATGCCTTAATGCGGTGAGTGAGTGTCCGCAGCAGTACCAATTGTCAGTTATCAGGTCATACTTACGTCGTGCTCATAAGAACTGCTCATCGTGGGAACTCTTCCACTCAGAAGTAACTAAATTAAAGCAGATCTTAATTAACAATGGTTATTCCAATCAAATAGTTGACAGAGAAATATGTCAATTTATTTCAAAACAAGTCTCAACCACAAATGTCCAACCGCTTCCCCATACTGTTACCCACAATGTGTATTATGGTAATCAGATGTCCCCTGCTTATAAAATGGATGAACGTGTACTTAGAGAGATTGTGACACGTAACACATCATGTGTTATCCCCTCAGACAAGCTCAGTTTAATTATTTACTATAAAAACAGGAAAGTTAGCAACATGATTATGAAAAACAACACAGCTCAACAAACCAACAAATTTCAACATACCAATGTAGTTTATGAATGCACTTGCCCACACGAAGGTTGTAAACTTCGTCACATGAAATATATTGGTATGACCACAACCACACTAAGCAGACGTTTAACCATGCACCTACAATCCGGTTCTATAAAAGATCATATGACTCAACATCACACATCAATAAACAGACAAGTTCTAATAGAAAATACTAATATAATAAAAAAATGTCATGACCTCATTAGACTACAACTGGCAGAAGCACTTCTCATACGTGAAAACACGCCAGCCATAAACAACCAAACTACCGGACTAGATCGTACCCTCAAACTGTTTAAATACACAAAGGCCCGACCACAAGCAGCGACAATTACAAATGAACATTACACACACAATAACACAACTGGCAACACTACACAGCCACAAGCACCCACTCACCCATACAACCTTCGCAGTCAACCACGTAGCTCATAGCTGACTACACCTATAAGGTTTGTCTCTTTTATCCATACACTTTTAACTGTAGCTCATACTTGACTTCACCTAAAGGGTTTGTCTCTTTTATCCATACTCTTGTGACTCTACACTTTTATTAGTCGTTGTTGTACATTTCAATATATATATTGTATAGGTTTATGTTGTATATGTCATGTTTTATAGTGTATTGTATCTATGTTACAGTCGCTGATGATGTGTAAGGATACACGAAACGTCCTAGGAAAATGAAAATAAATAATAAAATATAGTTACGACATGGATTTTGGACATATTATCTACAACCTGAATCATAGTGTAAAACAATGTGAAAGAAAACTCGAAAAGATCAACAGAAAAATAGTGAACAATGGCTATGCCTTGGTCTTTAATGATTTTTGTATATATATATATATATATATATATATATATATATATATATATATATATATATATACCACAATTACACTTACAAGCACTTCTCATCCTACAAACAGTCTCTACTAGACAGCCTAAGCCACTTGGAAGAGATACATTGGCTGTATCGTCCCGACTTCGGTCGGGATAGGTCGGTCCTACAGTGGATACTCAAACGGCTGATGATGATGATATATATATATATATATATATATATATATATATATATATATATATATATATATATATATATATATATATATATGCATCAGTACCTGCTGCCTTCCCATTTGTCATTTGTCTCTTTGTACATTAAGCAGTCCAGTCACGTTTACCACTGATCAGTCTTTATTCTTGTTTGCTATCTATCTATCTATCTATCTATCTATAGCCCGACGCCCTAATCCCGCAAAGGGTGGCCGCAGACAAAACGCCTCCAAGTCGCTCTGTCACCCACCATTTGACTACCCTCCCCCCAACTCACTCCCCCCTCCCTTATATACCTCTCAACTCCATCCCTCCACCTCATCCTCGGTCTACCCCTCCCTCTCCCTCCCTCCACCTCACCTACATACACCCTCTTAGTCAGTCGTTCATTCTCCATTCTCTCCACATGCCCAAACCACCTCAGTGTATTCTCCTAATCTCCTCAACCACATCCACATCCACCCCACAACGTTCCTTCACTTCTTCATTCGTCAACCTGTCCCTCCATGTCACTCCACATGCTCCTCTCAAGTAACTCATTTCCACTGCTCTCACTCTTGACTTGTTCCCTTCTTGCAAGGTCCACGCCTCGCTTCCATACGATAGGGTATGGATCACAATACTATCAATCAGTGACTTCTTAACTTCCATACTCACCTCCCTATTTCTCATCACTGCTTTCAGTGAACCAACAACCTTCCTTCCCTGCTGTACCCTTTCATGCACTTCATCCCCCAAAGTTCCACCACTTCATCCACTTGCTCTTTTTTTTTTTCTTTTTTTTTTTCCCGTCCAGTGCTCTTTCTAACACACGCTGTCCTACCTTCCTGTTACTGATCCCGTTATAGCACCACAAAGGCTTTCAGCATATCCAGCCAATGCTGTTTTTTATGTTCTTCACACATTTTCTAAATTCATCCATTCCAGAGCCATTGACCCTAAAGCCTTGAGGGTCTTTGCTCGTATTCATGTGCCTTTTTTTTTTTTTTTTTTTTTTGGTAGCTTTCCACCATAATTCTTCCACTTTACGTTATAAATGCTTCCGTCATTTTCACTCAAAGTGGCTTAGTTTTAAGTGACATGACGGAGTAGGCGAACAAATTAATGGATCTGTGAACAGTGTGCTGCACTGGAAAATCACCCCCCCCCAAAAAAAATGTGGTTTGGTCATTTGAAGCGAATGATGCATGAAGAGCAGACTGTGAGGGTATACTAAAGCGGGCAGGAATTGGAGAAGGACACACATGTTGAGATGTAGAGACAAATTGCGAAGGTATGTAAGGGAGGGTGGTGTTTTCGAATGTGTCGTTACTGAGTAGGTACAGATGCAAATGGAAGCTTTTCTGCCAAGGCCATCCCTTACAGGTTGTGGCGTCGGTGACTGACACAAACAGGCAGACAGAGAGATAGATATACATACAAGCATACATATAGATAGATAGATTGATAGATATAAAACAGATACAGAGAGATAGATAGACAGGCAGATAGACGGATATTCAGGCAGTTAGACTGATACGAGCTTGTGATCAAACATTCCTTTGCTCCCTACTCTCATAACTCGTGTCAACAATACAAGTAAAATTCTTTCTGCAAGCGCATAATCAATCACACTCTTGCTTACATTCGCTCCATTCATTATACTACTGGTATATGCCTTTGTGTATGTCTTTAAATATTATCCTTTGACTTCTGTGTTTTGGGAGGATAAATAAAATTTTTCGTCATAATCTGGAATAAAATACGACGTTCTTTACTTATTGCCCGCCCGAAAAGTTGGTTATTATTTAACATTTTTTGTTTCTGCGCCCTGGGTTTCTTTCTAGCTGAGTTGCTGTTATTTCATAACGATCTGTCTGACAGTGCAGATTCGTCGATCAAAGTAAACAACCACTTGAGTGGGACAGTCTTACAAGTGGAGTACAGTACATATACCGTGCAGGAAACTATCCTTCCCTTGTGCTTGACAGCACCTCATCAGAGTTGGATCATGGTCCTTCTCCACGGCGAGTTACAGGGAATATGAGGAGATTTGGCTCTTGGGTGGACGCCGAGACTGCCTCGCTCCACCCAGCGTACACACCACCACCACGTGTAGGCTCCTCGTCAGCGCCTCTGGAGCAGAGTAAAGTAACATTTCGTTAGTCAGTATATGAATTCAAAATGGGTAATCCACAAAGTACTCGTACTTTGCACAGCTTTCACTCTTGGCTCAGCTCTTATACTAGCTGCTCGTTGCCACGCCAAGATCCCGAGGACGAGCTCTTTTTATTCTTGCCGTGAACAGCGGATTTTTTGTTATGCAAATATTTCAGGATAAATAGCCGCTCAGTTTGACAATGTGTTTATTAAGGGAGGCATTAAGCTTCAGATTATTCCCTTCGCCAACGTATAAAAAATAAATTGCTCTTCTTGGCGCTCTTCCATACTTACCTTTCTCCCTGCCTACTTACCTTCCGACCTACTGTACCCCCATACCTACATTCCTACTTATCTTCCTACCTCCCTGCCCACATGCAGTTTACATAGCTACCTTATCTGCGTTACTGCATACCTGCCTACTTACCTGTTGTGTTTCCTTCTCCTTTCCTTTCCTACCTGCTTCCCGTCCTACCTTCACTTCTGCCTATCCAAAGGACCCCTTACCTTCCTCCCTACGTCTTTTACCTACTGTTCGATCTACCCCTCTTCCCACCTCCCTGACTAAATCCCGGCCTACCTCCCTCCATGCCTACTTGTCTGTCTCTGTCTACCTACCTGCCTACTTACCTCCCAGGCTACGTCACTACGTGCTGCTCTGCTCTCTCTGCCAACCTTCCTTCTTGCCTGTCTGCCCACCTGTCTACCCACCCAACTCTCTACCTGCCACCCGATCTCCCTGCCTACCAACATCTCTACCTACCTTCTTGCCGATCTTCCTACAGTACCTCCATCTCTGCCAGCCTCTATCCCTGCCTACCTACCTCTTGATTCATCTCCCTTTCTGTCTGTCTGGTTACCTACCTGTCTCCTTGCCTACCTAAATACCTAAATCCTTACCTACCTAACTGTCTGATGTGTTAGCTACACAGGTGCAAATTATTTTTTTTATATATTCATATATTTTTTTATTTATTTGGCAATTTGTTGTTTTCTACTGAGCTGCATCAAGACTGTGATGAGAATGTACATTACTGCATTTTGGACGCCTTTAACAGTGATACCAGTGCTTGAAGCTTAAAAACAGAGGCCTTTTAAATTTTTATAACCTTTACATCACCCTGAGCTTGTTGACCACTCCGATGAGGGCACATCGTCAAGTGGAGAGGTTTCATATAACACATAGTCGCCAAAATTGGTCCTTAATTTCGGCCGCTACAACTCGGACGGACTGACGACGAACAGAATGAGTGTCGCCTAGCGCATGCCACTCAAACCCTCAACTTCGTCTTCGAGAATTTATGGAAACAAACAAAGAAGAGGAAAGAAGGAAAAGAAAATATTCATGAAAGCGGGGCTTCTGAAAAAATGTAGGAAGTAAATCACTATTTTTTAACGAAGGAAACTGCGAATGCAAAAACATGACAGAAAAAGAGATAAAAGTTTACAGCTGGGTTGATTTTTCTAAAAATAAAAAGATTAACAGAAAATATGCGAGAGAAATAGAGAGAGAGAGAGAGAGAGAGAGAGAGAGAGAGAGTATAAATTATGCACTGAATTACGTGAACAAAGCATCGTTAAGCATTAGTTTATTCTTCGTTTTAGGATGGGGGAGTTGACTTTCTGACCACCTCTTGGTGGTGGTGAAAGTCAAGGTATAATTCTCTGGATGCACAGGAGGGAAAGACAAGAGGAAGTAGTACATACAAGGAGAATAGAAAGCTTGGAAGGGGATGGAAAAAAGGTAGAATATAAGAGAGAAGTGGAGGAGCGATTGGGTAAATATGACTGGGACAGATGGAGGACGTGGTAGGTGTGTGAAAGATATTCACAGAAAAAAGCTGTACAGCATGTGAGGTGTTGTGTGGGGTGAAGCTAAGACGAAATGGGGTGCAAGGAACAGCATGGTGGAATGAAGAGATGAGACAAACTGTAGAGCAAAAGATGGAAGCATATAGTGAGTGGATGGGAAGCAGAGGCATGGAGGAAGTTGAGAGACGGAAGAGAGAGTTATGTGTAGAGAGGAAGAAAGAGGTGTAAGGATTGGTAAGAGAGAGTAAGAAATAAGAAGACGAGGAATTTGGAAGGAATTTAAGTGTAAATAGGAGGGAATGTAAGATGATATTCTGGAAGGAGGTAAAAAGAGTTAGACAGGGTAATGCAGAAGATAGTAGGAGAGTGAAAGTTAGAAATGGTAGATTGATAGTGGGGAAGGGAGACAAAGTGAACAGATGGAGAGAGCACTTTGAAGAAGTGTTAACCATAGAGAATGAAAGTAATGCGAGTGTAAGTGGCTGGGGCATGGCTGAGAGAAGGAGGGAAGTGAGAAGGATGGGAGAGATCAGTTGGATGGAAGTAATGAAAGTAATGAAAAAAATCAAAATAGGAAAAGCCCCAGGAATTGATGGAATGAGTGGTGAAATGTTGAAGCATGGAAGAGAGACAGTAGTAGAATGGTTACAGAAGATGTGCAGATTGACCTGGGAGGAAGGTAGAGTTCCAGAGGATAGGAAGTCAGGTATAATTGTTCTCTTTTACAAAGGAAAAATGGAAAAGGACGTGTGTGGTAATCATAGCGACATTTGTCTTCTTAGTATAATAATAAAAGTATATTGTAGGACACTTATTGACAGAATTAGAGAAATAATAGAGGAATTAGTTGGAGAAGAACGGGGGAATTTTAGGAAAGGAAGAGGCTGTGTAAATTAAATATTCATCCTTACGTCTTTAGTTGAATTGTTTCTAGAGAAGGGAAAGAAGTTGTATGTGGCCTTCATGGGTTTAGAGAAAGCATATGACAGGGTGGATAGACAAGGAATGTGGAAAATCGTAAGAATATATGGAGTAAATGGGAAGTTGCTGACTGCCGTGAGCTGTATGTATGCAAATGCTTGCAGTGCTTCTGGATGGTGGCCTGAATGATTAATTCTGTCAGAACATTGGTTTGAAACAGGTATGTGTCTTGTCTGTATGGTTGTTAAGTCAGTATATGGATGGGGTTATAAAAGAGATACAAGGTAGGACAGTGGATGTTTGAGCGGCCCTAATGAGAGAGAGGGCAGCATTTGGAAACTTCCTTTACTGTTGTTTGCAGATGACCCTGTACTGTTAATTAAAGAAGAGGAACTGTTAGGCTTAGTGAATGAGTTTGGGAGAGTGTGTACGGTGATTGTGGGGAAGAGTAAAGTTATGGTCTTCGTGAGAAATGTCACTGAAGGTACAGTAAGGTTAGATAATGAGGAAATGGAAATGTGAGTGCATTGATGTACTTAGGCAGTGTGACGCGTAAGGATGGAAACTTGGAGGATGAAGTGCTTGAAATGGTTTAACAGAGAAGGAAGGTTGCTGGCTCATTGAGTGTAGTGATAGGAAATTGAGAAGTGGGCATGGAAGTATGTCACTGCATGACAGAATTGTGAAACCAACTCTAACGTATGGAAGCGAAGTTTGGACCTTGTTAGAAGGACACAAGTCAAGAATGATAGCAGTGGAAATGAGTTATCTGAAAGGAACAGGTGGAGTTATGTGGACAGACTGATTGACACATGAGGAAGTGAAGGAGAGTTGTGGTGTAGGTGTGGATGTGATAGAAAGCGTTAGGAGAAATACACTGAGGTGGTTTGCCATGTGGAGAGGATGGAGAGTGAGAAGCTACCGAAGAGAGTGTATGTGAGTGAGGTATATGGGAGGAAAGAGAGGAGAAGGCCGAGAATGAGATGGAGGGATGGAGTGGAGAGGTATATAAGAGAAGGGATGTGGCCTGGAAGGAGGGCAGTGAAATAGCAGGGAACAGGGCGACATGGAGGCGATATGTTTGTGGCCACTCCTCACGGGACTAAAGAGTCTGGCAATACATAGTTAGACAGATAAATTAGTATTAGTATTTTTTATCTTTATTACTACTACTGTTACTACTACTACTACTACTACTACTACTACTACTACTACTACTACCACAACAACAACAACAACAACAACTACTACTACTACTACTACTACTACTGCAACTACTACCACCACCACCGCAGCGTACTCACTAATAGTCAACATCTCTTGGTAAAATAATAAAACTCGAATAAAGAATAGTCAACAACAAAAACAAAAACAAAGATGAGGATCGATTTTTTCAAGTCATTCCCCAAAATCCCGTGTGCTATCAGGTAATGGAACTTTTATGATGTATATGTTGCCAGTGCTTGACTGGTTAACAGTATACCCGTGGCAAGCGAGACTCGAGGAATTTATTTAATAACTGCACAGTATACATGGGCGTTTATGGACTGTGTTAGGAAAAGTTTCATATATTATCTCTGTTCTCTTCCTTGGGTCACTGAACCTTCTTCGAGTAGTCTAGTATATTATTCTGCAATGTCTGAAGAATATTGGCGCCATACTTTTTTTTTTTATGTGTCAACAGATTCTCAGGGTCCTATGAGATGCAGCCAACTTAATAAATATATATTTTTTATTATTAACTGGAATAAAATACTATCGTGTCCCCAACCATGGGAGTTAATAGTGAGAGGAATAACATGTTTAGGCCCTTATGACTCACGAGTATATTTTGTCTTTGGCTATAGTTGGCATAAAGAACAAGGACGTCCCCAGTAATGAGCGCAGTCTTATCAAGTTTTCATTTGCTTTGAGAATGGTGATGGAGAAGTACAGAGAAGGCCAGAAGGAGTTGCACTGTGGATTTACAGACTTGGAAAAGGCTTATGATAGGGTACCGAGAGAGGAACTGTGGTACTGTATGAGAAAGTCAGGAGTGGCAGAGAAGTACGTGAGGGTGGTGAAGGACATGTACGGCGATAGTGTAACAGCAGTGAGATGTGCAGTAGGAATGACTGAGGGTTTCAAGGTGGAGGTGGGATTGCATCAAGGATCGACCTTGAGCCCCTTCTTGTTTGCAATGGTGATAGACAGATTGACAGATGAGATTAGACAGGAGCCTCCGTGGACAATGATGTTTGCGGACGACATTGTGATATGTAGTGAGAGCCGGGAGAAGCTGAGGCAGAGCTTGAGAGATGGAGATATGCACTAGTGAGAAGGGGAATGAAAGTAAGCAGAAGCAAGACTCAGTACATGTGTGTAAATGAGAGAGATGACAGGGGAACCATGAGGCTGCAAGGTGTAGAGGTGGCAAAGGTAGATGAATTCAAATTCTTGGGATCAACTGTACAAAGTAACGGAGAATGTGGTAGAGAGGTAAAAAAAGAGAGTGCAGGCGGGATGGAGAGGGTGGAGAAAGGTGACAGGAGTGATCTGTGACAGAAGGGTCTCTGCTGAAATGAAAGGGAAAGTTTATAAGACTGTAGTAAGGCCAGCCATGTTGTACGGAATGGAGACAGTACCACTGACAAAAAGACAGGAGGCACAGTTGGAGGTAGCAGAATTGAAGATGTTGCGTTTTTCACTAGGAGTGACGAGGTTGGACAAAATTAGAAATGAACATATTAGAGACACAGCACACGTAAGTCAGTTTGGGGACAAAGCTAGGGAGGCGAGACTAAGATGGTTTGGACATGTGCTGAGGAGGGATGAGGAGTATGTCGGGAGGATGATACTGGAAATGGAGTTACCAGGCAGGAGAAAGAGAGGAAGGCCAAAGAGAAGGTTTATGGATGTAATGAAGGAGGACATGCGGGTGGTAGGTGTAAGAGAAGAAGATGCAGAAGACAGAGTAAGATGGAGACGGGTGATCCGCTGTGGCGACCCCTAAGGGAAGAGCCGAAAGGAGAAGAAGAAGAGTTATCAAGTTTTCATTTTCTATTTCTGTTTGTTTCCGCGGCCTTACAATTTGCGCGAATAATCTTTGAAAAGATTTATCATGTAGTCTCCAGAGTGTCTGAAAAAATATCAGTGTCTGATTTTTCCTAAGGACGAGAGATACTACACTTACTTATTTACAACTGACATATATATGGTTCTGGCTGGGGTCATAAAGAAACACTCCACTCTGTTCACTTTATCATGGTTTAAAAGCACAGTCTCCCTATCTTAAATGCTGAGCTATTACAAGATTAACATTAGAAAATAGTGCTTGCCACGAAAAAGTGTTGTGAAAGGTTTATAAGCAACAGAACTGTTTCGTTCTGCCAATGAGTTGTAACAAGAGTTTAGCCCGACAGTACGGTTTTCTTTATATTAAAAAAAAAAAAAAAAAAAAAAAAAGGCACTTGGAAAGGATATAGGGCTCTAATTATAGTTTACTCGGCCACTGAACTGCGGAAAATAGCCTAAGCTACTGAAGGAGGAAAACGTCCAAGTTAAGGTCAGAAATATCTGTAGATCGAATAGCACATATTGTGCAGTACCGGAGAGTCATCACTTATTCCTCCATTTTCTCCATGTTGAATAAAGTCTTACGGCTATTAAAAAAAAAAAAAAAAAAAAAAAAAAGAGAATATCTGGCTTTTCCCTGTGACTTTGGCTTTCGATCGATTGCAGTCAAAATCGAATTGCATAATACTTGCCTGACCCTTCCATTGACATTGGTTCATATCAGATCCAAACTGTTAGAGTTAACTTTGCCCAGAACCCAAAACATTTGGTCTTTCACTGTTACGCAGACCTTTGGGTGATTGCTCTGAAAATCGGTTGTTTTTATTCTTGCTTTAACCTGAAACCTTACACAAAGTTTCGTGTACGACGGATAAAAACATTATGTTGATCGTCATGTGATCATGACTTATGACGTATTGCTTAAAAAAAAAAAAAAAAAATGTTGGATGATTCTCAACTCTTCCACAAGTTTGATACAAATCGTATCAAGACTGTATTAATTACTAATTAACACACATACATGTGGGTCAGATTTTGATCTGTGACTGACTTAACAGTAACGCCTTTCGTTTTTGCCTGACACTTAACGCTTCCACTGAGTTTGGTTCAAACCAACTCAGACCTGTTCGACTTCACCTTACCTTATAGCCTTGGCTGCTGAGTGTAGGGCAGCTGCATACATCACGTTCTGTTCCGCCATGGGCAGGATTAAACCTGACTGATGCACTCATTCTGATCATAGTGTGCTAGATTTGCTTCAAAACACATTGCTGATAGGCGAGGTGTTATACAGGATTAGAAAAAAAATAGCTAAATATTTCACGGGCTTTAGCCGTGTCCAGCGTAGTACGATTGCTGACTATATTATTTCTTTATCCGAACCAGTTTGATGAACCAATAAATGGCAGATTTCGGCATTTTTCTCCATACCCAATCGATTCCGATATTTGCTCTAAATCTGGAAATTGAATTCGAAAAAAATACATTTTTTCATGATTTTGCTTATTATTTACAGTAACGTGTACGTGCGTGCTAATGCTGATTGCTTTGCAGTATTGTATAATATACTGAATGACCAATCTTGCAGCATATTACTCTCTGTCAGAGACTATGCTGTGACACCGTATTTCTTTCCAAGTGGACAACGCTGTGGCTAGAGGGCAATGCATCAATAGCAGAGACACCTGAGCCTATTATAAGCTATCATTCCCTAACATTCCCTAATCTAATGGAATCATCTGGGTCAGTGTTGTTCTGTTTGCTGTATATTGTAAAAGTTATGAGCTTTAGCCACAAGTCAACTCTTAGCCGAATAAAAATGGTAGCCAGAGAAATTTTTGATAGTGTATGAAAATGATGGTATGAACAGCCCGAATCAGTCGCATTATACTTATATCTCTTGAGTCTGTCTCTTCTGACTCATTCCCAGCTGAATAAAATCGTCTGGAAATTGTGAAAATAAAATACAAGAGTTGATGAGCCTGTGTTGATACTCAGGCTTGTTCGACTTTCCTCAAACTGAATAAAATCATTTGTTACCTAGAATAGAATGCTAGAGTCGTCCTGACCATGACAGAGATATGTCAGAATATGACCAAAAGAGGACTGGGAGAGCTAGAGTGCTAATAAAAAAACGATGCCAAGAACCGATCGAACCAGTCGTCTTGGTAGTTATGCCTCTTGTTTCGCCGGCAGACTGAACACACGCCCATCAAAAACCCAAACAAGATTTTTAAAGAGTAGACTTTTGTAATTTCCCAGCCCCTCGGTAGGCCAGGCCACAGGTAACTGGATTTGGATTTAGTTGTTTATCTTGATTACGTGTTTTGGAGGGGTTTTCGGGTCACAGGCTGTTGTGGGCAAATGTCTAGGGTTAGTCATAGGAAAGATGTTGGTCTAGACGACTTTATAAAAATTTATATTTGGAGAGGGCATATGATGCAGTTGATAGGCAGGAATTGTGGGAAGTATTATCAGTATTTGGGATAGAGGCTAGATAACTCAGAGCTACCCAGAGTATGTAAGAAGAAGAATGCCTTAAGAGTTTCAGCCTGAGTTTTGGATTGAAGGAGGGATGTGTTATGTCGCCATTGCTATTTAATGTGTGCAGCTATAGATGAGAAATGAGACATGAAAGCAGGAATACGCAACAGCGGAATGCTTCTGAGGATAGGAAGTAATGAGTGGGAACTACCTGTACTTTATCTTGTAGGTGATGTTGAGCTATTAGCAGGTAAAAATCGGATGATAAAGTCTGATAGACAGCCGAGATAGTGCGTGCAGTGACGTAACTTGCTAGTAAACGTAGAGAGAACCAGTGACTGAATCTGAATGAGGTACCGAGAAGAAAATAATCTGCGCTGAAAATTAATGGTCTGTCTATCTGCCTATCTATTGCCAGACGCCGTAATCCCGTAAGGAGTGGCCACGACAAATCACCTCCATGTCACCTTGTCCCTTGCCATTCCACTGCACTTCCCCTAGCTTACACTCCCCTCTGTCATATACTTCTCCATTCCATCCTTTCATCTCATCCTTGGCCTCCCCTTCCTTCTCCCCTCCTCCACCTCACTCATATACACTCTCCTCGTCAGTCTCTCACTCTCCATCCTCTCAACACGGCCAAACCACTTCAGTGTGTTTATCCTAACGCTTCCCATCACATTCACATCCACACAACATCGCTCATTCACTTCCTCATTTGTCAGTCTGTCTCTCCATGTGACTTCACATGGTCCTCTCAAAAAACTCATTTCCACTGCCCTCACTCTTGACTTCTGTCCCTCCAACAAGGTCCAAACTTCACTTCCATACGTTAGAGTTGGTATAATAATACTGTCATGCAGTAACTTTTGCACTTCTATGCCCACTCCTTGTTTCTTATCACTGTTTTCAAGGAGGTAGCAACGTTTCTTCCTTGATGTAACCTTTCAAGCACTTGACCCTCTAAACTTCCATCCTTACTCATCACACTACCCAAGTACTTAAATGCACTTACTTTCTCTATTCTTCCTCATCCAACCTCACTGTACATTTACTGACTCAATTTCTCTCGAAGACAATAACTATACTCTTCGCTACCTTCACTTTTAGATTCCATTTCTTACACACTCTCTCAAACTCACCCGCCATGCCTTGCAGCCCCCCTTCGTCTTAACTTAACTACACACTATCATCTGCACACAACAGTACAAGGAGTTTCGAAACACTTCCCTCTCTCATTAGGGCTGCTCCAACATCCACTGCCCTACCTTGTATCTCTGTTATAACCCTATCCATATACAGATTGAACAACTATGGAGACATGACACATCCCTGTTTCAATCCAGCCTTCAAATAGAAAAATTAACTCAGTTCACTATCCATACACACTACAGCCTTAGCACTACATACTCTTCACGGCATTCAGCAACTTCCCATCTACTCCATATATTCTTAATACTTTCCACAGTGCTTGTCTATCCACCCTGTCATGCTTTCTCCAAATCCATGAAGGCCGCACACAATTCTTTCCCTTCCGTAGACACTTTTCCTCTAAATATCTAAGAATGAATATCTGATCTGCACAACCTCTTCCCTTCCTAAATCCGCCCTGTTCTTCTCCTCTGTTATTTCCCTAACTCTGTCAATAAGTATCCTACCTTTTACTTTTCCTATTACACTAAGAAGACAAATGTCGCTGTGATTACCACACACTTCTTTTTCCCCTTTTCCTTTATACAGGGGAACACTTATACCTGACTTCTAATCCTCTGGGACTCTACGTTCCTACCAGGCCAATCTGCACGCCTTCCATATCCATTCTACTACTATCTCTCCCCCAGGCTTCAGCATTTTGCCACACACTCCATCAATTCCTGGGGCTTTCCCCATTTTGACTTTCTTCATTGCTTCCGCAACTTCCATCCTACTGATTTCTTCCTCTCTTTTCAGATCCCTCCATCTCCCAGCCATTCCCCAATCACTTATCTTCACATTATTTTCATTCTCTATGTTCAACAATTCCTTAAAGTGTTCTCTCCATCTGCTCACTTTTTCTCCCTTCTCCACTTGTAATCTACCATTTTTATCTTTCACTCGCCGACTAACTTCTTTGACACCCTAACGCTCTTAACCTCTTTCCAGAACATTTTCTTACGTTCCCTCCACCTTATCCTCAAATTCTTTAGAAATTTCTCATCCACTCTCTTCTTGCTCTCTCTTACTAATCTTTTCCCTCTCTTCCCCTCTACATATAACTCTCTCTTCCATCTCGCAACTTCTTCTTCACCCTTGTTTCTCATCCACTCACTATGTACTTTCTTCTTTTGTGCCACAGCCTGTCTCACCTCTTCATTCCACCGTGCTGTTCCTTGCACCCACTTTCGTCTTCTCTTCACCCCACACGCCACCTCACATGCTGCACAGATTTCTTCTGTGAATATCTTGCACACACCTTCCACGTCCCCCATCTGCGCCAGTGCATATTTACCCAATCACTCCTCCACTTCTCTCTTATATGCTGCCTTTTTTCCATCCTCTTGTAACCTTTCCACCCTCCTTGTATGAGCTACTTCCTCCTGTCCTTCCCCTCTTCTATTTCTCCATTTCATTTGGACCAGGATTCTCACCACCACCAACTGTTGGTGAGACAGTCCACTCCCCTAACCTTTGTTAATGGTACACAGTAAAAAATTGTGGGTGTTAAGGGATTTCGGCAGTGTTCTGAGAAAGACGGTAATTTGAACGATAAGGACACGATTCAATATGGAAGGAAGTTGGCGAGCACGCCAAAAATAATGACGAGGACCTGGAGTTTTTGAGAGGGAATAAAGAAGGCACTGCAGTGTCAAAATAATTGTTCGAACACCAAAGCTTAGTAGTGAAACCTGGACTATGGTTGTGAGAAAAGAAAGCAGTGCAATGAAGGCATATTAGTTGCACGACCAACATGCTGTAGTAAAACTAAGATTATGCTTGAGGACCAGGAATGACGAGTAGGTGAGGCTAAAACAAGTCACATCAGAAGTAGCTGTGGAGCAACATGGATGGATAGATGAACAAATGAAAGCGTTCGTGAACAACGTGGTGTATAGGTTGTTATAGATGAAGTAAAAAGAAAAACTGGGGTGGTTGGCCTTGTTGGGCAAATGGAGAGTGAGAAACTGACCAGGAAAGTATGCTAGATTGATACTTATGGTGGGGAAAGGAAAGGGAGAACAAGAAGAGGATGGAGGTAGAGATGTGACACACACACACACACACACACACACACCAAAATATAACACCCACTTTCTCTTTGCGAGCGTCGGTGTACAAACTTTTCAAGTCCTTGTTTTGACTATCTGGGTTTTCACTCTACTATTAATAATATCAAGAACTGTTAGTTATTATTGTCCAAGGCTCACCTGGATTTGCAAGAAACAGTCATAAATTTTTTGCAGTATGTTATCCAAGTCCGGTCATTGTACTACAGTACGTGGGTCATGTATCTGCAGCAACGGCATCATTGACGCAGTGAATCGCCACTTTAGCATTGAATCTGGGTGCAGATAATGACCTGCCTAGTAATCCATCAGAGTACTGTTATCAGCAGACGTGTTTTTTTGGCTTGTGAAGGCTGCTGCTTTTGGACAATAACCCGGTCAGCCCAGGGATATCACTAGGTAGTATGTTCTTAATGACCAAAGATGTCGGTCAGCTTTGGAGGGACTTCGAACCAAAAAGGTTAGACATAGCCTTTATTAACCCCTGCACTATTCTGAACCTCTGTTATGTTGAATAAAATCCCCGGGCGGTGGCAAAACTGATTGTAAAAATATGATTGTCGGTAAATTCAAGGGTTAAATGACGATAGCTTAACCTCCTCACTCTGACCGCATATTTTTTTTAAAGATCGTGCCAGCCTCACTTGATTTTACTCAACCTAAAAACGTGATCTGATAATAAAGAAGTTACTGGAATTTGTCCCTAACCTATCCAGTTCGAAAAATCTCTGAGGCTGAATTAAATGGTTTGTAAGTAATAAGAATATAATGTGTATATCTGACCCTTTCATTAGAAAAAAAAATGTTTCTGTAAACAGCATGAATGAAATAAGTACGTCATTGATATGAAGAGTCTAAAATGTAATCAGTGAAGGAGTAGGAATGGAAAGCGAAAAAGATAAAAGAAAAATTATAATAAATTTAATGATGAACGTGATGAGAACGGAATGATCTGGCCTCTGCACGTCACTGCTGACTGAACTGACAAATATGGGATGCATGATGACCACATTTAATAACCGAAGTCGTTCCACGGATATCAGTAGTAAAAATAAGTGCTTGTTTTCCCTGTTATCATTTAGCCCCTACTGTCCGATGATTATTTATTTAGTTTCCACATGCTACCTTCAGACGCATTTATTCGGCTTAGGAGAGACTTTTTAATATAGCTTTACTTCCATCACAATTACAGGTGAACAAAGTCGTTGAACAAACTAAATCCCATTATTACTGCAGTTACGGTAAATGAAATGATTGAATAATATTGCTCGTTGGTAGTTTGACTGATGAACTATGAAAAACATACCATCGGAGTGGAGTTTTTTCATGCACGCGATCGAAAATTACACATGACAAATGAAAACTCATTGCCATTTTCTCTCCCTCACGCATATAATATTTCGCTGCCTGTATCGTGTTGTGAATTTTGAAAAATATTTGTACAGAATACTGGAATCCTATATTCTAGTTGTATTTGTTTTATGATCATATATTTATAGCGTGCATTAATTTCAATTGCTCCCACTGTAGTAAAGCCTGTATTTGGGTGGACGGGTGGGGAATATTCTCACCTCGCTGGAGTTGCAGCACTTCTTTTCCTGCTTTAGTTTTGTTTTCGTAGACTTAATACCATTATTGCTCTCTACCTATTACCGTAAGTGGCGATCTTTTTTCTGCCATTAGTTTTATTATTATTATTATTATTATTATTATTATTATTATTATTATTACCGGTACTATTATTATTATTATTCCATGACCTTTTGGTTTCTGATTTTCATCATACTTATTGTATTATACTGATCTAGTTTCAGTGACCTTGACCTACGTTTGCATGGCCATTTGTCCAAAAATGTCCAAAATTCACAAATTTTCAACATCAGCCCACTCCAAAATTAATATAGATACATGAACATGGAAGGAATTCCCGAAATAAAATTACTTCCCAAATGTTTGTATGGAAAAAATTTGAAGGTCATTCATGCGTGACATTATGATACTTCGGACGCCCTAGTTTTCAATTACTTTGCCATACAGGAAAAAGTAAAACATAAATGAGCCACTTCATGGCCCTCGAAGCTTTGCCTGGTCCTGGATCAGGTCTATATATTTTTTGCTGGCGGTTTGACCAAAGGTTTTTCAGTTATTACCAAAAGATTTTTCTCATAGGTGGGGATCAATAACTGTCTCTGACAGTTAGTCTTCTAGTTATGAAATCCTCATTCTGTGAAGTTCCTATTTATATTCTTGATATTATTTTTTTTTATAAACCTTTAGAAGGCTGGCATTCCAAGACCATAGGTGATAGAGACTTGAAAGTTTCAGGAGTGATATCTCTTGATTGCCGGCTTCTTTGGGCACATTTAATTTTTCCTAGCACTAGCGCCGTGTAATTTTTTTTTTTCCATTTTCTTTGCTCCTGCTCAGCAAAAACTACAGAATCGATTGCTTTGCAAATGTTCCTGTATGTAGTCGTCAACATATACTAATGTACCTGGATATTGATAATGGTTTTCTTCCAGGCAAATAACATCCTTGCCACCCTGTGGAACCACAACAGGGAAGTTTGCCTCCTGTCGACTGTACACAGCCCCCTGATGCACCGCACAGACTCCGTTGATCACCGCAGCGAGAGGAGGCGCCACGTCTGGAAACCTGAGTCGGTACTGGACTATAATCTCAACATGAGGCACGTGGATCAGTCAGACTTCATGATTTCCAGTGTGGACTGTGCCAGAACCACGATGAAGTGGTACAAAATGCTCTTTTTCCACTTGCTCGACATCACGGTCCTTAACGCACACTACCTCCATGCCATGACAATGGGAATCTCTGAGACCTTTGAGGGGTTTGTGAGGGAGCTGTCTCGTGAAATTATCGCCAGGTACGCACAGGACAGACCCACACACCGCACCCGCACCCCCATGGCTGCCCAGACTCCCCTACGCCTTGCAGGACGCCACTACCCGAGCACTATCCCTTCCCAACCAAACCGTCGTAAACCCCAGTGCCGCTGCCATGTATGCAAGCACTCGACAGTAAGACCAGCCACTCAGAGAAAAGACACAAGGTACGAGTGTGCAGAGTGCAATGTTGCGTTGTGCCTTCAGCCCTGTTTCTAAGAATATCATAACTACCTACACTACTGATACTGTGTGGGATGGCGATATGATGCTCAGTATAATGGTAAGGCCAGTAAGTATGTGATAAGAATTATATAAAGTTGAAACGTGGGTAATGTTAGTGGTAAAATATTATATAAGTTGGGAAATAGTGTAAGTAGAAAGAAGTGATATCACAAGTACACCCACTGTGTAAATCTGTGAAAATATGACGCTCAGTATAACAGTCGGGTCTGTAAATATGTGATAGCAATGATATAAAGTGGAAACGGGTGTAATGTTAGTAGGAAAGTAATGTATAAGTTGAAAAATAGTGTAAGTTGAAACAAGTGATATCACGAGTACACCCACTGTGTAACTCTGCGATAAAATGACGCTCAGTAGAACAGTCGAGTCTGTAAATATATGATAGCAATGATATAAAGTGGAAACGGGTGTAATGTTAGTGGGAAAGTAATTTATAAGTTGAAAAATAGTGTAAGCTGAAACAAATGACATCACGATTACACTCACTGTGTAAATATGCGATAATATGATGCTCAGTAGAATAGTAAGGTCTCCAAATATGTGATAGCAATGATATAAAGTGGAAACATGTGTAATGTTAGTGGAGAAGTATTATATAAGTAGAAAAATAGGTTGTAAATTGAAACAATAGTCATAGCGACTTCACCCGCTGTGTTATTATGCGCTATTATTACGCTAAATATTATCATAAGGCCTGAAACTATCTCAAAACAGTTCTCTAAAGTGGAAAAGGGTATAATGTTATTGGAAAAGTATTATGTAGGCTGAAAAAAGAGAATGCGAGTTGAAATCTACTTTTATTGGTTTCCCAGACTTATAATACCATAGAAAACGTGAGAGCCACAGACCACTTCCATAGAACACGATACCAAGTGAAACGAAGGTATACCCATTCAGACCACTTATGGACCCCGGTGAACACTTTCTTTGTGATTGGCCATTGTTTCTCACCAAAAGCGGAAGTTTGAGCCAAAAAAATTTTGGTCCAAAAATGATCGGGATTGGGGGGTGTCATTGGTGGAAAAGTGGTCGGGACGAGGTGGGTTAAGGAGCCAGTGTTTATTTCGCCTCAGCTGATCTTGTGTACTGCACATCTAAAGGCTGACCATAGGAAGAACAACTCACTGGGCAACGTCCTTCCTGTACTGTAGTACTGCTGTTGGAGCCTGTGGCAGTGTGGGGACTGGGACGTAACACTGGTGTCAGGAGTGGGATTATAATTTCAGGGCTGCAGTGAGTCTAATCTTAAACATGGAGCAAGAAGGTGTCTAGACAAGACGCCAAGCTAGGCAGGAAGAAGCATCACTGGGTGGAATTATGAAACTATTACAAGCACTACAAGCACATATAAAGGCACAGAGTGAAAAACTAGAGGCACATGGTGAAAAACTAGAGGCACAGAGTGAAGGACAGAAGCAACTCCAAACACAGTTACAGGCCCAACGTGAAGAACAAAAAGAACAATTGCAGGCACAAAAACAAGAAATCAAAGAACAATTGCAGGCACAGACGAAGAACAGCAATAACGATATGAACAGCTTCAGGAGGCATTACAGGAGCAACAGAGGGAATTGCAATTGAGGGTGCAAGAACAGCTAGATGCTTTCATGGGGGAAATGAAGGAAGAGCAGGAACAATTGAAGGAGGAGGTATATGCTGAGCTACGGCAGCAGAAGTATGAGGTAAGAAATAATGTGACAGAGTGTAAACAGCATGTAGACGAACAGCTGAAGACAGTTAGTGAGGAAATAGTGACAGAGTGCAAACAGCATGTGAAAAACCAGCTGAAGATTAGCGAGGGAATAGTGACAGAGTGCACACAGCATGTGGACAACCAGCTGAAGATTGGTGAGGGAACAGTGACGGAGTGCAGACAGCATGTAGATAACCAGTTGAAGCATGTAGTTGACCAGTGAAGATAATCAGTGAGGAAATTGAGGCTGTAGAGAAATATTGCACTGCTGAGCCAAAGGTTAGTGTACATGGAACATATGAAAGGAATGGACAGTGTATGGTGAATCTTGACAGATCCCAAGCATCTAAAGGTGGCATTGCAGAGTTGAATAATCAGAATGTAGGAGATTTAAGTCCTGATCGTAATTATGATGCCCTAGTTTTTAGGCCCCAAACCAGTGAAGTGCATGGCTATAATGGGAACCCAATTAATGAGAAACCTCAACAAAGTGATGGTAGAGTATCTTGGGAAGCTTACATTGCACAGTTTGAGTTATTTGCGGATCAGAATGGTTAGGATGATAAGAAGAAGGCTGCAGAAGACCCACCACTGAAGAAATGCAAGAGAACCTTGATGAATAGTGTGTGAGAAGACAGAAGGACAGACGACATGCAGCATAGTAGGAATGGGAACCGCAAGAAGAAACGTTGCTGTACTGTAGTGAAGGAGCCGGTGTCGGATGGAGAAGACCTGGGGAGAATGCAGATGGAGGGTGCAGATTTGCAACCGGTGCTTGAGTGGCTGCAGCGGAGTGCGGTGTGACCATCATGGGGAGGAGTTTCCAGGTTGGGCTCTGTGACCAGGAGCTGCTGGAGTCAGTGGGACCTTTGATGGAACGGACTACTGGATCATCAATGGGAGATGCCCAATGGCCCCAGCAAGTATTGACAACTGGTGGTTCTGAAGAAGATGAGATCTGAGATCTTGGATGAGTCCCATAATCAGATCACTAGTGGGCACCTGAGAGTGAAGACAATTCTAAGCCGGCTGCGACACAAGTTCTACTGGATTGGAATGCGTCAGGATGATGAAGAGAGGTGTCGGACCTGTGATGTGTGCTGTGTCAAGAAGAGGACCAAGATCTTCCAGGAGAAGTGGACTGTGTGGAGGAGCAAGGACATCGTCAGAAGCGGCATAGAAGACATGACATGTTGAAGGATTATTTTGTGTATAGTCAGAGGTTTCAGTAGGATTAAGGTTTGTGTCTGTATAATATTGTGCTGTTTTGTCAAGACAACAAAGAACTAGGGAGGGGGTAGTGTTATGAAGGGGGATTTGCCAGTTAGGTAGTCTCATACCTTCGAGACGTATCTGGTACCGTAAGTTCCTGTACGAGTCAGAGTTGCCAGTTAGCCTGCTGTTTGTGAGCGTAGTTATTTCGTAAGTTATGCATTAATTTAATGTGCTTTTTCTCAATAATGTTTTATTTAAGTGATTGCTTGTTAAATTATGTAATTTAAGTTCGTATGGTAAATGATTTAGAGTGTTATGTAATATAAGAAAACTCTTTACATATTTTGATATCTGAGTTGGCAACTGTTGTTCTCGTAAAATGTAGAAGTTTCGAGAGTAATGCAAGTTTATATAAGATGGTGTAGAGACTATTACAAGTTTAGTGGGGTGTCAAGTCAGTCTGAGTGAAGTAGTCAGTTTTGGTTCAGTTTGAGTTTGGTGCAGTGACAGTGCAGTGCAGTGCTGTTAGTGAAGTTTGTGGAGAGCTGCTTTACAAACATTAAGTGTAACTGCAATCAGTAAAGTGTGTATATCTCCAGTGCTTGTGAGAACAGTGAAACTGAAAAGCATTAAGTGAAATTACTTGGAAAAAAAGACAGCGAACATTAAGGAGCCAGTGTTTATTTTGCTTCAGCTGATTTTGTGTACTGCACACCTAAAGGCTGACCATAGGAAGAACAACTCGCTGGGCAACGTCCTTCCTGTACTGTACTACTGTTGTTGGAGCCTGTGGCAGTGTGGGGACTGGGACGGAACAATATATATATATATATATATATATATATATATATATATATATATATATATATATTAGTGTATGTTTTCTGGGGGTACAGAGTTACTTTGTTACGAATAATTATTAACTATAGGCTTTGCAAAAGCCAGAGCGTGATTATCCTTTAAAAAAATTTAAAACAGTTGAGGGAAGTCTTTCCCTACTTAATCAATTAGTATACCGTTTTGATATAAAGTCCTTTGGAAAGGCAATACATTACCTTTAAGCATACGACTGTGAATCTCAGTAACCAACAGAAGGTGAGGTATAGAGGAAGAAGAGTGGTGTTCAACAGACAGGGAAGTAGAGGAAAGGCCGCAAATGATGCAAAAATGAAGTGAGTCAGAGAGTGGTTCTAAACACCTCTCTTGTCCGTCACCGGGAGAGGAGAGGATGATGAGAGCCTTTATGATTCCCCTTCATGGGGACTTTCTAGCCTCGGTGTCCTGAATTATATTTATTCTTAAAAAAAAAAAAAAATGAAATGTGGCGTGTAATGTGCATGTAGTTTGATTTTGACAGTTGAGGGAAATTGTATAGCAGTGTATGCTTGTATACTCTGTATTGCTTTAACACTGGAAACGTTCTGCAGAGCGGGAAGGTCAGAAGTCTAGTCCTGAGGGCTGATGAAACAGGGGCTTCAGCTCTCCCCATCAACAGATTCATCCACTTTGGGAGCACTGCCCTATTGGGCTGGTGCAACAGTGTGTGTGTGTGTGTGTGTGTGTTGTTTTGTTTTGTTTGTGCTCTCTCTCTCTCTCTCTCTCTCTCACTACTCCCGAGAGACTGAAGTGTGGACATGTCACGCCTAGTTCAAATGACCTGGACACAAACCCGATATTGCACTGTACAGCATTCATAACTCTTTCAGTGCACATTCCAGTTTTTAACCTGCCGCGTGCCAGTGCCGTTTCAAACGGTCTGACATATTTCCGCAGCCAGTGTCAGTGCCGTTTTAAAATGGTTTAAAATATAAAACTTCACTATGACCACATTTTTCAAGATTCGCTGATAAAAATTGGCAGGGATGTAAGGTAACTGTTCCTCTACCATCCCCCAGGCTGTCAAGGCCATACACTCACTCGCTTCCCCCCTCACACTCACTCTGCCTCACTCTGCCTGTGTGCCTCAGCCAGTGCTATACATAGTGAAGGCATTTTGTAAATATTTTCATGTAGGTGTAAGTTGTAAATTTTTTCTTGTAAATGTAAGGACTATATAGTGAAGTCAAGTTGTAAATACCTTCTTGTAAGTGCCAGGACTGTACATAATGGAGCTGGGTTGTACCTATCTTCAAGTAAGTGTAAGATAATGCATTCACAGTGAGAAAGACATGCAAATTGTGATAGATGCTGAAGCAATAAGTTATCAGAAAAGTGTACTGAACATTGCTATACCTTCCTAGCATAAATACCTGAGTATACCATACACAAAACGGCTTTCTCTCACGTACGTGGTGAGCTTGGAAGAGCGGCTATACCCATACACGAGCATGCAGGACTCAATAAAACCCGTTTCTGAGCCTCGGTGAGCATTTTAATGGCGAAACTCGTTGTTTCCACATCAAAATCTATCATTTTAGTCAAATAAAAAGGTTAAAAAATGGCCGGCACTGGGGTGATCCATAGGGCTAAAAATAGCCAGCACACGGAGGGTTAAAAGTGTTTGATTGTGGAAGGAAGTGCTTGTGATTGCTTTTCCTAAAGAACACTGGAGGCTTTCGCTGCTTTTTTATTGTATTGAGTGATTAACTGCTTTCCTGTGATTTTTTTTTATTTTACTCTTCTCTCTCTCTCTCTCTCTCTCTCTCTCTCTCTCTCTCTCTCTCTCATATTCTTGCCGATACAAGACATTTTGCTCGGCTTAGGAGAGTACCTGATTTAGTTTTTTTCCCCTCTAGCTTGGCCCAGATGCTTGTCCACTTATAGGTTTTCTCACGTTAGTCACTGGCAGAAGACAGTGCCCCTCTCTGGCATCCTTTCCATAGCATTTCTTGATGTTTAGCATGGAGTTCTAGTGTTATCTTGTTACAGCTCATCTATCAACATACTGAAATGGCAATTTTCGACCAGGTTAAGTTTGATGAAGAGGAATATGGTGAAGATAACATTTTTTTTACTTTAACTACTGTATCTCTTTGCGCCTAGCTGATTTCAGTATCATGGTGAGCAGTGCATTTCAGTATCATGATACTGAAGACGAACGCCTTCAGCTGACGGGAACAGTATGACCAGGTGGTTGAGCTGACCGGTTATACAGTTATACGCCTCTTAGTCTCCTCCCTGTCCCCTGACAGGAGGATTGTGGACTGCTGAAGTTCACGATCAGATGATTCTAGGGTTGCAACTACAGTTTTCATCAAACTATTATAAAATGAATGTCTTCCTCTAAGATCATTCCTGGCAAACAAAACTTACAAACTAAGTCAAATATCCCCTTTGTCTCTGTTGGTATACCAAGGAATTATATTGAAGTTAAACCAAACTATTTTGCTCACTTGAGAGTTTGCTTGGCAGGACGTTAAGAGGGTTAATCAGCCAATCATAAAATCATGTTATTTAGTCTTCACAGAACCTTATTTTATATATTAAACTTTGGCAGAGACTATTTTTATTCACTGCGAGAGGTTGTTTGTGTTAGACGTTTAATGGAAGTAACAGGGAAGGTCTAATGAGACACTCTAATGAGTTGCTGTACCATCAGAACTTGGTAAGAGGAATACAATTATCAAAATAAACAGTTTTGGTCCAGTTTTCAACAAACTTGGTGGAAGGGTTGGGTGTCAGCCAAGGAGTAAATCTATTGTTTTTGAGAATGATGGATCAAAGGTCAAAGTCATGGAACAAGGTAACTTTTAACAGTTTTCATCTTACTGAAACCAAGTTTTGTGGAAGTGTTGATGATATTGCAAGATTAAACTGACTCTGTTTTTGAAAACAATCAGTCAAAGGTCAGGATCAAAGAGAAAGGTCAAAGGCCAAGGTCACAGGGCTATGCCAACTAAACGTTTTCAATTTTTTGAACTAAATTTTGTAAATGGGTTAAGACCCATTTGCGAGAACAATCAGCCAAAGGTCAAGGTCATAGGGAAAGGTCATAGTACGACTGGTGTGCATGTGTGTAAACAATGTAATTAACAATTTTGATCATGTTTCGATAAACCTTGATAGATGAGTTAAGAATCTCTCTAGACTCCTAGAGGGTAACCTGCAGTTTTATAGACCAATAGATTCAAGGTCAAAATCACATGACACTGTCAACTTAATGCTGTTATCTCACGTAAACAAATCTTTCTTGATAAGTTCAGGATGAAAACAATCAGTCAAAATTCAAGGTCACTGGGAAAGGTCAAAGGTCAAAGTCACTGGGCAGGTCACTGGGCAACATTTACTCAAATAGTTCTTATACAACACTTTGTAACAAAGAATTAATTTTGGTCTTGTTAAGCTCAGTTTTCCACGCTGATTCCAATGGTGTATGTTTTGTTTGTCTATATACAGGTTTTTGTCAACAATTGACAATTGATTATTTCCAGTTTTGTTACTGCGCGCCAATGTAATGGCTGACGTATCGCTTACACCGACACACACACACACACACACACACACACACACACACACACACCATCTGTGTCCATGTAGATGGCTGATATGACCATTATTGCGTCATGCAGTGTGGATCAAATTAGTTCATTTGATGAGCTAGTCTCATGTTGCTAGTTTGGCTGGTCAGCATGTTTTTGACTGTTCCTAAGGGTGTTTCTAGTGATGAGAATGACCAGTAGACGTTCTTGTAAGCTATCAACCGATACATTTTGTTATGTATGTCAAGAATACATTGGACCGAAGATGATCAAACACAAACTTCACCTTGTTACCAAATTTGCTCGTGCATACAAAGCATATTTTGGCATGGCAATGGGCGATCAAGATAAGGATTGGGCTCCACACTACACTTGTGGTAGCTGTTGCTCTGCACTTGAAGCTTGGCTACGAGAAGCGAGAAAGAAGATGCTTTTCGCAATTCCAAGAGTATGGCAAGAGCCTTCGAATCACGATGACAATTGTTATTTTTGCATGGTTGATATAAGTGGTGCGAAGAGCATTAAGGGCAGAAAGAACACTGTATATCCAAATTTGAGTTCTTTGATCTCCCTGGTGACTCACAACAATGAGCTGGTGATTCCTGTCCCTCCTGTGGACACGGAAGTTGTCTCTGACCATGTCTATGATGAACGGGAAAGTGATTATGAATCGTATGTTGGAGAATGTTCTGGAAACACTTCACACTTTCCCGGTCAACAAGAACTGGATGACTTGGTCCGAGATTTAGGACTCATGAAGTCACATGCTCAGTTGCTGGCATCATGCCTAAGTGAATGGATCACAGTTGCAAGTTGAGTTATAGGAAATGCTTCGGCAAGTTTCCATCCTTCTTCAGATTTTTTAATGATACCTCGTTGTGTTATCGTTTTGATGTTAAGGGTTTGTTCCAAGCCATGGGAGTGGATTACATGGCCTCAGAATGACTACTCTTCATAGACAGTTCTGTGAAAAGCCTAAAAGCTGTACTTTTGCATAACAGCAGTGAACTCCCATCAATTTCACTTGCACATTCTGTGGAAATGAAAGAAGGCTATGAGAATGTCGAGACTTGTCTGACAAAGATCAAGTACTCAGATTGCATCAGGGAGGTTTGTGAGGATTTCAAAATGGTTTCGTTCCTACTTGGAATGCAAGGCGGTTATACGAAGTACTCTTGTTTTTTTATGCTTGTGGGACAGCCGGAGTGATGCAGAACATTTTCAATGAGGAAAGACTGGCCTCTCAGAGAGAGTCTCACACCAGGCTCTTGCAACATTCTCAAGGCTCCACTGTTCTCCAGAGAGAAGGTATTGCTACCGCCCCCACACATAAAACTTGGTCTTGTGAAACAATATGTGAAAGCCATCGACAAGGATGGCGAAGCATTTCTGCATATCAGAGCAATATTTCCCAGGCTGAGTGTGGCAGAGGTGACTGCTGGCATATTCACCAGGCCGCAAGTTCAAAGAATGCTTGCAAGTCGTGTACTGCAGGGTAAAGTGACCAATGATGAAGAGTGCACTTGGAATGCTCTCTGAGTGGTTGTGGAAGGCTTTCTTGGCAACCAGAGGAGACCAGATTCTGCACAGCTCGTTGATGACCTGATCAGCACATTTCACCGGCTTGGATGCAGAATGTCAATCAATCTGCACTATCTGCATTCCCACCTTGATTTCTTCAAAAGCAGCCTGGGTGCAGTTAGCAAGGAGCATAGCGAGCCGTTCCACCAGGAACGATATCAGGGTAGGCAGAGTGAGGCGATGATGGGCGATTATATTTGGGGATTGTTGCGCAATTGTTATCACAGATACCGTACATAAGAAAGTCATGATCAAAAGTGCATTTCTAGACACTAGCTGGCCTGCATTCCTTGTGATGTTACTCTAGTAGTTATGTTCATAATATACACCCGGAAATATATAAATTCTTTAACATTCTCAACATTCTCGAAGTGGTAACAAGTTGCAGTTCCTGTCCTTGTACGATACATATGTTGCTGCACAGTTTCTGTAACTTTAGACAAAAACAAATAGTATATTCGGAATCTACGCATTGACATTGATCAGAAATAGCATAAAAATCAACATAAACAAAAAACTGGTTTAATTTTATTACATAGTGTAATCTGAGCAAAGAGTGGTAAATTGGTTAAGGGTTAGGCAAGAATGAAGCGATTGGCTTTCAAGAATAATCTATGGAAGGCCAAGGTCATAGAGAAAGTCAAATATTCTGCCCTTAGAACAGTCGTTGGGTATGGATGTTGCAGTCTCTGAGTGCTTCTTGTTTCTTTTTATATTTTGTTTTTAATTGTTCACTAATGAGGGAATCTTTTATGTCTTATTATCGCTATCTCTGAACTACAGTACTTAAATTCAGGTAAAGTCTGATTCAACCTTCATTTACTCTTCCACCTAGATGATCATTTAACACTCTCGCACCCGGGTCAAATTTAGACCTCTGTCCTGAGAGCTTAACCTCTGATCGATTGTTTTCAAAAGTGAATCACCTCATTCTTGCCATAGCCTTAACTCTTCCAGTAAATTTGGTGTGAACTGGATAAAAACTTCTTTAGTTGATTTTGCTAGGTCAGACTTTCACCTAACCCAGTGACTTCATTGGTTAACCTTGAAGCCTTCCCTCATGACTGGTGAAAATAATATGAAAATCGTTTGAATTACCCTGTTAACAGAGGGAGACAGTCAAGCAGACACCAATAGGCCGACACACACACACACACACACACACACACACACACACACACACACACCTATAAAAAACATAATATCCGTTCTTGCTTCACGAAGGTGATAATTATGAAAAGGAAGTGCATTAAAAATAATAAAATTGTGCAGACCATGAGAGGAGCTAAATCATACCGTTTCAAAACACAATAGAGTTTACAATAATTTTTGACAAATGTGAAGCAAGAAACGTAGACACAAAGAAACTGCAAGTGAAAGAGTTTGTTGTAACTTTCCGAAATTCCCTACATGTTGACCAATCTTGTATAAGAATGTTATAATAGTTATATTACTTGTAGCTGTAAAAGTGTTGAACGTGTGGTGAGTTCTAGAGAATGCAAGGTTGGAAAAACTGGCTCTTTTAACCCCTTAACCACGGGGCGTCACTTTCGTGATGCTTCGGAGCAAGGAATCATACCGCGGGGCGTCGCTTTTGTGATTCTGTGTTATTTTGAATTCACCCGGGCTTCCAAGTGTATCATCTATCAGTACTGCCAATGTCCAACACTAGTCAGCACTCCTAATCTCATCTGTACTCCCATCCATTGTTGACAATTTAGCCATTTCTCCCCGTTCTTGACTCCCCTCCCTACCCCACCTCCATTACCCTATCCTCTCGCCTGCCCGGCCGTGCTACGCTAAGTAAATCTTCCCTGGAATTTTTCACTGATTTCATCCATTGAAATAAGCCCTATGTCCTATTCTTATACCAAATAATATATACAAGAAAGAAATAAGGTAAGTGAGAGTGCCATACACCTGGATTTGGCTAATTATCACCTGACAACACCTCACGTGCACTCGTTCGCTAATTTTCGCTGTTTTTTTCCCCTTGAAATATGCCGTATAATCTATTTTCGTAATAAATATACATGTAAGGAGGGAAGGGAGAAGCCTAAGTGATATTTACATTCACCTGGAACTACCTAATTTATAATGTATTGTCTAGATTTCCTACCAGTCATATCAGTGCTAGACAAAGCTGTTTCAAGATCTAACATTGGTAGCTCTGAATATATATCTCCTAAGTAGGCCTCTAATCTATTTTCGTAATAAATATACATGTAAGGAGGGAAGGGAGAAGCCTAAGTGATATTTACATTCACCTGGAACTACCAAATTTATAATGTATTGTCTAGATTTCCTGCCAATCATATCAGTGCTAGACTTAGCTGTTTCAAGAATTAATATTGGTAACTCTGAATAACCCCTAAGCAGGCCTCCACGCTGGCCCTCCGTTATCAGTTTACTCTCATCTTCCGAAGCGAGGGTACGTATGTTTCTTCTTGCTGACTTCAAGGCCTTTTTTCACCCCCATGCAAGTGGCCCTGTGACCTTTACCCCCTACTAAACCTCGTGTGGAAAGAGGTAAAGGGCTGACAATTGATAAAAGAGTGACTACGATCTTTCTATTGAGTAAAACAGTGCAAGTGGAATTGTAAATAATGTGTAAATAATGTGTAAACAGCAAGTCAAAGTAATGAATGTAAATATACGTGAACAATGGAAAATAGTTTTATAAGTTATTTCAAGTGACAGTGCACAACACAGTGTAAATAAAATAGAAATGTAAATAACGTAAATAAAATAGAGAACGTAAATAGAAATGTAAATGAGTAGTATTATAAGAATACGAGTATATACCCTAGGAGTAATGAAAGTGAAAGTTTCACTCTAGCATGTCTGAATGCTATGAGTTATGAGAGTGAAGATGAAAGTGACATTCACTCTCAATGCCAGTATACAAGACGAGAAAGTGAATGCTACGTATTTTATTGAAAGAAATTGAATCCCTACAGTGATAATAAACTAATACTACTGAAGGAAACTTATGGATAAAGACTGTAGATATATATAAGTGTTATATAGTAATAGAAATATAAAGTGTGAGGGGTTTTATGAATAATAAATGACAGAGTACCAAGAGCGAACTAGTGACAGTGCGACGATCAGACGCGCTCGTAATTTCCATTGCTTTCACAGTGTTTTTTTTTTTTGAGTATGGATCCCAAACTACTTGAAAATTGTAGAATAGTGTTTATAGTGTTTGTATCGGGTTGTCGGGAAGTGTAAAGTGGAGACTTCGTTACCCTACTTCAGAGGTCTCCACAAGTCCTACGGTAACCGATGAAGGCTCAACAATCATTCCAGGAGAAAGCTGAAGGTATGTGCCATAAGCATATGTAATTTTATTATTCTAGGACTAATAACTGATTTTTGGCAAATATTTTTTGAGAGTCTGTCGGAGCCCAAATAACCCCGCGGCACACGCAAGTCATTGGTAAACAAGCCCGCGGTGTAGGGCTTAAGAAACAGAAGACCAAATTATTATTAACTCATGGATTGCGAGCCACAGCTCAGGCTGTGGTGGCCGTCATCACCGCTAACTAGTCTACCCCTAAGCAAACTTACGCATGGCGCTACGCAAAGACGGAGAGAGAGAGATTTCTTCTTTTCACCAGATGATGCCCTGGATCTTTATATTGAAGTTTATAATAAATAAAAACCTTTTTTTTTTTATTCATTTTTTCACTACTCCCTTACGTGAATATACTCATGGCCCTATGCAAAGATGGAGATTTTTTTTTTTTTTTTTCACCAGATGATGCCCTGGATATTTATCTTCAAGTTTATATATAAAACTAAAAAAACATTCTTCATTTTGTGCACATCATGGGGTGGGATAATAAAAGGTAATTGTGCATTCCATGGGTTAAGCTTCATCATATAAATGGCGAAGCATATTGTTTTTGTCAGTATTATTTTTTTGTTTCCACTTTTTTTTTCGATCTTCATGATATTAAGCATGAAGGTATTCTAGGGTAACCCAAGTCCTTGTCCCAAATTTAAGTGACCCTGACCTATTTTTCAAGATGATGTACTCATTATTATTTTAAAAATTGCGTAACTGAATTTGAATATCTCAGAAACTAAATGAGATACAGCTATTTGGTTGAAGGTCATATGGAAAAATGTTTGCTAAAAAATTTTTGCTTAATAGTTTGCAATTTAGCTTAGTGGAAAGCACCAAGGTCAAACATGTTTTTTTTTTCCTTGCAACATGTTTAAGAGAAAAACCACAAAAGCTTTAAAGCTGTAACTTTTCTGTACGGTATACAGTATAGCCATGGTCCCTTTTACGATCTGAAGGAATAAGGTTACAGTTAAACATACAGTTAGCCACTTATTGAGACAAACGTAAATTTTACACATGCGTTCGTCACCATCTTTGTCTTCAGATCCCTTGTTGATGTTATACAAGAGGTTACCTTAGGGTCTTCAGATCTTCTCTGTATTACACATGTCATAATGTACTATTTGGTGTGAAGTTCTCTCTGCATTAACCTGTTCCAGAGAGGTAGAGAGAGGAGAGAGAGGAGTTCGAGCTCAGCAGTCCTGAAGTATGCATCATTCCCAGTGCTCTCCTGCTCTAGCTTACAACTTGTGAAGGGGGCTATTCATAAACCAACCATACCTACATCGCTGATCCAAGGGACTGTGGTTTTGTTCAACTGAAAGGGGGGTTACGGGCTCATCAAGCACCAGGACACTGACGCTGGTGTATTTGTGCACAGCCAGGCTGTAGTTGTACCAATTCCATGGCACTGATCTCTCAGGGATGGCGAAGTGGTGGAGTTCGCTATCTTTGGGACTACTAAGGGTCCTGAGGCCATGGATGTTACTGGGCCAGGGGGGTGCAGTCATGGAGGGTTCCACTCCTGCACACCAGCGCCGCTTAGACTGGGAACATCAGAATAGGTCCCTGTGAGTCATGAAGATGTTAGCACCTTCATCTAAATGTGTGTTGCAACAGCAAAAGCTTTTTGTGGGGATAACAAAGGGGCACTGCACATTCTTCTCCCCAAGATCTTTGGTGAAAATGGGTTTCCTCACCTCATCATCCCCAATGCTTCACCCATGACGTGCATCCTGCCTCCTCTTGTCATCAAGAACAGAAAGTTTGTCAGCTACAGCCTATTTCTTCCTGCAAGACACTTCGGAAGTTGCTGTGGCTTGATGCCCCTTTCGATCGGCAAAACTGCCCGTCATTGATCACTCACCCTGCTCCGGACTAGACCATGGACACAGCTGTATAACCTCCTGGCGACCATCACCAATCACTGGCACATGACGAGGGGTAGGACTATCCTACTGACTCTGTTTCTATGGCTGAGGATGCATCGACTGGCTCCTTGGTTGGGGTGGAATTCGCTGAGTCCTCCCCTCCTTCAGCTGCAAAGGGCAACCCATCTCGCCCTCTGCTCAAGGCCAGTGACTGTCAGATGGAGGTATCTATATACCACCACCTTCTGGCTCTTGGCACCCTCACCCGGTCTTATCAGTTCGATGAGTCGTGCTATAAGACCCTGAACAATCTTCTCTGGGTAGACAACCTGGGTGTGGGCATTCCATCTAAGCTGGTTGTCGGGTGTGACAATCAGCCTTGCTGACCGTGCTTTTTACTTTATGCTCCCGACTCGTTTGGCTCCATAGATCTGCAGTCTTTCCTCCTGTCCGGTTTTTCTTTTTCCTTTATTTTTGTTCACTGTTTTGTTTCGCCCAATATCCCTCCTAGTGGGTGATGGTTATTAAACCCCAACAAACAAACAAACAAACTATATGGCAAAGCTTCCGTACTGTGGCTACATAATATGAATAGGTAACTAGTTATTATATTTATAATTATTATTGTATGTATGCAAAAAGTATATGGTAAGAGTTGACACATATATTATTCCAACAGTATTGACTTCCCAAAGACATACACAAAGTTGCAAGATGATTATTTAAATACGGTAAGAGTTGACATATATATTATTCCAACAATATTGACTTCCCACAGACATACACAAAGTTGCAATATGATTATTTAAACACAAAGGCCTAGTTCAGAATTACCAATATTTAGCTTCCACGGCCAACAATTGGGTCGGGAAATTCTATGATGTATTATTTTCCTGGATAATGATCTTGTGTGTAAACATGGGAAGGGTCGATAGGGACTGGGTGTAGTTTGCTGACAGCAATGAGATGCACATAACAGAAATGATCTCTGTATATAATTGCACTAGATTATCATGGATGTTGAACTAAAACCTGTTGGGAGTAATGGGTATTGCTGGAAGGATGTCTGCCTATATTCTCGAACTCGTTACTCGTGATTTCACTAACACCTTCAACCACAGGGTTTTCTATATTCTGTAGGATATTCTTCTCACCAGCAGGCGATTCTAGTTTACTTATGAAAGAGCATTATTCTTATTGTGTGCTTGTATGCATTAGGCACTTACATCCTCTATCATCCATTGACTGATATATTTGGGCTTCACATCAAATGAAGACCCATTGTCCTGTGTTAAAGGGATAGTTTCAGGTTTTGTTAGACTGCACGAGGAATATTTTGCAATGACACTAGTGCTCGTGCAGTCCAGAGATGCCTCGAGCTACCAACAGCAGGTTAATCTATATGAATCCCTGGTTACGATTTTTCTTCACTCAGGAACGGGAGTGGAGGCTGAGCAGAAGCTATGGCACATGACTACGCAGTTCCCCTACAGCCTTCCATTTCCTGTTCCTTGATCAATATTTAGTAAATGGAGGTTTGGGATTACTAGCTGCTTTAAATAATCAAATTTAACTAGGTGGAGATTTTTGTCCTCTTGTAGCATATTTCTCGGTAAGTGGCAGAACAAGAATTATTACAAATGCCTCAGTAGGCTACTTTCGTAACACCTCTTCTAAGTAGCGGTATATTCTAGTTTTAATCTCTTGCTATAACTCAGCATTTAGATGCAGAGGTGCAAATTTTATGCCTATTTATAATGAACAAAACATATTCAAATGTACTGTAGTCAAGATTGCAATTATTCATATATATTTTTTCATTGCAGGTACAGATGCAGGAGCACAGAACCTGCGAATGAAGTGACCGGAGTAAACAGTGAAAACGAATTTTCTCAGGCTCCTTATGTACACAGAAAATATTAAATTTGAGGCAATATTCAAAAGTGTTGCATCAGTTTGTTCAGAAAAATAATCATGGTGAGTAAATCATTGTGAGTTAGTAAACACTGAAGATAAACATCTGCAGCCGTATCATTTTACAAGTAAATGTTAAATTTATCTTGGTGATGTGTTTTGTGGTACTGGACATTGTCTAAGAGCTTTATAGACACGAAGTCTCTAAAAGCATCTGAAGGGGATATTTTGTACGTTTAGGAGATATAGTAATAAACCACAACAAAGATAACAAAACGTCAGTACAGTATTAAGACGAACAAAGCCATGGAGGATAATGTTTTGGTCAGTTTCTTCTCGTTCAGCTACAAGCATCTGATATAGAGATATAGTCTGTGCAAAAGAAAAGTAAAAAAAAAAAAAAACAGCGGACATGTTGTCAAACTATTAGTATTATCACGCTAAGACAGAGGTAGAAACATTGCTGATCGATGGAAACTAAATTGTATAAAAGTACCAGTGTTATTAGGAAAGCAAAGTAGGGAAAAAGTTCTACTAAATACAGGAAAAGCTCAGCGGCTTCAAAGTGCTAATTGAGTAAAATCAAAACTGAAAAATCGGACTAAAAAGAAACCACTGCGTTAAAGTACTTGCATCATTTGGCTGGAATATTAATAGAAAACTTGATTAATCTGGGTAAAATTTAACCATTTATAAGGATTGTGTTATTAGATCAAAATACTGAAAACTATTTGGCAGTGAACATAAGTGTTTGATCTGGTCAAATTGTGGGACTGAGAAATCCTGCTATCAGAGACTTAAGCAAGAAGGTAAAAATTCTAATGATCAACGGAAAACTTTGTTGCACTGAAAATACCTCTGTTACAAGAGGAACATTAAAAGAGTGACAAATACAGCTCTCTGAGCGAAAAACTAATCTGTGTAAAACTGCGTGTGTTATGTGGCAAGAATTTGATATAGAATTTCTGTTGAACATGGGAAAGTACTTGTGTCGTAAGAGTAAAATAAGTGCTTTTTTAACCCTAATAATAAATGAAAAACATTTTTGTACAGTCGTTTCTGTCATTCGAGGAAAATAAATAGAGAAAAAAAAAAAAGACTGACTATTAGAATTACATACTTAATCAGAAAGGGTACAGGGCAATTCACCATGCTCTCCCCTAACATAATCATGTCAGCCAATCCCTCCTGATCCCACCATCACTATTCGTCCCTTGATAGTCAACGTGGGTAACTTGAGTACATTATTGAGACGTGACAGAACTCCCATCAAGAAACACCGTAAGTGATCGAAACCTGTGATCATCATTGGTAACTTGAACATATTTTCATAAGTGAAACTACCAAATTCCTTGTCAAACTACCATCAACCCGCCATCGTGAGTACGGTATTGACGCTTTGGTAGTTGTCATGGGTAACTTTAATCCATTTTGGTGAGTGTTCCTGCCGGTGGACTCGGATACAAGGCAACATGGCTATACTCAACTCCTGCTGCTGCTGGAGGTCCGTCAGGAGGGGTAGCTTCGCAGTGGCCATCTATTCATTTGTGAGTATTATTTTTGGCCTTTTTTTTTTTTTTTTTTTTTTTAAGGAATAGTAACGCCTCTTTCTCAGCGAGATATTTTCCCTAAACACCTAAATTTATCTTTTGGGTTCGTGATGCAAACTTTGTCGATTTTCAAACGCGATTATTAACATGCAATAGACTGTAAACGGTGTTAATATGCAAAATAAATTGGTAAGGAAGAAGTGCTACGAAAACGCCAATGCCAGTTCGATTGCATATTAACTCATTGTCAAGGAGAAGATCTGACGGAAAAACGTATTTTTGAATAAATATGAAACATTTAATATTTATTGCCGTTAACTCCACCATGACTTGCACCCTCTCTCACATCTGTTTTACACAGTTATCCTTTCACACACACACACACACACACACACACACACACACACACACACACACACACACACACGAACGCGCGCGCGCACGCTTCAAGAGAGAGAGAGAGAGAGAGAGAGAGAGAGATTTGGGCAAGCCTACCATTTCTTGTAATTGTGAAGGACTGTGTACCAAGTAGTATATCATTATTGTTTTTATTTTTTGCTGTTTCTGAAGGTTCTCAGAAGTATTTTAACTCTGGAAACAATACTGAACTATAATTTTAAGGCAAAAAATAAAATGTAATTCGCTCCGTGACAAGAATGTATGATGCGGTATTATTCGAACCGTGATAGTTGTGTGTGTGTGTGTGTGTAATTGTTTGTGCGTTTGTGTGTATGTGTTTATGTATGTGTGTTCTGTCTGTATTGGTGTTTGTGAGTTTATGTGTATGTGTGTTTTGTGACAAGAATGTATGATGCGGTATTATTCGAACCGTGATAGTTGTGTGTGTGTGTGTGTGTGTGTGTGTGTGTGTGTGTGTGTGTGTGTGTGTGTGTGTGTAATTGTTTGTGCGTTTGTGTGTATGTGTTTATGTATGTGTGTTCTGTCTGTATTGGTGTTTGTGAGTTTTATGTGTATGTGTGTTTTGTGTGTATATGTGTTTGTGTTTGTGTGTATTTATATGTGAGTGTGTGTGTGTGTACTTACCTAATTGCACTTACCTAATTGTATCTTTACAGGAATGAGTCATTCTCGTACTGTCCCGTGTCTTAAACCATATTTATCGTACATATCCTTAAATTTGTGAATTGTTTTGGCACACACTATTTCATTCGGTAGTGCATTCCACTGATCAATTGCTCTGTTTGGGAAACTGAATTTCCTCACGTCTTTATCACCTCTCTTCTTATGCAGTTTTTTGCAGAGGACTTTTTGCAGTGTCCTCTTGCTGATGCTTCCGCATATGTTAAGTAATCATTTATGTCTATTTTCTCTTTCCCTGATATGCATTTATATATCATTATCATGTCACCTCTTTTCCTTCTCTCCTGTAGTGTTGGTAGATTCAGTTTATTTAGTCTTTCTTCGTAGCTTAGATCCCTTAAGCTTGGTATCCATCTTGTGGCGGCCCTTTGAACTTTTTCAATCTTGTCTATGTGTTTTTTGAGATGAGGACTCCAGACTACTGATGCATACTCCAGGGTTGGTCTGATGACTGATGTTATTATCCTTCTTAGCATGTCTTCATTTATGTATGTGAATGCTATGCTTATATCTGCAAGCAGTGTATTCATGTTCCGTACCTTCTCACTGATGTGGTCAGCCGTAGATAGTCTGTTATTGATAATCACACCTAGGTCCTTCTCTCTTTCTGATGTGTGTAGGGCTTTATTTCCTAACGTATAATCCCAATCAGGTCTTTTCCCACTTTTACCAAACTTGATTGCATGACATTTGTCCACACTGAATTCCATTTGCCATGTATTACTCCATCCATGAAACTTATTTAATTCTTCTTGTAGCTCTTTACAAAAGTCTGTGGTAGTAATTCTCCTTTGTATTTTTGCATCATCAGCAAACATATTTAGATTGCTTTCATTTCCAGTGTTACTGTCTATATCATTTACATACACTAAAAACATGATTGGTGCCAGCACAGAGCCCTGTGGTACTCCACTAGTCACTTCTTTCCATGATGAGTAGTTTCCCCTTAGTACTGTTCTCATTTCTCTTTTTATGAGAAAATCTTTCATCCAACAAAACAGCTTGCCTCGAATTCCTACTTGATGGAACAGTTTCCATAAAAGTCTTTGGTGTGGTACTGTGTCAAATGCTTTCTTGAAATATAAATAGATACTGTCCACCCATTCTTCTCTTTCCTGTATTGTGTCTGTTACTCTGTCATAGTAGCTCAACAGATTAGTAACACATGATTTTCCTTTTCTGAAACCAAACTGTCTTTCTGTTATCATATTGTGTTCTTGATGAGTTACCCAAGCTTTTCTTATAAGCTTTTCTAATACCTTGCTTACAACACTGGTCAGTGATACTGGTCGCTAGCTGAGTGGATTTTGTCTATTCCCTTTCTTGAATAAGGGGACAATATTTGCTTTCTTCCAAATATCAGGTAGTTTGCCTTGACTCAAGGATTTCTTGAAAATTAAAAATAATGGTTTACTTAGCTCCTTTGCACATTCTCGTATCACCCAACATGAAATTTCATCAGGACCATTTGCTTTTCCTCTGTCTAATTTACTTAACTCCTCCTGTATTATGTTTTCTGATATTTGTATATCTGGTAGTATGTGTGGGCATGCATGTTCCACATAGTCCCTCTCATTTTTTTTTTTTTTATTCTGTAAAAACTGATTGGAAATTCTTGTTTAGTGCTTCACAAATATCTTTCTCTTGTGTATAGGTGATTCCCTCGTACGTAATGGATTGTATATTATCTTTTACTTTGGTTTTGCTTCTGATATAGCTGTAAAATAGCTTCGGTTGATCACTACTTTTATTTATGATATCCAACTCAAACTGTTTTTGGGCTTCCCTCATTATTCTTGTATAATCGTTTCTTGCCTGTTTGTAATAATTATATGCCCTTTCACTATTGTGTGTTCTGTATCTATTCCACAACAAATCTCTTCTTTGTTTTGATTTTTTACATTCTGTATTGAACCATTTCTTTATTTTCTTTTCTGCTTCTTTGTGCTGTGGGATGTTCTTCTGGACTCCTATTTCATAAAATTCACAGAATTTTTTATATACAGCATTTAAATCTTGTCCCCTAAGCTCATTTTCCCAATCAACTTCTAAGAAATAATTCTTTAGGTCATGATAATTTCCCTTTTTATAGTTTAGGCTCTTTTTGTAACTTTCATTTCTGTTAACTGTGTCATATGCTATCCTGAAGTTGCAAGTTAGTACTGCATGGTCGCTTTTGCCGAGTGGAGGGTGATATATTAAACTGTCAATATCATTTTCTTGCCTAGTAAATATGAGATCTAGCAATGAAGGTACATCGAGTCCTCTTTTTCTGGTGGTTTCCCTCACATGTTGCATTAGGAAAAACTCTTGCACGAGATCCAAGAGCTTTTGGTCCCAAGAGCTTTCTTGGCTTATTATATCTAGAGTATTACAATTTATATTTGTATTAAAATCTCCAGTTAGTATAATTCTTTCTGATTTCTCTTCCATTTTATGTAGTAATGCTCTCAAACTCTGAATTGAACTCTCTGCCAGGTCCTCATATTCGTCTCTTTCCCATGTGTTTGATCTGGGTGGCATGTACAAATTGGCTACAATTACTTTCCCTTCAGATGTGTTGATCTCTACTGCAATCAGTTCTAATTGTGAGGGTATATCTAGTTTTATTTCATTGACTTTTAGATTTTTCTCAGTTAATATTATAATTCCTCCTCCTTTTTTTAAGTTTCTATCTCTTCTCCATATGTTATATTCCTTTAAGTTTAGTAGGTCATTTGATATCCTTGGTGTTAACTTTATTTCAGTTAGGCATATTATATGTGGTTCATTTTCTCTGACATAATCATTCATCTCTAATAATTTAGATACCATTCCATCCACATTTGAGTACATCAACTTAACCATCTTGTTTATATACTTGTCATGACATGGTTCTACTACCTTCCTCCATTTTATTCCCTCCTGTTTATGTACCACTTTCGTAACTGCAATCCTATTACTTTGTAACAAAATGTGTTCTTCTCCTCTTCTGATCTTCCCTCATTTTTTGTTTTTGCTTCCTCCTTCTTCTCTTTCAGTAAGTCCAGTTCCTCTTGTGTTAGGCATCTTTTTATCCATACATTTTTGTGTAGTGCCACACATTTGATATTCATGTATGTGCTTTCACTGATCCACCTGGTGAACAAGCCTACATTTTTTCTATCCTTATTGACCTAGAGCAGCTTGTACAGCACCCTACTCGTATCCCTGACCTCCTTGGAGAGAGCTCCAACATACGTGACCTCTTTCTTACAACTAATCCTTCTGCTTACACTGTTAATCTTTCCTCTCCGTTGGGCTCCTCCGATCACAACCTTATTACCTTGACCTGTCTTATTGCTCCAGTACGGCCTGTGGACCCTCCAAAGAAACGTTGACTGCGGCACTTAGGAGCTCCAAAGTGCCGCAGTCGACGTTTCTTTGGAGGTCCCAGGTACCTGAAGACAATAAGACAGGTCAAGGTAATAAGGTTGTGATCAGGAGAGCCAACGAGAGGAAAGATTAACGATAAGCAAGAAATTAGTTGTAAGAAAGAGGTCACGTATGTTGGGCTCTCTCCAGAGGTCAGATTACAGGAGTGCTACTGCTCTAGGTCAATAAGGATAGAAAAAATGTAGGCTTGTTCACCAGGTGGATCAGTGAAAGGAGAAGAGAGCCAAATATGGTGGTGAACATTGATATCTCCTAAAATGGAGATTTCAGAGAAAGGAGAAATGATAGACCCCGAGTGCCCATTTTCGACCTCGTCCAAGATTCTGGCGATATCTTGATATCCTGAAGGTTTCCTGTTGATAGCTCAAGCCGTTCATGAGATATAATGGTGATAATGGCAGGCGATAAAAACTAATTGACGTTTGGCAGTCATTTTGGTGACTTTGATGTTGACCCTGGGTGTCCTTTTTCGAACCCGGCCAAGATTTTGGCCATATCTTGATACACTGAAGGTTTCATGTTGATAGCTCAAGCTGTTCAAGAGATATAATGGGAACACACACACACACACACACACACACACACACACACACACACAGAAAGAGAGAGAGAGAGAGAGAGAGAGACAGAGAGAGGCAGGCAAAAACATTATGGCTCCACCTTCTAAAGGCGGCCGATAATTACCACCACAACTCTGCCACTATAGCCACTAGTTACCACCAACACTTTATTACCACAGCCATTACAATTACGGCTACCACAGTACCAAAATTACGAATATTATGCTGCCACTATAACCACGACAGTTACCACCACACCACCACATTACAACCATTCTCAGCATAATCATCCATATAATCCTGCTTCCCACTCACATGCAGGGTGTGTAGGACTCAAAATTAGGAAAGTCAAACCCAGAGGCAGGAGAACTATCATCAGAATACCAAGTGAATTCTCAATTGTCATTAAGGACTCTAGCATATCCATTGAAAAAAGTGCTAAAATCTGTAGGATATCGTCAGAAATTATTTTGTATTAATCGTTAGCCATCGTTCATTGGCCCTATATAGATGTTCAACTCCTTAATACCAGGTCACCTTCTCTTCAATACCTTGGCCACCATGAAACTGTTACTGCATGCTTTGCTTAGGATAACCCTTTCATACTTTTGGAAGGCTGTATCATACCCCTACAACTGGAGGTAAGAATAATAAAAGAATATAGAGTTCATCGTAAGGAATATTAGTGTAGTTTCTTCTTTCTTCTTAAGGCTTTAATTAAAACTAGAATGGATCTCGTAATGAGGGGATTATGTGTAGATTGTATCAAATCCCTCCAGCTTGAAAAATGTCTCACAAAATAAGTATATTTGTCAAGAGGTAGTAATAATAACACAGTCGTGCATTACAATGATGAGGGTGTCAATATCTATATATTTGGGGTCATAAGCTGTACTGGAGGCTCTGAGGTCTATTGTTACGAGTATTCCGCTGTTATCTCCACCATTATCCCATCACCACGTTATTACCCTCGTGCCGTTACCAGCAACATTATTTTTTTTTTTTTTAATGTACGCTGTTTATTATTCCATCCTTTGACATAAGTATCTTCGAAGTTGAGGAATATAGTGGGCAAAAACGTCATAATACCTTTTAACTTAGATCGTCAACTTTTTATCTGACACATCTACATTCGTTACTTAATTACACCTTAGTCATGTAACATATGAACAGTATACCTCCAGGAAAACCACGTTACTGCTGAGATTCGTACATTGCAGGGAGTAACCCTTGTATAAATAAAAGCTTGTAAATGAATGATATCATTTTTTTTTTCCAGTCGCAAGTGTTGAACGTGTGACGAGCGCTAGCATATTACTTTTTGGTAGAGCTGGCGCTTCTGTGAAAGAAGCAAATTATATATATATATGGGTCTGGTTAGTACTTGGATGGATGACCGCCAGGGAACACCAGATGCTGTTGGCATAACGTTCTCCCTACGTGTCAAGTGGGGTTGGTGGAGGATTAGTGCCCCTCCCTTTAAAACAATTAACTCTAAGCCCTTGGCCACCCCGTTTGGGATACATGGCGTCTGGCAATGAATGATGAATGAATGAATGTATGTGTTTAGTAGTATTGTATTTTTAAGTTAGATAGGGTGTAACCTGAATATTAGTTTATAAGTTCCTACTCTAAGTAGTAATTCATATATTAATGATTAACGTAGGGCTAACTCTATTTTTACATGTATGTATCTCTGTATCTATGCAGTGGGTGATGTAATTGTGGATGTTGAGCTATGGGAATTCCCCATCTGGCCGAGTAATGAATAACAGATCCACGCAACTTTTCTTGTCGTTGTTGGGCGCCGAGTTTAAACCTTAAACAGAATAATGATGAAATATACAATTCGTTCCGTTACCTAGTTGTGAAATGTTTGCTAATGAAGCTGCTAGAACACAAGTATGTAAGATTAGCAGTCCAAAAGGCCTAAATAATGTCATTTGTGAGGATTTAAAGTCCCGTTTATTTTGGCCGTCACTAGATGGCATGAGTTGCTCTCAGATTCAAATTGAGATAGTGATAGAATCAGTATCTAAATTAAGTAAGGAATAAATCCCAAATTTTCCCCAATTCAATCAAAAGTCCTGGCGTCATGGGTACACTGCTAAATAAATTGTAAAGAGAATTGAAACCCACCATATTTCAAAAATACCACCTCATTTGACTTGAGCAGTGGCGTCGCTAGCTGCCCAACGGAGTCACTCGAGCTCCAGTCATCGTATCTAATGGACGTTCGTTTAGGTGAGTCGTCCACATTTCTTCTTCCTCCCCCTCTTTTTCTTTGTTTAATCCTTACTTATTATGGACTATATGAAGTAATATTGTTGAGAGTTTAACGTAGTCACTCGAGCTCCAGTCATCGTATCTAATGGACGTTTGTTTAGTTCCCCAGACACCGGCGACGTCCGTGTGAGCACGGCGTTATTCCCATAGTATTGCCCGTAGACTTTTACATACACACGTACACTGCCCACGAATTAATTTACAAACCGAAAGAAGTTGATATGTTATTATTGATCCTATCAAGTGAACTTTTTTTGTAGATAAGGAATAGAAATATAAAAGTGATATGATCTGTAACGGAAAGGAAAAATTCAAATTCATTAACTGTTCTCTTACTTTAAAATTAATTTATTAGAAAAAAAATAATCAGGAGCGTGGAAGGGAACTTACTGATTGTGAGCAATAATGTGATATTTGAGTTGTACCTCGAGGCTAAACAAGCCCGAGTGATTGGGTGTTCCTGGTGATTATATTTCTTTTTTTTTTAATTATTCCTCGAGGCTAGGCAAGCCCGAGAGATTATGTATTTCTAGTGACTATATAACATGGTTGATGATGAACTGTAAATAATACTGACTTGGGGTGGGAATCGAGAAAATTACATGAGGAGAATATTGTATGGGTGAAAGATGAACACAAATAATCATTCTTATTGGTTCGAGGCTATGCCAGCCCGAACAGACGATTCATACCCGTAAAATTGTCCCTGTCTTGAGGCCATTGTTGAGCCCAAGAGTAGGCCTAAAAGAAAGTAAAGTACAACAACTCCATACCTCGTGTGTATCAAATTGTTTAGTCTGGTAATAGTGTTAGAGGAATGATCACCCAAAAACCTTGGTAACATTTACAATCTTCTCTCATACTAAAATGGGTCATGTAATTAGGAAAAAAAAAAAATGTTTTTTGTGGAAATTAACAGAATTATTAAAGTAAAGTAAAGTATATATAATTTTCTTTTCTTTATTAGTATACCTAATCAAGGAAATTATGTCCTCAAGTCAAATTCACTCCCCTTCCAATTCAAGATTCCTTCGCTGAGGGGACGACAACCACCTGTGGTACCGACTAAATCTAAGCTCGGCCAAAAACTACAAACGCTACCATAATATTCCATAAATATTTACTATAAACTGTTATACTAAGTCGAGTACCACTTGTATATCCATGGATGAGTTGATCAGTACCCACAACAGGTAAGAATATAAATATCACTATCATTACACTGGTGAATACCGGTGGGATTAAAATTCATAGCATTACACTGGTGTCAGCCAGTGGGATAAAATTCTTGTCATTACATTTGAACTCCTCTTTTTCCATAAGATTCTTTGCATTTTTTAGTATCTCCTCCACGGTGTTTACACTCTGGAAAGTTACCTTTAGAGGTCTTGACTTGCTTTTCTCATATTTCCCTAACCTTTTGTGTTCCTCTATGTCTTTACTACAGATTTCCTCTGATACGGTACTTCTTTCAATAAGCTCATTACATTTGCCATCTCCTTTTTGTCTCTTGAGATCTTGTTTTTTACTTCTTCCTCTTCTATACCAGTGATTACTATAGGTTTGTTGATATTTACTGAATCTCTGACTAACTTTGGATTGTTTTGGATTATTCTCTTCACTTCCCTTTTAATGCTTTTTTCTTCCACTCTTGTTTCTAAGTCTTTCTTTACTTTCACCATTTCAGCATACGTGGTTTCCACATCATTTTTGTAGCTTTGCACAGCTTCATTCACCTGTGTTATCTTCTCCTCAATTCACTGCTCTGGTCTATCAGACTGTTTACTTGCCTAATTGTCTCTGTATCATTTTTGAACTCTTCCATAATACTCTCGTGGTTGACTACTGTACTTGCCATTTCACTCATTTTCCTCCTAAGTGTACTCACTTCCACTGTTAGTTCACATATGTCTTTCTTGTTGACCTCCCTTCCTAGTTTTTCTATTTCTTCCTTTTGCAAGTGCATCTGCTTCTTTATTTCATCAGTCTCATTCTGGAAAGCCATCTCCAGTCTGTGTACACGCTCTACCAGTTTATTGTGAGTCTCCATTTCAACCAGTTCTTGGTAGAAATCATCATCCTGCTTTCTGCCTCTATCCCTTTTCCCTTTCAAATTTGCTTTACTAAAGTATGTGGCCATTTTGCAATACTAAAAGCACAGAGTACTTACATTCCCTGGGGCAGTTGTAGTCTAAACAAACAATCAGCTGATTGAGCGCATTCTTTCGCTACTTTGTTCTCTTTTCTGTTTGAACAAGTCTTGTTTAAACTTCTTATTTTTTTTTTAATAATAAAAAAACCATTTAGTCTAACCTGGTACAGAGCTTGACTCATAAGAAGATACTAATTTAGGTAATGCCACTGGCCGTGCTGGCTCGGTGTGGAGCGCTGTCGGCCCGCGTCTGCTCTCCTTGGTGCCTTGTGTGTGTGTGTGTGTGTGTCTGTGTGTGTGTGTAATTGTTTGTTTTTGTTTGTGCATTTGTGTGTATGTGTTTATATATGTGTGTTCTGTCTGTATGTGTGTTTGTGAGTTTTGTGTGTATGTGTGTTTTGTGTGTATATGTTTGTGTTTGTGTGTATTTATATGTGAGTGTGTGTGTGTGTGTGTGTGTGTGTGTGTGTGTTGTGTATTTGTGCTTGCGTGTGTTTCTGTGTGTATTTGTGCTTGCGTGTGTTTCTGTGTGTATTTGCGTGCCTGTGTTTGTGTGTATATGTTTGTGTTTGTGTGTGTTTCTGTGTTTGCATATGTGTGTGTTTCCCTGTGTTATGTTTTTGTATGAGTTAGTGTGTGTATTTCAGAGTGTTGTGTTTTCGTTTGTTGTGTTTTCGTTTGTTGTGTTTTCGTTTGTTGTGTTTGTGTGGGCATGTGTTTCTGGGTGTGTTGTATTTTTAAGTGATGTGGTTTGTGTTTTTTTCTGAGGTGTTTGACTGTGCGTTTCTGTGTGTATTTGTGTGTTTGTATGTTATTGTGTTTGTATTTTTGTTTGCATGTTTCTGCCTGTGTGTCTGTGTGTTTCTGTGTGCGTGTTTTTGTGTGCATGTGTGTGTGTGTGTGTGTTTGTGTTTGTGTGTGCGTGTGTTCGTGTTTGTATGTTCGTGTGTGAGTGTGTTTGTGTATGCATGTTTGTGTATTTGTTTGTGTGTGTATTTGAGTTTGCGAATGTTTGACTCTGTAATTCTTTAATGTGTTTTGTTTGTGTGTTCGTGTATTTGTGTGTTTTTCTGTTTGTTAGTTTGTGAGTGCTCGTGTCTTTTTGTGATTGTGTATAACTGTATATGTTAGTGTTTATATATGTGTGTTTCTTTGAGTCTGAGTCTGTGGCACTGAATGTGTGTATGTTTGGATTTCTGCGTCTATATGTATGTATTTGAGTTTGTGTGTCTATATGCATGTTTTTATTTATGTGTGTGTGTGTGTGTGTGTGTGTGTGTGTGTGTGTTTGCGTGCGTGCGTGTCTGAGTGTTTGCACACTTATATGAGTGCTTGTTTGTTGTGTGTGTTTCTTCTGTATGTTTGTGTATGTTTTTGTTTGTACTTGTGGTAGGGTTTATTTGCGTGTTTATGTGTTTGTGTCCATGTTTTTGTGTTTAGGTGTGTTTGTTCCTATCTGAATATGTTTGTTTGTCTGTGTGTGCGTGTTTGTTTATATCTGTGTTTGTGTGAGTGCATGTTTGTATCTTTCTTTCGGTGTTAGGGTGTGTTTCTGTGTGTGTGTGTGTGTGTGTGTGTAATTCACCGGGTCGGTCAGGATGACTTGATGGTCGTGATCGTCAGCATTTTACCCTCCCGGAAGGGAGCTGAGAGCTCATATAGTCCGATCTAAGGGCAAGGCTGTGACCTTCACACACCCACACACCCGTCCCCTTGCTCAAGGGGGACAGTAACCACCCACTTCGTCAGTGAAACTTTTCGCAACCTGAGCGAGGCGCGAACTCCCGTCTACCAGATGGCAAGCGAGAACGTTACCACTGCGCCAGCGAGCAGTGTGTGTGTGTGTGTGTGTGTGCTTTTGTGCATTTTGTGTATGTTTGGGTGTGTTATTGTGTTACTGTGTTGTTATATTTGTGCTTGTTTGTGTGTGTGTGTGTGTGTGTGTGTGTGTGTGTGGAAATTTCCTGCACTGTTATTTGCAGATGATACTGTGTTGTTAAGTGAAGACGAAGGGGAGCTGCAACGCTTGGTGGATCAGTCTGGGAGAGTATGTAAGAAACAGTGAATGTAAGGAAGAGTAAAGGTAAGGTCTTCGAGAGAGGTGAAGTCAGTGAATTTACGGTGAGGTTAGATGAGGAGGAAATGGAAAATGTGAGTGCGTTTCAGTACCTGGGTAGTGTGATGAATAAGGATGGAAGTTTAGAGGGTGAAGTGCTTGGAAGGGTACAACAAGGAAGAAAGATTGCAGGTTCCTTGAAAGCAGTGATAAGAAACATGGAAGTGAAAAAGCTACTACATGACAGTATTGTGATACCAACTGTAACGTATGGAAGTGAAACTTGGACCTTGTTGGAGGGGCAGAAGTCAAGAGTGAGAGCTGTGGAAATGACTTATTTGAGAGGAGCATTTGGAGTCACGTGTAGAGACAGATTGACAAATGAGGAAGTGAAGGATCGTTGTGTGGATGTGGATGTGATAGGAAGCGTTAGGAAAAACGCACTTAGGTGGTTTGGCCATGTGGAGATGATGGACAGTGAGAGACTAATGAGGAGTGTGTATGTGAGTGAGTTGGAGGGGGGGAGAGGGAAGGGGAGACCAAGTATGAGATGGAGGGATGGAGTAGAGAGGTATATGAGAGAGGAGGTGTCAGCTGGGAGCAGGGCAGTGAAATGGCGGGGGACAGGGCGACATGGAGGTGATTTCTTTATGGCCACCCCTTACGGGATTAAGGCGTCTGGCAGTAGATAGACAAATAGTAGTAGTAGCGTCTGTGTGTGTGTGCGTGTGTGTGTGTGTGTTTGTGTGTGTGTGTGTGTGTGTGTGTGTGTGTGTGTGTGTGTGTGTGTGTGTGTGTTTGCGTGTGTGCGTGCGTGTGTGTCTATGTGTTTGTGCGTGGATGCATGTGTGTGTGTGTGTGTGTGTGTGTGTGTGTGTGTGTGTGTGTGTGTGTGTGTGTGTGTGTGTGTGCGTTTGTTTGTGTGCATATGTGTTTTGAGTTCATGTTTTGTGTGCGCATTAGTATTTGTGTGTGCGTGTATGCGTGCACTTTACTTTTTGTGTGTGCATACATGGGCATGTGCGTGCGTTTTTGTCTCCAGTTTATGATTGTGTGTTGTGTGTGTGCGTCTGTGTGTGTGTGTGTGTGTGTGTGTGTGTGTGAGTAAAAGTGCGTGCGTGCGTGTCTGTGCTTGCATGCGTGAATGCGTTTGTATACGAGTGTGTGTGTGTGTGTGTGTGTGTGTGTGTGTGTGTGTGTGTGTGTGTGTGTGTGTGTGTGTGTGTGCGTGTACGTGTTTTTGTGGTTGTGTTAGTTTGCACACCCGCGTGTGTACGTTTGTGTGTGTGTGTGTATGAGTGTGTGTGTGTCTGTGTGTGTGTGTGTGTGCGTGTGCATGTGTGTTTGCAATGTGTGCATGCCTACGTGAATGTATGTGTGTATGGTTGTGTGTTTTTATGTGTGTGTGTCTGTGCTTTTCCTTAAATGTTTGTGTTCTGTTTGTGTTTGTCGTGATCATATGTGTTTTTTGTGTGTTTGCTAGTGTTCGTATGTATGTTAGTGTGTGGTTGTGTGTTTGTATGTGTTGTTGTGTTTGTGTATGTACATGTGTACGTTTGTCTGTGTCCTTGTGTGTTTCTTTGCGGGTATGTTTGTTTATGTGTATGCATTTATTTGCCTGTGCGTGTTTCTGCGTATTTTTTTGTGTGCTGGTGTGTGTATTTGTGTGTTTGTTTGTGTTTGTGTGTTCGTGTGTTTTGTGTATGTTTTTGTGTGTTTGTGTTTGTATTTTTGTGTGTCTTTATCTTTGTTTTTATTTTTGACTGTGTTTGTGCTTGTGTGTTTGCGCATGCACGTGTGCCTGAGTTTGCGTGTGTGTATGTGTGTGTGTGTGTGTGTGTGTGTGTGTGTGTGTGTGTGTGTGTGTGTGTGTGTGGGTGTGTGTGTGGGTGTGTGTGTGTGGGTGGGTGTGTGTGTGCTTGCATGTGAATGTGTTGCATGAATATGTGTATACATGTGTTCCTGTGAGTGTGTGTGTGTGTGTGTGTGTGTGTGTGTGTGTGTGTGTGTGTGCGTGTTTGTGCTTATATTTTATGTTTTTGTGTGTGTTTTGTACATGTGTTATAAGGTTCATATGTTTCTTTGTGTTATTATTTGTTTATGCTTGTGCTTTTCTTTGTGTGTGTGTGTGTTTCTTTGTGTGTGTGCGTGCGAATGTACGTGTGTTTCTGCATATGTGTGAAAGTGTGTGTGTTCATTTGTGTGCGTGTGTGTTTGCATGCATATGTGACTGTATGTGTGTGCGTGTGTGTGCAAATGTGTATTCATGTGTGCGTGTGAACCTTTGAGTTTGAGCTTGTATGAGTGTTAGTGTGTATGTTTGTGTGTATGTTTGTTCATTTATGTGCATGTTTATGTGTTGGGTTCATTTGTTTGTTTGTTAATATTTGTATATGTTTGTGTTTGTGTTTCTTTGTGCATGAGTGTGTGTGCAGATATGCATGTGCATTTGCATGTGTGTATGTGTGTGTGTGTGTGTGTTCATGTGTGCGTGTGTGGGGCTGTGGGCGTCTGCATTCTTGCGTGTGCATATGTGTGTTAGTGTGCCCATGTGTGCGTGTGAGCGCGTGGGTAAGTTTGATAATGTGTTTATGTGTTTATGTTTGTGTTCGTGTTTGTTTTTGTGTTTGCTTTTGTCTGTGTCTGTGATAATGTTTGTGGGTGTTTAGTTAGTGTGTATTACTTTGTGTGTGTGTGTGTGTGTGTGTGTGTGTGTGTGTGTGTGTGTGTGTGTGTGTGTGTGTGTGTTTATACACGCATTTTGTTACACAGTGTAATAATAGTAAATAAGGAAAACCATCAGTGAAGGCTTTAATAATTCGTTGATTTTAGTCCACTCGCCATAATTAGTCCTTGTTGAAGAATTCTGGGGGCAGAGTATTCTGTTCACCTAAAAATATCATAGAACGATACGCCGAGAATTCGGAACCCGGGTTATGTCTTTGTCAAGACTTGCGCAGGGACTCGTCAGACAACCTCCGTGACCTTGCTGGCTTAATCATTTCATCGACCCGTCATACTGTATCATTGACAAAGGTATTGTCGAAATTCCATCAGATGGGTTCAGGAGATATCATGCCACAAGGATAAAACTAAGACTACCTTATGTGAACTTGGTCTTTGACCCCTTGACCTAAGTTACCTAATCAGTTCATCATCTCCTCATACTGCGTCACTGACAAATGTTTAATGGAAACCCTTCGATGGGTTCAGAAGATATCGTGCCCACAAGAGAGTCATGGACGTAATGATTCAAGCAATAAACTAAGTCTGCGCCATATGACCTTGACCTATGACCCCTTGACCTTGCTGAGCTTATCAATTCATCACCCCTTCACACTATATCACTGAAAAATTTTTGGTCGAAATCCATCAAGGTGTTCAGGAGGTATTGTGCCAACAATAATAAACTAAGTCGACCCCATTTGACCTAGGCCTTTGACCCCTTGACCTAGCTGATCTAACCAGTTTATCATCTCCTCGTACTGCATCACTGACAAACGTTTGGTAGAAATCCGTCAAAGGGTTCACACCCACGCTTGTACGCACCCACGTACGCACAGGCGGCCAGACCAATCTGTTAATGTCTCCTCCATCACCGGTGGGCGGAGGCATTAAAAGAAATCACCAGTGGATTTATTAATGATGTAACAAATGCCTACATTTTGGTATAGCCTATCTCACATAAGATAAAGTAAGTAGTCATGATAAATAAGAATATATGAAGCAGTGTATCTTGTAAGGGAAAGGGTAATTTGGAGAAGCTACACTACGCCCTCAACCTGTACAATGAGCTGTGCTTTATGAATTTTGAGGTGCTGTCTGGATGAAAATCTATAACACTTTTATGAGAGATTTCTTTCTATCGTCATCACTTTTAGAACCTTGGCTTTCTTGTATCATGCCATTATCAGTACAATCAAAACCTGATGTAAGAGTATCAGTGTCATAGAATGCTGGACATAAATGAATGTAACTGAAATAAGAAAGAGCTATAGTATTACCTTCTAGCAATGATAGACATTAGACAGTGGCAAGGTGGTAGGGGCATTTTCACTATGTAGTTTGTACTATCTGCTATTAACCCTTTCACTCCAATGACCTTTTTCATATTCTAGTCGACTTCATTTTTTAAAGCTTCCAAGTCGCTTCTCTTACTGAAATAGCTAATAAGGATATGTTTTACACTTCCAATTCTGTACTATGGTGCATGAAGTCGTATGGAGATAGAATAATATGAAATATATCATGGTTATGATGGAGATTGATCGAATGACAACTACAAAAGTGGAGCTTTGCAATGGACGATGGCACCACTGTTGCCAAATTAATCTCATATGGGTCTTTCTTGATCTCCTAAGTATTTTGTTGTTCAGAGTAGTGGACAAAGAGCGTGAGTGGGTTTGTGTACTGCATGTAGTAGAAAGTAAAGCACAGTGCCAAACTGAGTTATCTCTGCCTCTATCACAGCTATAGCTGTAACCGCACATCGTTGAAAGACTTTGAAAACTTAACAGACATTTACAAGTGTCTTGTATCAAGTATCATTACCATAATGCTAGAAAAACTAAAAAAAAAAAAAAAAAATCCACATGCACGAAAACTATGTTGACTTGAAAGCCGTTATAGCTAAGCACATAACCCACATCATTATGAAACTTAAAAAGTTATAGGAAGGTGTTGTTTAGTCGCTTTTCTCAGTATTCACCAGTAAATTGTTGAAAAACATTGCCAGACTCAACACAAAAACTGAGTCAAATGGATGGCCCACCATGCCAAACATGAAACTGATCGTGTTCAGATTTAAAAAAAAAAGAAAAAAAAAAAAAGAAAAAGAAAGAATGTAAGAATCCAATAATATCAGGCAAATAGGATGACATACTTATGTTTTCCATTATCATCATCATCATCAGCACCATATCATTATAATCCAGACCTTTCCCACCCCATGCTGGGATAAGGTAGGGTCTAGAAAGCCGGGAAAAAATATAGCATGAAATACCAACCAAACTATCCAATTGAATGAGCCTCACTCCCATTCACTCGCTATTCAAGCTTCCAGAATCCTGGCTACCCGTGATACATCAATAAACATTCGACTCTCACCTGCCTGACAGAGTCAGCTTGATGGCAGTTAAACTGAAAAGGGGTGCCAATCTCTGTACAAAATTATCCACCCAGCTCGATCGTATAAGTTCCCTAGCCTCGCTAGCTCCTATACTTCTTTTTGCAATCTTATTACCATATTCACCTTCGGCCTACTACGTCTCCCACCTACAAAATCGTTTAAATATATCCTTTCCACCACAATATTCACCACTGTTCTTTCCACATGCCCGTAACATCTGAGTACACGGACTTCAGCTTTGGTGTCCAGAGACTTCTTTACTGGATCTTTCATGAATCACATAGTTCATTATCCTATCCATTCACTGCACGCCATACACACTCCTGAGGGGTCCAATCCCTGCTGCCCTAACTTTTGACCTTTCATTATCATGCTACACCGTAGTCGCAAAGATATATGATAGAGAAGGCACTACGACCTCTAAATGCAAGTCTTTCTCAGACCTTCACCAGTTAGTTTCCTTCCCTGTGCCAATGAGGCTTTTGAATGAAAGCCTCTTATAGGCCTTCATAGCACCAGTCAGTTTCTTTCCCTGTTCCACTCTGCTTTCTGCATATTTTGACCATTCATGTATCTTTTCTATCAATGCACCTAGGTACTTGACCACTCTTACCAATTTCAGTCTTTCTTCAGCATTACATCACGTTAGGAATCACCATCTCTCTCAGTAACCATCACTTTACTTTTATCTATATGTACCTTCAAGGCGCGGTACTCACAGACGTCTACAGAATGTTGCTCCAGTCAATTAAGCTCTTGTCTCTTATTTGCAAGCAGCACTGCTTCATCTGCATGCATCAGAAATGACATCTCCATCATTCACTATTCATTACCAATGCCATCCTTCTCTCCATTATTTGTATTTTTACCTCTCTCGATGGGGTTTCACACAACCCAGTCTCACTCTAACACTGATCTTGAACCATTCATATAGATGCTTACCTACCCTTATGTGTGCTTAACTACCTTCGCAAAAGCTCTTAATGTCACTCAAGAACTTGCCATTTACATTATACAGAAGCAAAATTTTCCACAATCCTCAGTTTACCTATACATACACTTTTTCCTGATTCATAAATGCCATAAATATCTAATAGTCCTTCATATTATTCGTATCATATCATTTATAGAGGCTCCAACATTCTTGCATGCATTGGCCTTAGTCACCTAATAGTGGCTTACCACGCTGCTCGATCTCTGGTAGTTTCCCTATTTAGTCTTTTATCTCTGAGGTTACACTGTTACTTCCTTCCAGGCATTTTTCGGTCCACACTCTCACAACCCTACCCCAGACATTCCCACTTCTCACCTTCCGTACCCAGTTATCATCCTTCATCCTATCAACATGCTCGAACCATCTCAGTCTACCCGTCCTCAACATAGCACCAATACATTCCAGTCCCATCCTTCCTCTTCAACTGTTCAGTTGTATTCATTGCCCCTCCAGGCCTTGCATTAAAGGACACACTACACATCCATCTAATCATTGTCATTGTTGAACATTTGAGTGTTTGAATATCCTTTTCCCTTACTGCCCAGGTGACACTACTATACAACGTTACACTCTTAGTACATACCGCATACAGATATCCCTTAGCATGGAAGGAGACCCCTCTCAGTGCCAGAAGCAACAGCTCCCTGAACTTCCTCCAATCACTCAATACCCTAGCTGCAAAGCTAACTCCAGCCCCACATCCAACCCCACCCTCAACACATAACATGTCTCCAAATAACAAAACTCTTCCACACATTCAGAAACTCTCCAGCAAGATCAACCCATTCACGCCTGACAATCTCTACTTTCTCTCCTGGGCACATGGCGGACACAAAGTCAGCATTATTTTGCAGCCTACTTCTAATATCGCTACATTTCTTATGCATCCACTTATCACAAACACTGTACATGGTGGAGTTATTTCCCTCACCCTTGTGGCAAACTACACATGGCCATACTCCCTCTGCGTTGACAGTACCGCCACCAGCCCTAAATATCACCAGTTATCTGCATTTACTCATAAACTCTTGTGCCACATTCCATCTCTCCGTTTCTCTTTATTTTCCTCCACCACCTTTTCATTCTCTGCAATTAAAACCAAGTAATAAACATATATCTCCCATGGGATTCCATTTCTAAAGTCACATGAGAGAGATTCCAGGGCCATGACAAAGAATAAGGGCCTCAAGGCTGACCCATGATGCACACCAACATTCAAGGAAAACTCGTCACTCAGATCTCCATTCACTCTCACCTGGGTGTGAGCACCCACATCCATAGCTATAACCACTTTAACTAGACACTTCTCGATCCCAAGCTTTCTCATTGCCTATTTCACGACCTCCCTAGGTACTCTGTCAAATGCCTTTTCCAGATTTAAAAAAAATAAATAAATAAATAAAGTACAGCTCCCTTTTCTTTCCTTTACATTTTTCCTGAAGCTGTTGGACAATGAATATGGCATCATTGGTCCATTTGCCTGGTATAAACCCAATTGCAGCTCCTCACTATTCACTCTTTCCCTTATCATGGACTCTTTCCACTACCTTCATTATCTTGTCGAAAAGTTTTATACCTCTATAATTTCCTCTTTCCAGGGCGTTGTCCTCCCCCTTGTAGATATTTACAGCCACACTCTTCATATATTTTCGTATTTATCAAATCAGTAACTAAACCCACTCTTATATCTCAAGAGGCCTTCATCATTTAAGTAGTCAACCCAGACATGTCCACCACCTTCCCTAACTGCACCCTGCCTATTGCCTTGCTCACAGTAGCAGCATCAGTCAAATGCAAAAGGCCAAGTATTGGAATCTTGGACTCCAAACCTTCCCTGTTCTAGTTAAATTCCTCATTCAACAATCGTTTATAATGCCCTCTCCATGTGTCCTTAATATCCACACTGTCCACCGCTAACTTTCCTTCATCATTCCTCATACACTGCTCACTGATGATATCCATGTTTTCCTTCTTCATCTGATTTGCCTTACTTAACATATTCTTCATTTCAGTGTATTTTAGGTTATCCAGTAAAAGTCCTTGGGACTCAGATTTTGCCTTGTATACCGCCTTTCTAGAGGTACACCTGGCAGCTAAATATTCCTCTGTTACGTACAACTCCTTTTCCATTCCCAGAAAAATATTCCTTTCTCTGAACTGTAGCTTCTAAACTTTCATCCCACCATCTGCTGTCTTGAAGGGCCTCTTCTCCATCCACACACTGAATGAGGAACATTCAAGGGATTGTTTTTGAGAGCTTTGTATTGTTCACTAACACTTCTGTCAAGGACTCCCTGTTCAGCCACCACTCTACTCATCTCACTGTAGAAGGCATCCCTTACTGCTTGGTTTTTAACTTTCATATTTACCTCCTAGTTACATACTCATTGAGTGGTCGCCACCACCCGTTCTTTAAGCACAATGACACATATCAGTAATTTGTTTTGTTGCACACATTCTTCGCTTCTTGTAAGAATAGCATCCTTCAAAAACCTCATCACCTCTTATGATCAGGAAATAGTCTTTATTGGCTACTTTGTCCCCCCAGACTCATAATTATGTAATCAACTATCTCTTTTCTTAAAATGCATGTTGCGTACACTCATGTTCCTAGCCTCCTTAAATTCGAGTATCATTTCCCCTTCCACGTTCCTCGAACCATATGTGCATCCCCATGTACCTCTTCATATCATTGAGCTGCTCCACCCACATTACCATTTAAATCTCCACTAAAAAACTACAATCGAATCATCCCACATACCACCAACCACACATACCTTCTCCATTGTCTGTCTCATTACAAATATTTCATCAACACATCCTCTATCACTCCTGACACCATCTTCGTCACTCACCAGGCCTTCTGATATAGCTCCTATTTTCTCTATGTTAAATCTTCCTTATACCTTTCATACAACAATCAAGACTTCTGTCTATCTATCTATTGCCAGACGCCTCAATTCCGTTTGGGGTGGCCACAAACAAATCGCCTCCAAGTCGCCCTGTCCCCCGTCATTTCACTGCCATGCTCCCAACTCACACTCCCTTCTCTCATATACCTCTCCACCCCATCCCTCCATCTCATCCTCGGCCTCCCTCTCCCTCTTCCCCCCTCCACCTCACTCACATACACTCTCTTCGTCAGTCTTTCACCCTCCATCCTCTCCACATGGCCAAACCACCTCAGTGTGTTCCTCATAACGCTTCCTATCACATCCACATCCACACCACAACGCTTCTTTATATCCCCATTCGTCAGCCTGTCTCTCCATGTGACTCCAAAGGCTCCTCTTAGATAACTCATTTCCACTGCTCTCACTCTTGACTTGTGTCCTTCCAACAACGTCCAAGCTTCACTTCCGTACGTTAGAGTTGGTATCACAATACTGTCATGAAGTAACTTTTTCACTTCCATGCACACTTCCCTGTTTCTTATCACTGCTTTCAAAGAACCAGCAACCTTTCTTCCCTGCTGTACCCTTTCAAGCACTTCACCCTCCAAACCTCCATCCTTACTCATCATACTACCCAAGTACGTAAACGTACTCACATTTTCCAATTCCTCACCATCCAACCTCGCTGTACATTCACTGACTTCACCTCTCTTAAAGACCATCACTTTACTGTTCCCTACATTCACCTTTAGATTCCGTTTCTTACAGACTCTTCCAAACTCATCCAGACTTACGATAGGATAATTTTTGGACTAATCTCACATGCCTTTATTTTTGTACAGGGGTACAATCACTGCTTATTTCCACTAGGTTGGTACAGTTTTACTCATCCTTGTCTTCTTACATATCTTACAAAGGAAAACACTTCATTCCATACTCTCAAAAACAATCATCATTGCATACATATCGTCAACCTCCTCTACTTTGCCATTCTTCAACCGCTTCACAGCCTTCTTCTCTTCTGCCAGTGTAATGTTTTCTGGCACTATTTTCCATCTCTGCACACCACCAAAATCAATCATGTTTACAGCCGATCTGTTCGCACCATTCCTATTCATCAGCCTTTCGAAATACTCTTTCCATCTGGTCCTTAATTAACTTCCATCGGCTTTTTTTTTTCCCCTCTCCCTTTCAGTTCTCGCAATTGCACTTTTCTTTCCACATTCACTTTACATTTTCACTCCTCTTTCCAGAACAGTTTCGTATTTTCAGAGTTATTTATATTCATTTATCTTCTGAATTCCTCTTCACGTCTTTTTCCCTCTTCATTGTCTCTTTGCACTCTTCTTACTCTCAGCGTGCTCTCTTCTTTCACTTGAGTCCCTTTACTTTATTTATTCTAGCCACTTCTTCCTCCTTTCTTCCCCTAATCTTTCATCTTCATCCCACCACACTGTACTTTTCTTCTTATTTGCTAGCCTTGCGACATCACGCACCTCTTTGGACTTTCTAACTAAACATTCCCTTTATGCATTCCACAAGTTTTCCAAGTCCATTTGTTTTCAGTTCATTGTTTTCGATTCCAATACCTTAGCCTGGTATTCATCTGCTGTTTCGTTGATTACTGGTATCAGCTTCTCTACTTTCAATCTTTCGCCCTGACTGCTCCATTCTTTATCCATCTTACTCCTCTCAGCATAACCTTGCATATCACAGTCAAATGGTCTCATTGACCTCTGTAAGGTCGTCTCACCGTCCTCGTTTCCATGACACACCAAAGCTTCGTTGTCTCCACGGCATGTAATCATTGAGGTTCCGCTCAGTACTGTCCAGTCCCTCTATAGAAGTATATTTATTTGTATATTTATGTGTGAAATATGAGTTAAGAATGCTCAAGCTCCTTTCTTGATACATGCCCATCAGTCGCCTTGCATTATTATTTTCCTCTGATGTTTCATAGCGACCCATAACATTATCCACCAAACCAGTTTCAGCTCTCCCACTCAGATCACCCATGACAAGCACTCTGTAATTCATGGGCGTCTATCCTATTAATTCATCCATCTGATCCTGAAATCTATCTTTTACTGACTCACCTCTGTCATCACAGGGCGCATACGCTACAATCAACGTCACTTTCACCCTAGTTTACTGGAAACTGACACATTTATAGTCTTTCATTGCCCTCTGCCACTCGTCGCTCATCAGCAGTGGAATTTCTACTTTGGATCTTCGACGCGCATTCATATCCAACCTTACACATATCACACCCTCTTGCTTGCTCACTTTACATCCTTTCATCTTATTTTCGTACACACATGCGCTCTTAAATGTATTCACAATTTCCACCCTATTACCCTCTTCATTCAGACCTCTTGCGTTCCACACATCCATGCGAACTTGTCCTTTTCTTTATTTTTTAATAAAATAAAAGCATCAACGAGCTTGCCCTCTCGAGCACATACCATACTCGTAGTTCATATGCATATGTAGGACGTATTTAACTTAGTCTCTCTGTGTGTGTGTGTGTGTGTGTGTGTGTGTGTGTGTGTGTGTGTGTGTGTGTGTGTGTGTGTGTGTGTGTTTTACCTTTTTGCCTATTCTTTCTCTTCCTCTCCTTCCACACCCCTATTTCTCCCCCTCTTTTCCTTCTCTGTTCTTTCCCTTTCTCTCACCTGTCTCTCTTCTTGTTGCCTCTTCAAATAATTTCCATCACTACCAATGCCACTCCTTGTTCAAATAATCACCTAATTGCACTTTCATCTTCCCATTCACGGTTCTCTTTACATACATAGTAATAATGAGCTTTTGCTCCTCTCAGAATGCAGTAAAAGATATGGAAATATGCTGCAAACACGCGTAAAATATCCTGCAAAAATTCGTTAACTGTTGTGAAAATACTGGTATATTATGCTGGGATGATGTGACAGCTAGAATGACCCAGCCATGAACAAAAAATCAGAAGACAATCCTCTGTCAGTACTTCGTCCTGTCTTCCATACTTCTCATTCCTTTTCACAGGACAGAAAGTTTCATTCCTTCTCGTATTAATTTGTGTGCTTCATACTGCAGTAACACAAGAAATAGTGCAGGTGACGTCTTTCATTGTCACTATCGGCGTAGAAGTGTCGGCGAAGTTTTGTGCATGGCTGCAGAGAGGCTCAAAATATGGTACACTTGATATATGTGCAAAGTACCCACGACCTATACATAAAACATCGTGTACAGATGCGTAAGACTCGCTGTAAGGATATGTAAATATGTTGAAGAAAGTTGTTGGAGCAAACTTTGAAACTAGTGCGGGAAACAGGTGATGGATATTTATGACATGATACAGAAGGAAGATGCAGGGAAAGTGATAAAAAAATTGGCTGTAAACTGTGGAAGACAGTTGTTTAATGCTGTAAAAAGGTGATGAAGACAAGTACTGATTAGGTGACAAGTGTCCACACTAAAGGTGTGAACCATGTTCGGGCGAGTGAAACATGTTCGAGCCGAGCAACTTTTCATGGAAATTATGTTAAGTACAGATGTTACTCAAATTTTCCTCTTTGGACTGTAGTTTCACCATTGTATTGTTTGCAGTGATTAGTTGTTTCCTTTTCGCAGAAATCAAGTCTGTGCATCACGAACTGTGACTGGCACCAGAGTTCTATTATCCGCATTTTGCATAGGGTGACAGGGGTACGTCAGAAGCAGCTGTGTATTTAATACATATATTTGGGCACAAAAGGCCAGTTTAGTTGATAAAAATAATACAGTAAGGGCTGCAGTAATGAAGAGTGGAAGGACACCCCTTCAGCAGCTTCTAGAGGTACAAAGGCTGGCAACTGGAGTCCACCCACTTGATGTAGCGCTGTTAACTTCCTCCTTCACCTTTGTCTCAGTGTCTTCACTTTCCTCTTTGTATTTCTCCCTTCCATTCCTGTCATTTTGTATTACTCTTCTTTCCACTTCGGTCAGCTCTCTACTGTGTGACAAGCATATTGGTTTACTGTAAACCATGAAACCATTTACAACACTAAGTGGTAATCATATATCAAAATAATGGGGTGATGTGGACCATGCTATGGTGTCTCTGCTAAATGGGTGGAACGATGCAAATCCTGCGTCCATCCGGGAACCAAACCTCCTCCAGCAATGGCATCGCAAAGAGCGACCCCCTTGGATCCCCCAGCACCTTTTCAAGAAGCTGTATCACCAGGGCGACCACCTACTTACCCCATCAGGCCATATCCTCCTAGCCGCTGACACCGCCCTCGACGACCTACAACACCTGCACATCCACAACGGCATTCACCTGGGTACAAAAAATCTACTGCAGGTCTTCAGTGACACCTACTGGGTGCCAAATCTTTCTGCCCTTGCCAAGGAAATTAGCCAAACCTGCTGTGCATGCGCCCTCAGTAAAGACATCACCCGTATCGCAGGTCTGTCGGGCCATATGACCACCCACAAGCCTTGGCAGCTGTTGGCAATCGACATGGTGGGACCCTTACCTCCAAAATCAGGCTATAGGTACGTGATCACTTTCATCGACACGTACTCCAAATTCGTTGTAGCCTGTCCAGCACAGGAACACCATGCTGTCGCAGTGGCTGACGCCCTCCTTCGGCATGTGTTCCCTTACTTTGGCATCCCGCAAGCGATCCACTCAGACAATGCACCCGAATTCACCAGTAAGATCTGGGAGGAGCTGGCCCATATCTCCGGTTATAACATCTCCCAATCATCCCCTTACTGGCCCCAAGGAAATGCTGTATGCTAGCGCAGCCATCGCACACTGATGAACCAGCTCCGCACCCGGATAGAAGCCACCAAAAACGACGACTGGCCCGCCCATTTAAAAATTGTGCAATGGGGGATCAACTCCTGCCCCCGAGAGGATGGAATTTCACCATATAAGCAAGTGTTTGGGTACACACCCCTCTTCCTGCCCCTTTGGGAGCATTTGCAAACCCCCATCTCAACCCCCACAACAGACCCGTTACACCACCTCAAGCGCCGCCTGATCCACCTCCAAAACAACCTGGACCTCAGCCCCGACACTGCCTCCAACCCCTATAAGCCGGGTGAGATGGTTATGATAGCCCAGCTCCCCACTTCCCACAAGCTCGCTCCGTGTTTCACGGGACCCCACACTAACATCAGCGTCCCTAAGTCCTATAAGGTAACCATCGAGTACCATGGCACTCTCCGCACCCTCCGAAACCGGCACATGTGCCTCTTTCGCACTCCTGCCCCCACCGCCTCGGCCCAACGCTCCGTCCCACCCTCTTCCCAAGTGCCGTCCCCCCCCTACCACCTATGACTGCTAAATCTCCTCCTCCCCCTCTCTCTCTTCCTCCCCCTCTCTCTCTTCCTTCCCCACCCCCGCCACTTCCACCTCACATTCTGACATGCCGCATAACATCTCACCTGAACAACCCACCGACACCACCAACACCCCGCTGCTCCCCCACCTTCTCACTACCCGCCACCCCCTCTCCCACGCCCAGCACCACGTGTCCTGCTCACTCCCCCACATCCCCTGTGCCCACCAAGCCCCCTCCCCAGCCGCCGCCCACCACTGCCCCCGCAACTCCCAGCCCGCCACCTGCACATGCCCCCAACCCCACATGCGCCGCCCACACCCCCACGACACCACCACCCTCTCACCCAACACCTCGGTCCCCACGCAGTGCCAGCCACACCCCTGCCACCCCACGGCCACCCTCGCATGCCCCATGCACCTCACACACACGCAAACCCTCCACATCCATATCACCACCCACACCCACCCTCAAAACAACCATCACACGCTCTGTGCGCCTCTTCCGCCCTCCTGACCGATACACCCACTCTCCCACCCCACCCGCCTTGCTGCAAAATCACACCCCTACCCCTGCCCTAAATCATCTCACACTCATGATACACCAAGCACAAATCCCGGCCACCTACACTCCCCAGAGACACTACGCCGCATTACCCCGGCATAAAACCCCACACTCACAGTCCATCTCCAGCATTCAATACATCCCTGCACCAAGGACAACAACCAGCACCATGAAGATTCGACAGGCTGTTTGGGCACCGCCCTTTGGACGGAGACAACGAGTCCGGGGACCTCACCACCTCCTACAACTCCTCAGCTCCTCCACCGACTCATCTATCCTCTTCCTCACCTACGATGAGCAACAAGACAAGAACTCCGCCACCACAGCCTGGCACGCCCTCCTCCAACACCTACAGCCAGCCTACACCACCTGCGACACCAAAGTTTACCACCTCCAGTCACAGGGATGTGACTTTTTCCCAGCAGACAGTGTTAAAATGCAGTATAGTGCCCCTGAAGGCGCCCAACACCCCCACAAGGAGCCCATAGAGGAGCAACGACAGTGCGCCGGGACTCGGAGCGACAACAGCATAAGTCCGCCCGGGATGTGCGCCCCTTTGACCCAGAGCTCACCCGCCGCCACCATAGCAGGAATACTAGACTACCTTCTGGGCGAGCTTTTCCCAACCAGCTTCGGGGTGGAGCTGTTTCTCCAGCTTCTGCCAGCACCCCTGAGACAGCCTGTAGTCGCTCAACCCTCAATAAGGAGACGACCTGTAGCCTCTCTGAAGGCAATAAGGAGACAGCCTGTAGCCGTTCCCGCCTTCATCAGGAGATGGCCTGTAGCTGCTCTGAAGGTGTCTTTCTCGAGACGGCCTGTAGCCGCTCAACCCTCCTGAAGGAGACAGCCTGTAGCTGCTTTGAGGGAAATAAGGAGACGGCCTGTAGCCGCTCTGAAGGAAATAAGGAGACGGTCTGTAGCCGCTCTGAGGGAAATAAGGAGACTGCCTGTAGCTGCTCCCGCCTTCATCAGGAGATGGCCTGTAGCCACTCTGAAGGTGTCTTCCTTGAGACGGCCTGTAGCCGCTCAACCCTCCAGAAGGAGACGGCCTGTAGCCGCTCAACCCTCCAGAAGGAGACGGCCTGTAGCTGCTCTGAGGGAAATCAGGAGATGGCCTGTAGCTGCTCTGAGGGAAATCAGGAGATGGCCTATAGCTGCTCCCACCTTCATCAGGAGACAGCCTGTAGCCGCTCCAAGGGTGCCCTTCTTGGGACGGCCTGTAACCGCTCTGAAGGGAATCAGGAGATGGCCTGTAGCCACTCCCACCTTCGTCAGGAGATGGCCTGTAGCCACTCTGAAGGTGTCTTCTTCAAGACTTCCTGTAGCCGCTCAACCCTGCAGAAGGAGACGGCCTGTAGCTGCTCTGAGGGAAATCAAGAGATGGCCTGTAGCCGCTCCCGCCTTCATCAGGAGATGGCCTGTAGCCACTCCTGCCTTCATCAGGAGATGGCCTGTAGCCGCTCTGAGGATGCCCTTCTCGAGACAGCCTGTAGCCGCTCAACCCTCCTGAAGGAGATGGCCTGTAGCTGCTCTGAGGGGAATCAGGAGACAGTCTGTGGCCGTTTTCACCTTCGTCAGGACACAGCCTGTAGCCGCTCTGAAGGTGTTCTTCTTGAGATGGCCTGTAGCCGCTCAACCCTCCTGAAGGAGACGGCCTGTAGCCGCTCTGAGGGGAATCAGGAGACGGCCTGTAGCCTCTCCCGCCTTCATCAGGAGATGGCCTGTAGCCGCTCCGAAGGTGCCCTTGGGTCTGCTGGTAGCTGCTCCCTCCCCCAGGCCACAGGCAGTAGCCAGGCCTTGGTGACGGCCGGTAGCCATGTCCCCAGAAGGCCACGGCCAGTAGCCGGGCCCTACAGCAGGAGAGAGCCTGTAGCCGCTCCTCCATCTAAAGCTGATGCCTGTTCCCCGATCCATGACCCAGAGGAAGCCCCAGGCTAGAGGAGTACTGGAGAGGCCTCGTAGTCTCCCCCGGCCTCTGCTCCCTGCAACCAGCTCTGGAGAGGGGCCCACTTGAAGGACCCCGATGCAGACCGGTGCCACAGCCCCCTTCCTGACTGCACCGCCAAGTGCCGGAAACCGCAGCCCTTGGGAACCCCAGACCGCCCCCAGGACTCCCGGGCGGGAACTCCCCACACTCCAACGCTGGAGGTCTTCGTCCTCCATCAGGAGCCTGAGTGAAAGGTTCAGGCAGTTATTCAGCCCCAGCCCTAAGGGCCGTATTCCTGCCCCCAGCCCTGAGAGTGTGGGGCCCTTTGCCACCCACAGCCCCGGACAAGAAAGGACGCCCCTGCACGTGATCCCATGGCCTCTGGTTGTAGAAGCCCCCGGCGGTAACCAGCCCCATCAGTGGTAAAGCTGGGACACTTCTGCCACCCCTTTTCCCTGACTGCCATGACGCCCGGATCCAAAAGGAGTGACAGTGATAGTACAGTGTCTATGACCTAGTAACATAAAGGCAGAACAGTGAACTAACCTTCAATGGAAGTCAGTGCTAATACCAAAGTGGCGGAGTGAGTAACAGTGACAGTGTAACTGCAAATATGGCCACCCAGTGAGAGTCAGGTCTATCAGAGTGAATACGCTACCACCAGAAAATACCTCCTAATACTAAGACCATATTCAGACCCCAGTGCCAAAGAAACCTGTACCAGCAAGGAACAATATCAGCCACTCCACGAGTATAGAAAACCCAGACTTCCTATAAGTAATAATACTCTGCCTCAAATGCTATTCTCTTTGATCCGAGCAGTATCCTGCGCAATACTGATAACCCCTATCTTGACGTAAGAGTCATAATTGTCCAGTGTATCTGTATCAGTGACATCTACTTGTTCCCCTGTCCCACTTAGTAATACACGTGTAAGGTTGTTGCCTTGAGTTTTTGTGTCCTATCTCTCTCCTATTTGTCTAAGCTCCGGTCTAGAAAGAGAGCCCCACTACACACTTGGCATTTATAGGATGGGAAGCCGGACCCTAAAACACCTAGCATTACAATATTTATATTAAAATTTTTCACTGAAGTGTTTACAAAGCTGGATAAAGTGATGGGCAGAGGTAAAAAGATGAATATGCATCCTAAGCAAAATATTCCCCTTTGTACATAAAGATTTTACATGTCTTCCCAGTGTGAATGCTGCATGATACCTTTGTAAAATAGACCAGCAACCTTAGCCATACTGTAATCCTTAGATTATCTGACATAATAGAACCAAAGGCATCTCTGGGTAGTGGCTCCGTCCAGATAATGGACTTTTCCCCTGGTCCCCATTTGTACATAACCTAACTTTGAAAGCCAGTGTAAAAGGCCACTACAGTACATCGTTCAAGACTTCTTTAACACTACTCTGTCTGGTCAGGCTGACTTATAAACCACAGTCAAGCAATTGCCATGGTAAAGCAGACCTATCAACCACAGACAAGCAATCACAACTCCCAGGCCATTCCCTGCACTGATATGAAAAATACATGAAAAAACAATCTAAGCAAGAAAATTGCAGTGGGCACACAAAACACAATGGTAAAATTGAATAAAATCGTGGTAGAGTACAATAAGCTAAAATAAAATCAATATAAACACTCAAATTCCTCACTGGGCATTGTGCTGAATAACCAGTTACCTCCTTGACTCAGACTGTTGCATTGCGGTTGGCAAGCAGTTGCACTGCACAGTGCATCTCATGTGGTCTAATGGCATTGTCTGAAGAGCTTAGTCCAAGTCAGGGTCAAGGAGGATCTCCAGCAGTCGGCCCAGGGAAGCAGCTGTGGAATGTGGCGATGGGCTGCTTATTTCAGGTGTCTCTGATGACAGCTGCAAACTTATGTCCAGGGGAGACACAAAGGCTGATGACTTGCTAGGTTGATGCTCTGTCATTGAAGGCGTGGTTTGACACTGTGGTGGTGGTGGCAGAACAGGGATGGACTGGGCGGGGGTCAGATGCCTGAGAAAGGAGTCAATCTTGGACTGGCAATAGAAGCAATGATGCAAGCATTGCATGACACTCTCCCACACAGAATGCAGATCCTTCACAAGGTGAAAAGGCAAAATCTCTCTGTCACATTAAAGGTGCTCAGCATACTCAAGCACCTGCTCAAGAAGTGCCCAGAATATGCTCATGCAGGGGATGGCTGGAGTACTGCACCTCTCCGGGTCGTCCACTTCGTCCTCGTCATCCTCATCACCCTTCTGGCTGGGCAGCAATAAAAGAAGTGGCAATCTCGAAGTCTAATAAATCCTGATAGCCAGGATCACCTCAATCATCATCTAATCACTCCCGCACGTCATCAGCATCCACAGCCTTGCCTGCACTTCAAAGACGAGTATGGATTCTTCCACATCAATGCTCAGAAAGTCATGTCTGCTCTCATGCCCCTGAAGGACATGAAAGCAACCACATTCGAGTGGGTTTTCATGGAGACTTTCTTCCATGCACTCGCCCAGTTGTACACTGCAGACTTAAGGTTGTTGTGCCGCAGGTTTTCCAGTGTTCTCTGCCTTCACGTGTCCAGCCAGTGACTCCGCTCGTCCCCGTCCATGAGAACAACCATCACCTCATCGAGGAACCTCCATTGGTACAACCTCTTTGTGGCCATGATCATATTCTGGTCCAATGGTTGAATCAGAGCAGTGGTGTTAGGTGACAAAAACATGCACCTAATGCAACCATCATCTGCAACCAATTCTTTCTCAGAGGGATGTGTGGGGGCATTGTCCAGGAGAAGACGAGCTTTTACCTATTAATGAGAGATTCCAAGTTCCTCTGTCCATTGGTTGAATCAGAGCAGTGGTATTAGGTGACATAATATGCACCTAATGCTACCGTCATCTGTAACCAGTTCTTCCTCAGAGGGATGCGCAGCAGCATTGTCCAGGAGAAGAAGAGCTTTTACCTGTTCACAAGGGATTCCAAGCTCCCCTTTTTGATAACGGATGACTTCCTTGATGAAATGCCTGTGGAACCAATCTGTGAAGATTTTGCATGTAAACCAGGCCTTCACAGAATGGTACCACACAACCAGGACATCCACTAGCCCATGAAGGCAACAGGGCTGTTTGGCACACCCAAAAAAAATGGGTTTCAGCTGGTGCGACCCGTTAGCATTAGCACAGCACAAAACAGAAGCCCGTTGCTTAGACAGCCAGTGGCCAGGCACATGCTTCTTCTTCTCATCTACCAGAGTGTTCACGGGCACTGAATGGTAGAAAAGGCCAGTTTCATCAGCATTATAGACTTGACTGAGAGCAAAGCCCTCCTTCTCAATCATGCCTAACAAATTCTGCTGAAGTTCCTCCATTCCCTCCTCACTAGCGTCCAAAGCTCTGCCATGGGTCTTACATTTGGTAAGGCCATGTCGAAGCTTGAACCTGAACAACCAACCTTCGGATGCCTTGAAGTCGGGGATATTGTGAAGGTGGGCAAACTTCTTGGCAGCAGCCTTCAGCTCGGTGCCTCTCACTTGCATGCCTGCAGCCTGTTGCCTTGAAGTCGGGGATATTGTGAAGGTGGGCAAACTTCTTGGCAGCAGCCTTCAGCTCGGTGCCTCTCACTTGCATGCCTGCAGCCTGTTGTTGCTGGTACCAGATCAATGTCGAACGGTTGACTTTTGCATGCCGGGGCAAACTCGCTGTCTTCAGTTCAGTATTGCCTCTTCTCTTCTAGTCAAAGTCTGCCGTGTACTGGGTGAGTTTGTCACGGGCTTTGCTGATGTTGTAAAGGGTTGAGTATTCCATGTTATACGCCTTAAGGATGTGGGAAGTAGACCATCCTACATCAGTCTTACTTAGGATCTCCCACTTCATCTCCAGAGGCAACGCTACCCTCTTTCCTTTCTCTGGTGGAAGAGCCATCATCACACTCCCTAAGAAGAGGCATGCAAGGAATACCAAGGCCTGAAGCTGGTAGGGAACCACCACAAAAACCACCACATTCGCCACCATAACAACAGTCCAGGAGGAGCTGCGCACAACAACACAAGGATTATGCAGAAAATTAGATCAAGCAACAGGGAGTCTCTGGCAGATGCAGGGTAAACAAATGAACCCGACACAGCAGCGCCAGAGGCGTATTCTTGCCCATCCAGGTGAAAAGTTTTTGCATGACCAGAATTTCGAAACTGAGGCAAGCAATTTGTCTGGATAGTGGGAAAAATGTGCACGAATAATTGGAACAGCCAGAGCACAGCGCTGGGGTAATGGATGGTCAGGGTTATGGCTGTCTGCATAATTGAGAGATTACTGTACTATGATTACCGTATGTGTTACTCTTTGAATATATATATATATATATATATATATATATATATATATATATACAGTAAGCCCCTGCGTTTGGCGAATTTCAACTTGGCGAAACTCACTTTTGGCGGTAGGGTGGCCACGGACCACCGAATGCACGCTTGGCGATTTGAATTCAAACTTGGCGGTCCCCCCCACTCGATGTGCCACAAGAACAGCCCCAAAAGCAGCCACAAGAACAGCCACAAGAACAGCCGCAACCTCCCCAGCCATCCCAACCTCCCCAACCTCCCCAGCCAAGCTTCGCTGCCCTCTTTAAGCTGGATGCTGACTTTTCTGGCTTCGATGAAGTGGATGATCAAGCGAGACAAATGGTTGCTAAGGGGGTTATGGGGGAGGAGGGGGAGAGTGATGAGGAAAGTGGTGGTGGTAGCAACTAAGCTGCCCCCACAGCCACTCCGACGTCCCCAGCCAAGCAAGCCTATTTTCACTCTATTTACGGTTAGTTACAACCTTTATATCATGTCTTATTAGCTTTAATTATTGTTTATTGGTCTGTTTTCTACATGTGTATTAATATGTGAAGGCAAAAGATTTTATTTCAGCTCGAAAGATGGTGTTTTAGGGGTCAAAAGGGGGACTTTGGCAATGACCAAAGACTGATTGAGGCACTTTATAGGCAATTTATATGGTAAAAAGAACTCGCGTTTGGCGAAATTCGTATTTGGCGGTAGTTTCGCCAGACTAATTGGATCGCCAAAAACGGGGGCTTACTATATATATATATATATATATATATATATATATATAGATAGATAGATATATATATATATATATATATATATATATATATAGATATATATATATATATATATATATATATATATATATATGTAACTTCGGATGTCCTAAACAGCTGACCTATTTATGTTTTCTTTAAGTTCCTTAATGATACCCAATAATCTGGGACACAATATGCCTTCAACAAAAATAGTAATGTTTGTTAACGTTCGTAAACTTCTTGTTTACAAAATTAAATTTAGAATAATAATAATTTAATCATATCGCAGTATCATGTTTATCAAATAAACTGCCCTGAATCATATACTCAAAATATAAATATTTCGTCATACTTCATACTGATTTATGAAAAGAACACTGCCCCTATTTTTTCTTGTCTTAAATATCATAACTATTGATTTATAGATGTTAATTTTCAGTTCCAGATTAAATACTTTAGTCTCAAGAGTTTTACACAATAACTCAATGATTTCTTTTGAATCGCCTAAAATCACGATGTTTTTTGCGGATGCAATGATATTTACTCTAAAAGGAGATGGACAACATCCAACATTCACCTTCAATAAGGTTATAATTTGCGAAGGAAGAGGACAACGAGCATAGACGTAAACAGGATCTTTATTAAAAACGTTTCAGCATTTAAAATGTCATCATCAGTGATCTGAAAGGGGAGAAAAAAAAAAATCAAGTTTAAACACTGAAAACCAATCACAATATTGAGAAAGTGAAAAACACAGTCACACAGTCTAAAACTTAGAGAGGGAGAGAAAGAGAGAGAGAGGAGGGAGGGGGAATTGGAAAGGGTGCTAAAACAAAGTTACGTAACATAAAATGGTACAGTAGACAGTGTTACTTAGAGATAGGTTATGGATTTTAATATCTACTGATTCTAGTAGTCTTAAGTAAATGTTTAGTGAAGAAGCTAATATTTTAAACTGCTCTTTTTCAAGTATGATATCACAAGATTCACAAAGGTCTCTTACTGCTGAGTGAGGAGGGGACCTGAGTCTTTGGCCTGTCCTGCTCGACTGACCCATATGTTCGTCTGTCACAACCTTGAAAGCACGGATTGTGCTACCTCTATACCCGGCCTAGGATTTGCTTCCTAGAAAAATATTGTGTAAATAGTGGCTATAGTGATAACTTGTTCTATCGTCTTGTCAGGAATGTTCATAACAACCATTACATGCCCATACAACCAAAGTCTACTGGCAGTATGGAGATATTTTATCGTGGTTTACCCTACTTGGGTGATATTTCGGTTCAAATGAAAATCCGTTTAATTCACAGCCTTGTTCATTTTTATCCTTAACGTGACTAAGATTATGATAAGTAATTCGTTCAAAATTGGCTAATTTTTCACATTAAAGATCCCGCTCCGACTGACCTACGTTCGTCTGTTGTTCATTGTTTCATTTGCTCAGATTGCCAGACCAGGGAGATTGGTAGCACAATTCGTGCTTTCAAGGTTAGGACAGACGAACATACAGGTCAGTCGAGCAGGACGGGTCAAAGACTCAGGTCCCCTCCTCACTCAGCAGTAAGAAACCATTGTAAATCTTGTGAAGATTATACTTTAAAAAGAGTATTTTAAAATATTAGCTTCTTCATCAAACATTAACTTAAGACTGCTAGATGCAATATATATTAACCCTTCCATGGCCATGGGTCCAGAATTTTTTCTGGGCATCCCTGGCCGATGCTTGGGCCATTTTCTAAAGTTTCAAAAATTGATTTTTTTTTCTTGCCGTATTGAAGAGAAAGTTCAGATACACCCAACACTGCAGATCCCAGCTTCCTAGATCCATTTCGTGGCTTGCAATAGAGCGCGAAAGTTGCAGAAATATCGGCAACGAATATCCGCCACCGAGAGATGTTGCAGCAGTGTAACTTCGTAGGTGTTGTTATCATTTTTTTTAACCCACCAAAACAATGTGAATGGTGCTGAAATGTTGTGCATATATGAGATATGATGATATCGAACGATTTCAGTACATAATATGTTAGAAATGGTTAGAAAAAGAATTATTATGAATATTTTTTCACTTTTTTGATATAAAATATGTTTATGGTAGTTTTGAGTTATTTTTTACGTTAGTGTTGTGCCCGTGCTTACAAAAGGGAGTGAATGGGTTGAATTTTCAGTTCTAAATGAGAAAATTGCCAGTCCCCCAAGGCAAGGCTCTCCCATGGGGGATGAAAGTGGAGGGTCAAGTGGATTAGCGCTTGGTCAGATTCGATTAGGAATAGGGGAGTAGGGTCGCAGATGAACATTCCCATACCACGTGCATGGCTAAAAGAATCGTACTGCAGTTTCAAAACAATGAATACATTTAATTATTATGAATAGAGAGAGAAAGCAAAAATAAATACGTTTTTTTATGCGAGAAAGAAGGAACCAAAGATAACGAGCCCGTAATAAATGGTACTTCCAAGAGAAAGAAAGTACAAGAGTGAGCCAAATTCAAGATCCGATCCTTTTGAGATGCCTGGAAACACTGCGTTTGAAAGACTGGAGATCACAGGAAGAAGGAAATACAGACAGAGGGAGACAGTTCCAGAGTTGACCTGTTGCATAAATGAAGGACTGGGAGTAATGGTTAACTCTTGCATTAGAGAGCTGGGCAGTAAAGGGATGAGAGTTTGCTGCTAGACGGGTGCTATGCGCCTGTTGTAGAGGTGGAGGGATGTTTGCTGTCCAAACTCCCTTGCTATGGACTAACGTCTTTTGTTCCTTTGATTTCTTCTTATCTTAGTGACAGGAAAATAAGAGTAAAAGTAGATGATGTATATTCGAATTTCCACTCAACGCCGGCGTGCCGCAGGGATCAGTTCTGGCGCCAACCCTATTTCTGATTCATATTAATGATCTCTTATCTGTCACTCACAATCCCATTCACTCATATGCAGATGACTCAACACTACATAGTTCATTCACACTCAGACATCCATTTACAAAGTCTAATATCTCTACCTCTCAACTCAGTACAGCCATCTCCATAAATCAAGATCTATCTACAATCAGTGAATGGGGACAAAACAACCTTGTCTCTTTTAATGCTAGTAAAACTAAATATATACAGTTTACTACTAGACAGATATTACCAGATTCGTACATTACCTTCAGTGCTACTAATATTCCCATCTCCAAAAATATTGAAATTCTTGGTGTCTCACTTAACAGTGCCCTCAGCTGGACCTCTCATGTCAGATCATTTGCTAAAACCGCCTCAAAGAAACTTCGATTATTGTACAGAGTCCGTAACTTCTTCGCCGATGAGCAGTTAGCTATAATTTATAAGTCATGTGCGCTCTCAGCTTGAATATTGCTCACCCTTGTGGAATGGTTGTGGAGAGGTTGCATTAAGACAACTAGACAAAATTCAGAATAAAGCTGTTAGAATCATTAACAATCCTGCCATTACATATAAACTACCTCCCCTGCAAGTAAGAAGGAATGTTGCCTCCCTTGCATTATTTTACAGATTTTTTTTGGCAAATGCCCAAGCAAAGTTGCATCCATGGTGCCACCTCTCCATGCCTTCCCTCGTTCTACACGGGCATCTGGTAGCGCTCATGACTGGAATGTCACTCGACCATATTGCAGACCTTCTGCCTATCAGAATTCTTTCATTCCCGAACTGCATCTCTCTGGAACTCGCTTCCCCAGAGTTGTTTTCCTCCAAATTTCAACCTACAACTGTTCAAGTCTAACTGTTACAGATATTTTTTGAACAGAGGACACCAGTAATCTGGTGTATGGATTATTTTTTTTCTCCATTTGTTTTTCCTTCCTCCGTTCTGTTATTAAAAAAAAAGAAAAATCAGAGGAACAGTGACCATTGAAGTAGCGATAGAAAAGAGATAAAGATGCAACAGCACGATGAAGAGACAGAGGTTGAAGGGAGTCAGTAACAGGAGGAGAATTAATGAGACGAAAAGCCTTTGACTCCACCCTGTTGAGAAGAGCTGTATGTGGGGAGCCTTCCCACACATGAGAGTTGTGCTCTACACGGGTGGATAAAACCTGTGTATAGAGTCAACACTTGTGCAGGGGTAAAGAAGGAACGGAGTCGGCTTAGCACACCCAATCTCTTGGAAACAGATTTTACAAGAGATGTAATATGATCTTTCCAAGACAAGTCCCGAGTAAATGAAACCCCAAGCATGTTCAAGGATGATCCAGAAGCTGGATATTGTTAAACATTAGTGGGTATACCTGTGGAAGATTTTGTCGGGTTGATAGGTGCAAAAACTGAGTCTTTGATGCATTAAAAACAACCATATTATTTTTACCCCAGTCAGAGATACGAGCCAAGTCAGACATTAGGTGTGCCATAACCTCATCCCTTGTTTGTTGAAGTAACTGCTGAGATGGGCGTTGCGGGAACCGAATGGAAAGGTGAAGGGTGGAGTCATCAGCATATGAGTGGATAGGGTTAGATGTACAACTCAGAAGGTTATTGATGAATAAAAGGAAGAGAGTTGGTGATAGGACAGAGCCCTGAGGAACAACACTGTTGATAGATCTAGGAGAAGAATGGTGGCCATCTACAACAGCGGCTATAGAACGACCAGAAAGGAAGCTAGAGATGAAGGCACATATAGAAGGATAGAAACCGTAAGAGGACAGTTTGGAAATTAAAGATTTATGCCAGAATCGATCGAAAGCCTTTGAGATGTCAAGTGCAATGGCAAAGCTTTCGCCAAAGTCCTGAAAGGAGGTTGACCAGAAGTCAGAAAGGTAGGTGAGAAGATCGCCAGTGTAGCGTTCCTGACGGAACCCATACTGACAATCAGAAAGAAGGTTGTGACAGGAAAGATGCTCTAAAATTTTTCTATTAAGAATTGACTCGAAAACTTTTGAGATACAGGATGTTAAAGCAATTGGACGATAGTTAGAGGGTTGGGAGTGGTAACCCTTCTTTGGGACTGGCTGAATGAGAGCAAACTTCCAGCAAGAAGGAAAGGTACAAGTTGATAGATAAAGGCGAAAGAGTTTACCGAGGCAGGGTGTAAGCACGGAAGCACAGTTCTCGAGAACAACAGGAGAGACTCCATCAGGCCCATATGCCTTGTTAGTATTGAAGCCTGTGATGGTAGAAAATACATCAGCTGAAGAAATTTTAATGTCAGCCATGAGGAAGTCAGAGGGGGGAAGTGATGGACGAACAGCACCAGAATCGTCTAAGGTGGCATTGGAGGAGAAAGTCTGAGTGAAGAGATCTGCTTTATCAGTAGAAGAAATAGCTACTGAGCCATCAGAGTAGAAAAGAGGAGGGAAGGATGATGAGATAAAGTTGTTAGAAAGGTTTTTGGCAAGGTGCCAGAAGGAGCGGGAAGAATTTGAGTTGGAGAGTTGAGATCATTTAGTATGGATGAAATTATTTTTAGCAGAACGAAGAACAGACTTAGCATGATTCTGGGCAGAAACATAAAAAAGGTGTGATTCAGGGGTGGGTTGGCTCCGGTACCTATTGTTGGCTTTCTCCTTGTTGCAGACAGCATTAGAACAAACCTGATTAAACCAAGGCTTTCTTGCATTAGTCAAAGGATATGAGAAAGGAATGTATGCTTCCATGCCCAAGAGAATAACCTCCGTAATGCACAAGGCACACCCAGATGGTTCCCGGCCATGGAAGCAATAATCATTTCAGCGAAAATCAAAGAAGTACTGCCTGAGGGCCTCCCAATCCGCAGCTCCAAAGTGCCACAGATGACGTTTCTTTGGAGGGTCCACAGGCCATAGCAGAGCGATAAGACAGCTTAAGGTGATAAGGCTGTGATCGGAGGAGCCCAACGGAGAGAAAAGATTAACAGTGTAAGCAGAAGGATTAGTTGTAGGGAAGAGGTCAAGTATGTTGGAGCTCTCTGCAAGGCGGTCAGGGATACGGGTAGGGTGCTGTACAAGCTGGTCTAGGTCATTAAGGATGGAAAAGGTGTAGGCTTGTTCTCCAGGTGGATCAGTGAAAGGAGAGGAGAGCCAAAGGCGGTGGTGAACATTGAAATCTCCTAGAATGGAGATTTCAGAGAAAGGAGAAATGGATAGGATGTGTTCCATTGTAGAAGTAAAATAGTCTAAGAATTTTTGATAGTCAGTAGAATTAGGAGATCAGTAAACAGTGCAGATATATTTAGTCAGAGAATGACAGGAAAGCCGAAGCCAGGGTGTAGAGAATTCAGAAGAATCAAGGTCAGGAACATGAGAGCAAGATAAGTCGTTGTGTATACATACACAACAGCCACCTTTGGCTTTGAAATGGGTACAGTGAGTCCTCGAAATATGAAAGGGATAGGGACCAAAAAAAAAATTCGTAATGCGAAGTTTCGTATATCGGAACGATTTTCCCCATTGAAATATACATATAAATGAGGGGATGCATTCCAGGACCCCGTTGGACCCCCCACTAAAACTTTACCCCTCGTATTTAGAAGTATGCAATACTTGTATACAGTACTATACTATTGTACAGACATAAAAAAATAAAACATACAACTAATTACTGTAGTATTAGTACACTGCAGAGTTAAATATAGACCTGTGCTGTGGCCGGAGATTCATGTCATTGATATGGTGCTGTCACATGGTGGGACCCTATTTCTCCTCTGGTACTTCCTTGACTGGTGCAGGTGTTTTTGAAGCTGTTGATGGTTCTGGTGCAGGTGGTTGTGATGCAGGCAGAACATCAGGAGACTCCAGGTCTGATGAAGGAATGGGGTGTTGCTGGGAGGAAGTTGAGGGAAGTGGATCAGGTGGAGCTCGTGGTACGGCAGGTGCAGCAAGCTGAGCCTTAAGAGCAAAAAAATCAGTGACTTTGCGTTGCTTGGTCACTGATTTTTTTGTTCGAAGAAGCTCCTCATAACATCTCACTGCATCCTTGACAGCACTGCGCACCTTGTAGCTTCTGTCCATCTCTGGGTCAAGCTGAAAGGCCACCTCCATAGCTTGCTCAAATGAGTCCAGAATCTTTTCAAGTGCCGCAATGGTCAAGGTGGGTGGGACTGGAGAGTCAGGCTCTGGAGCATCTGTCCTCGTCTACTCCAACTCCAGGAGGACCTCCGTAGAGAACTCCTGGTTGTGAGACTCCACAAGGTCCGTTATGTCCTCTGGCCTCAATTCCTCTCCACCATCTCCTAGCGTGGCCTCATTGGCAAGGGCAGCAATCTCCTTGTCGAGGTCGACAGGATCGGTCTCTGCAAAACCAGTGAAGTCATGCACTTCCTCTGACCAAAGTTTCCTCCAAACAGCATTCATAGTAGAAGAGGAGATCTCCTGCCACACTTCATCTATCATCTGAAGGCCTTTTTTTAATATCAAAGGCCTTCCAGAATTCCTGCGATCCATTGGCTCTGCCTTCCCGTCGAGCATGCAACAGCGAACACATGGCTCGTCTTGTGTAATAGCGTTTGAAGGTGGCAGTCACCCCCTGATCACATGGCTGCAACAGCGATGTGGTGTTCGGAGGAAGGAAAACTACCTGGATGTTATCACACCAGTCGACCATGGTTGGTGGATGTGCTGGAGCACTGTCGACTAGCAGCAGGGCCCTGTTGTTAGATTTCGTGTAGCGGGAGATGAAGGGAGAGAAATTATTATAGATTTAGTCATAAAAGACTGAAGAAGTGACCCATGCTTTTTTTGGAGAACTTCCAGTAGGCAGGCAGAGAAGGTTTTGATGTGTTTTTCAGTGCCCGGGGGTTTTCGTAGCTGTAGACCAGCAGTGGTCTAAGCTTAACATCACCCTCTGCATTGCCCCCTAAGGCCAAAGTCAGCCAATCCTTCGCTGCCTTGAATCCCAAAGCAGACTTTTCACGCTTGAAGATGTAGGTTCTGCGAAAAATACAGTCCTATCTTACGTCTGTCTAATGAGACCTCGTGCCAATTCAGAAGTCTAACAAAAACATGGGGCATTTTTTTTATTTTGTTTCGCTGTAAAATTTGCCCATAACATCACTTTTAAGACATACATGCATAATTTTTACTTCATTCTAATGAGAGCCACTGTAATTACGAAGTTGATTTCACCCCAAAAAAACACAGCCTTATCCTAACTCCTTCCAAGGAGACACACACGCATGTTGGTTCTGCGAAAAACACAGTCCTATTTTACCTCCGTCTAATGAGACCTTGCGACAATTCAGAAATCTAACCTAAATATGGGGCATTTATTTTTCATCATTGTAAAATTTGCCTATAACATAACTTTTTTAGACACACATGCATAATTTTTACTTCATTCTAATGGCAGGCACTGTAATTACGAAGTTAATTTCACCCCAGAAAAACACGTGCCTACCCTAACTCCCTCCAAGGAGACACACACGCGTGTTGGTTCTGGGAAAAACACAGTCGTATCTTAGACTTACATCCGTCTAATGAGACCTTGCGCCAATTAAGAAATCTAACCTAAACATGGAGCATTTATGCTTTACCGTTGTAAAATTTGCCTATAACATCACTTTTAAGACACACATGGATAAATTTAACTTCATTCTAATAGCAGGCAGTGTAATAATGAAGCAAATTTCACCCCCAAATAACACAGGCCTAACCTAACTCCCTCCAACGTGTCCTTGCGCCTACCCCACATAAACATAGAACATTTATTACTCATCCTTGTAAAATTTGCCTATAACACAACTTTTGAGACACACATGTATAGATTTTACTTTATGGGAGGCAGTGTAATTATGAAGTAAATTTCACTAGACAAGTTCACAGACCTTACGTAAACAAGGAGCATTTACAGTTTACCCCAAAACATAATTTTTAAGAATACTCTGCATGAATTTTCCTTTAATGGCAGGACTACCTTTACACCTGCTGCTGCCTTTCTTTAAACATAGCACTGTCTCCTTTACAGAAGGCAATGCTTCCCTTTACACATGGCACTGCTTCCTATGCACATAGCACTTTATCACCGTAACCTGCCAAAAATTTACTTGTTAAACATCGATTTAAGAGATTTTCTTACCTGCTAGGCATTTTCTTCCAGTAGAGGCCTGTCTCATCAATGTTGAACACCTGCTTGGGGGAGTATTCTCCTTCCTCAATGATCTTCTTCAGGTGTTCTGGGACGGAAGATGCAGCGTCGATGTCAGCACTAGCAGATTCCCCTTGAATTTGAACATTGGTGAGACTGGCCCTCCTCTTGAAGCGCTCAAACCACCCACGGCTGGCCTTAAACACCTCAGTCGGGGAATCACCAGAGGAAGGCACTGAAGGAGCAGCCCTAGAGTCGCTGCTGGTGGACGACACTGGTGAAGAACTCCCTGCCTCTTCCTCTTCACTGAGACTCTCCCAGATTTGAAGGGCCCTTTCTTGAATAAGGGGCAGAGACACAGGGATACTTTTCTGCCAACAGTCCTCCATCCACACAATCAGGAGCTGCTTCATCTTCTCCATGCGACAGCTGCGGGTCCTCGTGGCTTGGCAGGCGTCTGAAGATGAAGAGAAGGAGGTGGCCATCTTTTTTTATAAATCTTTTTTCTTCATCACTGTTCCAACGGTTGAGGGTGCAAGGCCTAAAGCTTGCCCAGTCTCTGACGCTCCCTGCCCCTCCTCGTGGCGTCTAATAATTTCTAGTTTCCTCTCCAGAGTCAGAGTACGGTGTTGTTTCTTCTTGGCAGCTGGTTCCCTGGATGCTGAAGATGATGCAGGGCGCTTGGGAGGCATGGCAAAAATACGAAAACAGGAAGAAGAGCGAAAAATTGCGTAATGTACAGCAAAGCTCAGAGGAGAGGACGGACGTGACTCGACTGGGAAGCGAGCGAAAATGTGTTTACCAGAGAGGGGTTAGTTCGTTTTCTCACCATAAGCGAGCGCGGTACTGTGCAGCGTGCCCATTTTGAATTTTTCGTATTTCCTCTCATATCGTTTTTCATGCCATTGAGACAGATACTTTCGAATTGTGGAATTGTCCTATATTTATCGCTTTCTTACCATTGGAAATTCGTACTTCGAGCTTTCATATTTCAAGGACTCACTGTATAGAGAAAGTAGGAAGATACGGAAAAGGGTTTGCTGTCAGTTGCCTCAGACAACTGAGTCTCAGTTAGAAAAAGAAGGTGAGGTTTAGAGGGGGAGAGGTGGTGCTCAACAAAGCGAAAGTTGGAGGAAAGGCCACGAATGTTGCAGAAATGAAGAAGAAATGAGTCAGTCAGTGGTTCCAGGCAGCTCGAGTCATCACCGGGAGAGGGGCAGAGGGTGGGGGCATTTATGGTCCACCCCCCTGAGGACTCTGAGGCTATGTGTTGTGAAAAAGCCATGATTTTCTAAATTTTGGAAAAGGAAGTGTAGTGTGTACTGTGCATGTAGTTTGGTGTTGACAGTTGGAGAAGCTTGTATTGGAGAGCATGCTGGCCTACTCTCTGTGTTACTGAGACACTGAAAAAGTTCAGCAAAGGGGGATGGTTGGGAACTAGTCCCAAGGGCTGATGAAACAGGAGCTCCAGCTCTCCCTGTCATCAGCTTTCCATCCACCCTGGGAGTACTGCCCTGTTTAACCTGTCACATCCCGAGGTTTTCCGAACCTCCGACATCCCCCGATCCCGAGCTATTTTGGAAAAAAAAATTTTTTGCTAAAATTTCCGCTTTTGTTGAGAAACAAAGGAAAATCACCAAGAAAGGGCTTACCATGGTCCATAAGTGGTCGGAACAGGTGAGGTCCACCGTGCCAGGTATCGTATTCTATCATTGATGTGTGAGGCGCTCACTTTTTCTGTGGTAGAAAATATTGGGAGAAATAACAAACACCTCAACATTTATTGAATTTGAACTAATAAACAATAAGAGTAACAATATAATGAATTTCAAACACATATATATGAAAAATAAGCATTGTACCTTCACGCGAGGATAGTGAGTTAGGTCCGAGTGGTAAATGCTATGTGCTAAGTTTCTTGTACCAGTCAACATATCGTTTTTTTCTACTTGTATACTTCTGTTTCATTGACATTTTACGTATTTTTACTGTTTGTAAATGTTTTCAGATGTTTTCATTCATTACGATGACATGCAGCATAAGTATAGCGCACATCAGCTTACTAAGCGCACTCGCTATGACTCGTATTTCAACATACCCAATTGTTTTATCACTTTCCTATTATTTTTTCCTTTACATAGAACCTTTCCTCCACCACTGTAAATGTTTTCAATTATTTACATTCATTACGAGGGCATTTAGCGAAATGCTAGCACATATTCACGTAGCAAGCACAATCTCAAACACTCGTGTTTCATCTTCTACTTTATTTTTTCACTCCAATTATACTTTCCCACTTACATTACACACGTTTACACCCCTATACTGCACTATACATAGTTACTGGCATTATTTATTCAAGTGAGCGTCAGAATATCGCATGAAAATACCCTTGCAATGAATATATCAACCAACATAATACTCAAACACTTACATACAAATTCTTCACATATATTACACACTTTCCCACTTGTTGACTTCTATTTTCATAATTACGGGCCTTATTCATTCCACTGAGCATCAGGATATTGCATATCTATACACACGCTTGGAATATTTTGACTTAGAATATATTTCAGCATTTACAATAATTTGAACTTATATTATACCCGTTTGCATTTCCAATTATAATATTTACATATTTACGGGCCTTATTTTATTGCACTGAACGACAGAATATCGCATCAAATAACCCTCGGTAGGTATGTTTCCACTTACAACATATTTATACACTTACATACTATTATTGCACTTATGTTATACCCGTATGCACTTTATACTAATATTATTAGATCAACAGGACTGATAATTTCACTGAGCGTCTGTTTGTTGCATGTACTTCATAGTTTCAGCATCCTATCGCATTCACACCATATTAGAATTGCAACAAGGTGTGATATTCGCTGAAACATGGGTGAATACAGAGACCCACGTCACACTCGACGCACTCATAGTGGGTGTCCTTCCTCTGTGTGGTGAGTGTCACCCGGGAATTGCTACACACGTGACACCTGCGTTGGGGTCTAGGTCTGTTTGGCTGGGGAGGGATAGGAGTGGGGAAATGGCGGCCGGATATTCTCAGGGGAGTTTGGGCAATAGGGGCAGTGGGGTGCGATGTTGGGGCCTTTCAATAGCATACCGTGCAAACATCTCTCTTGTGAGCTCCCTCACAAACCCTTCAAAGGTTTCCTGAACTCCTGTTGTCATGGCATGAAGGTGGTGGCAATTCAGAGCAGTGATGTCTAGCAAATGATAGAACAGTTTCTTATACCACTTCATCGTGGTCCTGGCACACTCTACCATCAATATCATGGAGTCTGACTGGTCTACCAGGCGCATGTTTATGTTATAGTCCATGACACACTCAGGTTTCCAAATGTGATGCCTGTTCTCGCTCCGGTAATCAACGGAATCAATACGGTGCATCAAGGGGCGGTGAACCGTTGACAAGAGGCTTACTTCTCTATTATGGTTCCACACAGTTGCAAGTATGTTGTTGGCTTTGAAGAAGAGAACCTCATTCCTGTCAAGTTTCCGCCCTACCTTGACCATGTGACGCCAGTTCATCTTCACGGTTCCACAGATTCCCGTTTCATGCATGTGTAGATAATGAACGAGAAGAGGGCTAGTGTACCAATTGTCCAGGGAAAGGATGTGACCACGATGAAGGTAGTCTTCTATCATTGTCTTTACCACTGCTCCCAACAGGCCAATTCTCCGATCTTCTATTATGTCTGTGCACCGGTGTACAAGACTATGTATTGCACGTATCCAGTCCTACAGTCGCACATAACAAAGATCTTGAACCCAAAACGGTGCCTTTTGCTGGGTGTATACTACCTAAATGAAATATTACCTCTCCACAACACAAGACTCTCATCTATACGAGGTCTCTATAGAGATAAAATGACGAACGAAAGGTTTGCCTCAGGTGATCAAAGACCAACCTAATTCGCCTCAACTTATCTGTGTCGTTCGCATTTGCAGGATCATCAGCATCATAGAAATGGAGGCGACTTAGAATTTGTTGGAAGCGATTACGGCTCATGACTTGCCCAAATATTGGTGTAAGCATGACAGGGTCCATTGTCCAGTAACCCGGAATTCTGTTCTTTCGTATAATACCCATCAAAAGGACCAGGGCAAAAAATAGGAACATTTCTGAAAGGGAGACTGGGTAATCATATATGATAGAATGCCTGCTCCTTGTTCCCAATCTTTCACTCTCACGGCGCTGGGTGCTTGCAAAACGGTTGGTTTGGTCAACAATCTGCTCCACGAATGACTCACTAAAAAACAGTTGGAAAAAATCCATCCTGGTGGAATTACGGTGAATTCCGGGAGCAGTGCAGCCAGCGCGCCCATGCTCAGTGAAGGGGTGAATGAGGGGAGAAAAATCACTCCCATCCTCCCAATTCCATCCCACAAATCCCTCGTCCCCATCATCCCCATCACCGCCTTCATCTGGGTATGGAGGAGATGCTGGTGAGGGGGGTTGGGGAGAAGGAGTGCAGAGGGCTTCCCCACTCTCACTCCTCTTCCCTCTGCCTTTACCTTTTCCCTTTCCCTTACCCTTACGGCCTTGAGGAACATTAGGGGGCTGTGGGGATGAAGTTCGGGAGAATTGGGGAGCATAAGACGTGCTGGAGAGAGGTTCCTCCCCACCTTCCCCCTCCATCACAACACCACGTGATTTTTCACGTACCCTCACTCGCTCACGTGTTTGAGGATATTGGGGAGCATAAGACGTGCTTGGGAGTGGTTCCTCCCCACCTTCCCCCTCCATCACAACCCCACGTGATACAGAATGCACCCGCACTCGCCCACGTGATACACCCCGCCGCCTCACACCACCTAGGGAGAGCGTTGATTCACTAACGCCACTCTCACTTTCCATACTCCTCTCTGCACTTTCCCTTTCACTCCCCACCTCCACAGCATTTCTTACCTCCCCAAACAAAATACTAGGCCCATACCTGCTCGTCCAATGTGGTGTGCGCTCGGAGTCACGATGAGTAATCACCTCACGTCCATACCACATGGCAGCACGTCCCACGGCTCCGTCCTCGTCCTCGTCCTCGTCATCAAATTCAGGTTCCACATCACATTGGTGGCCGGGCATAGGATGTTGCACGTGGTTTATTGGCCAGCTGCCCCTCTCTAGCAGCACAGTAAGTCACGTACTGCCGCTTCCTGGAGGACGGGACCTCTTCATCACTGCTGGTGGTTTCCTCCTCCTCTGGCTGCACATAATCTTTGTCAACAACCTCGTCATCCAGTGGGGAATCACTGTCGCCTGTAAAGGCGTCCAGGGTGGCTTGAATTTCGATCTCTGAGAGACCTCTCATCGCCATGTCTGAGCAGGACCGTTGCTAACAGGTGAGTGAATGAGCCGCGCGTGAGCGCGGGTTGCACGGGGTCGCCGAGTGTTCCCGCCTGGTGGCAGGTAGGGGAAGCTCAAGCAACAATACGTACCAAAAATCAAGCGCGAAGTTTGAAAACTGTGGAAATTATGCACTTTGCAATTGCACGACGTACCGGTACGTCGCCAGGACTGGCAAATGCAAAACGTTGCAATGTACCTATATGTCGACGGGACGGGGCGGGTTAACTGGTGCTACAGTCTACTCCTGCAGATGGGGAAAATGAATTTGTTCCGTAATAACATGTTCACCTTTCTCTATCATTTTACCTTGTTATTTTCGCAGTGTATGTTGCTGTCTGTCTGTCATGAGAATGGGAAAGTTTGATATTTTCTGCCTGGGTAAGGGAAGAGGTAAAGCTGTATGTTTCCCAACACTTCACACGGTCAGAATAAGATAAACTCGGAGTATCACATGGTAACTGAGTGCGGTGTCATACTCATGTCCTACGCATGATTATATTGCTTTTACATGATTCTGCAATGATTGCGAGTAGTCCAGAGATATAAACAGGAAAAAGGGACGTGGATAACAACACAGGAACATACACTGACACTGGCAAGGCTAGCAGGGTAGGGTGGAAGGAGGCTAAATGTTTGTTGGGCTAACATCACACGGTCAAAATACAATAAAATCAGCATATCACACAGTTGCCTTGTAAAACAACATTTTGCATACCCTGTGCCTGTTCACTTACAAACAGAATCTGCAATCATTACCACTCTTTCTAGGGCAAAAAGACTTTAACCCTATCAGATTTCTGGGCCGGACAGATAATAATCTGTACTAGAGTCAGCCACTCACGCTGACCCACAGTCGTCGTGGCCCAATAGTTTACTTTGATCGCTCTGTGTAAATACACTTTTCATGATAGAATGTTGGTTTTGGTGCCATTTTATAGCTGAATAGTTGTACTTTATCGTAGTATGTTCAAAAAAGGAGGACAAAGAAAATAAAATGTCAAAATAACGAGTTGAAGTTGGGTGAAAAGCACAAATTTTATACCTTGCCATAGAAAAATATTCAGCAAAAAAAAAAAAACTAGTAAAGATATGTAAAATTGGCTGAAACCATGCAAAAATACAATAAATTACCTTTACAATGATATATAGATTATGGTAATTTTTGCATTTCACTGTGCAGTAAAGCTAAAGGAAAGAGATGCACATTTATATTTTAGTCTCGGTCGCATATTCGCTTCACGATGTTTTTCTTTGATCGGTTAGTTTAAAACTGTAAATACACTTTTTTATGATAGGATGCTTGTTGTGGTGTTATTTTGAAGCTAAATAGTTGTACTTTATCGTAGTATGTAGGAAAACAAAGAAAATATAAAGTCAAAGTGACGAGTTGAAGTTAGGAAAAAAGCAACAATTTTATACCTTGCTGTGGAAAAATATTCACCGAGAATAAAGTTATAAAGAAACAAAGCCATGAGTCAGACCAGCTGTGCAGTACTACCATGCATAGATCAATGATTCCGTGACATAATGCTTGAGCCTCTCTGTTATAATGCGTAAACATGGTTTATGGTGAATATTTTACAAAAGTTTCTTAAAATGCCGATTAAAAGCGTCAATGGAATCTCTGAGGTTGGATTTGAAATGACGATCGAAATAGTCATCGGAATCTCTCTTTATCTCTCTATGTATCTATTGCCAGACGCCATAATCCCGTAAGGGGTGGCCCTTTGACTTTGAGTTATTTGTTTTATGGGGAAGGGCACTAACCCTCCGCCAACCCACTTGTTGACACGTAGGGGGCACCTATGGTTTGGTTATATGGTTGCCACCCAGCATTGCAAATGGTTTCTTGGCTTACAGGAAACCATTTGGCTTGTCACTCAATGTAAAGCCACATGTAAAGGAAAGAAAAGCTGTAATAAGTGACATGAAAGATGGGAGAAATAGGAAGAGAGGAGGATAGGCACAGAAAAAGAATTATAAAGGCTAAGGAAAAAGAAGGCAGCATTACATCAAGTGAGTGGATGATGGTCGCCACCACCTATCTTAAAGGGTTAATAATTATATAAGAAAATAGAAAGGGGCTGGCATCTGAGAAATCAGTACAGAGCAGAATAATTACTCACCTCAAGTGCATGATGCGATGAAAGACGTCAGTGCAGGCAAACTTTTACCCATCTCTACCCTCCCCTAGCAGGTCAGAAGTCAATAGAGATAACTCATTGTCTGGGGAACACAGTTTTTGTACAAAAGTCACTTACACAACATAATCTACTTTACACAGTACTACTATCTTACACTTCTATATCTTACTTCGTAACACTACAGTAAGTACTATACACTATATACACTGCACTCGTCCACACAGCCGTGGAGGTGGTGGTGGGTGGAGGAGTAGCATGGGCGGTGGTGGGGGGTAGTGAAGTGACTCTTGAAGTGGTAGGAAGTGGTGAGGTGGAACGAGACGTTTTGCGGGGTGGTGAGGTTGTGGTGGCGTGATGTGGTGAGGGAATGCGGGCTGAATGCACCTGCACTCCAGCCCTCCCTTCCTCCCCCTCCTCTCCCTCAGTGAAGAGCCGCTTCACTACCGTCCTTTTCCTCTTTGTTGGTGGTGGAGCTATACAGCAAGGTGGCGGTGGCTTTCAATCGGTGTCACACTCCGTGGAACTGTTTTCCTCCTCGGTAGTGGGAGAGTGGTACCACTCACCACCACTCTTCTCACTACTCCCCACCATACTCCCCATCTCAATATCAGACTCTAGGCCTATTCGGTCCTCATCGCTCTCTCCCCCACGGGGAAACAGCTCCGACCTGATCTCGGGGCTGGTGAGTGGCCTATGGGGCCGGAGAGGGTGGCGCCAGGTGAGGGTAGGGGCCTGGAGAGATGCGGAACTTAAACGTCCTTTCATTGCGGAAGTGAGCATTGTACTGACGTGTGGGGTGTATGGAAGTGTAGAGTAGGTCAGTCTGAAGACGTTCAGAATATTCGTTCACTTCCCAAAAATTTTTGCAGTTTTTTGTAGGCTGCGCTCAAACGACGCCAGCGAACATTTATTGGCAGTGAACGTCATTTGACGCCGGCGGCCACGGAGGGGTTAATACCCATAACCCATCTCTAAATAACACTAAGTCTGTGATACCGTTTTATTTTAAGTGACTTTGTTTTAGTACTTTTTCCCATTCCTCTCTCTATTCTTTTCTTTGTTTGTGTTTTTCATGTACACAATATTGTGATTGATTTTTAGTCTTTTGACAAATGATTTTTTCCCCTTTTAGATCACTGGTGTTGAAATGTTAAATGTTGAAACGTTTGTAATAAATATGGTGTTCACGTCTATACTCATTGTCCTCTTCCTTCCGAAGTTGAGGTTCCCTACAAACACCTCACTACCTGAGGTTATCCAGAAAAGATATGGACACTTTGGGCTGCAGGGGTTCTGAAATTCGAGCATCTTCAACCAAGCTGCTTAAGAAACAGCTCGACCTTGATTTCCTTGTCTGCTGAAATCCTGTGATGCTTTTCCCAGATTTCTGAGTTTTAAACTAAACAAGAAAAACTTTATTGGCTGTAATTCAGACCTGTATAAGTCATGATGGAGAAAACTTCTCGATTTAGAGACTAGCACAAAGAAGAAAGAAATTCGGACACATGAAGTGCGTATGAAAGAGTTCCCTGAAAACCTTAAGTCCTCAGTCTCTATGCTTGATTGTTTTTGTTTGGTCCAATTTGTGCATCGCAATATTGATGTACTACAGAAAAATGTTTTGAATAGACTTGAAAAGAAATTACACAGGACTGAAGCCCAATTCATATTTAAATCAGGTGGCTTTCAGAAAATCATTTATAATTATCCAGATGTTTGCCTCTCAAAAAGGAACCGTTCTTATTATCCTCTGGCTTAGATTTTTGTCTCCCAGTTTTTAAACCTTCCTTCTATAGATGCTTCTTATCATTTTAAGATCTTGTAAACAGACTTAAAAGTGTAAAAATTGCTAATGGCTAGAGACTTGGTTCGGTTGTTAAAAGCACGTGCCACATAGCCTCTGAAACTTTCTACTGTTCTAAGCCCACAACAGTGTTCTCTCCCATGAAAATAGGTCAGATTATAAGTTGCTGAAGAACCTTGGAAACAATAAAGATTTTATTGTATGTCGTCCCGACAAAGGAAAGGGAGTCGTCTTTATGAACAAGTCTTATCATATCCTTAAAATGAGAGAAGTATAAATGACTTCATTCAATTTACTAAATTACGGTACTCTGACATTTTCGCTTTGTCCATGAAATTAGAAGATACAGTGACCAGATTCATCAATAAGTAAGATTCCCTTGATGTTATTACTTCTGAAGATTCAAAATCCTTGAAACCTTTGGGGTCGAATCCTGCCATGTTATATGGTCTACCTAAAGTACAGAAACCATCTTTTCCCCTTTGTCTCATCATATCTGATTGCAATACTGATTCATTTAAATTACCAAAAGCTCTTGTCCCAATTCTGAATGTGCTAACTACCATTGAGTTCACAGTGAAGAACTCATACGAGTTTGCAGATTCCCTGTCCAAAATTAATATATAAAAAACTTATGTGGAGTTTTGGTGCTACCTCCCTGTTTACTAATATACTGTACTCATTGATGAAACTATTAACAAAATTTTGAAAACGCTGTGTAAAGACATTAATTTTTTGAGGAGAATGACAAGAAATGTATTCAAAGAACTTCTGGTCCTTTGTGTTATGGAAAGCTTGTTCATTTTCAATAACGAATTTTACAAACAGATTAATGGTGCTGCAGAGAGATCACCCCTTAGACCTACTTTTGCCAACATCTTTTTATGTTATGAAAAATTATAACAATGAGATTGTCCAAGTAAAATTAAACGATGGATCTACCGAAGGTATGTCATATTTAGATAAAAGCCATGCACAGGATTTTTTTTTTCTTTTGCACTATATTAACACTCGCCATGATAACATACAGTTCACGATTTTAACAGAGTCCAACGTTTGTATCTTATTTTTAAACACCATAGTTAAGAGAGATCGTGGTAAATCCCTGTGTTCTGCAAGGCTACTTCCTCAGGTTTAGGTTGCAGTTTTTTTTTCGTTATTGTTGTAAAGAGTTTAAAATCAGTCCTGCCAAGACCTTGTTACATAGGGTATTATTTCTCTCATCTACATATTCCGTACTCCATGATGAGATATGCTTCCTTGTAGAATATTTTGTAAATAATGGCTATAGTGATAATTTGTTCAAGCGTCTTGTAAGGAATTTTCATAACAACCATTACATGCCTAAACAACCAATCTCTACTACTAGTAAAGAGGTATTTTATCTTGGTTTACCCTACTTGGGTGATAATTCGGTTCAAATGAAAGACCGAAATTCACAGCCTAGTTAAATTTTATCCTCAGATTGACTTAACATTTTACTAATTCATTCAAAATTATTATTATTTTTCTTTCACGTTAAAGACCTTGTTCCGACCGACCTACTTTCGTCTGTTGTTTGTTGTTTCACTTGCCCAGGTTGCCAAGCCGGGTATAATGGTAGCACAATCCGTGCTTTCAAGGCTGCTACAGACGAGCACTGGGACAGTCGAGCAGGATAGGCTGCAGACTCAGGTCCCCTCCTTACTCAGCAGTAAGAGACCATTGTGAATCTTGTAATACCATACTTAAAACAGTATTTTAAAATATTAGCTTCTTCATCAGTCATTAATTTAAGACTGCTAGAATCAGTATATATTTAGACCAATAACCCATCTGTAAATAACACTTAAGTCTGCAATACCTCTTTATGTTCTGTAACTTTGTTTTAGTACCCATTTCCATTCCTCTCTCTCTCTCTCTCTCTCTCTCTCTCTCTCTCTCTCTCTCTCTCTCTCTTTTACGTTTTAGACCGTGTGTGTGTGTGTGTGTGTGTGTGTTTTTTCACTTAACACTGTGACTGATTTTTTGTTTTGCCTTTATTTTTTTTCCTCTTTTAGGTCACTGATGATGACATTTTAAGTGTCAAAACGTATGTAATAAAGATGCTGTTCACGTCTACACTCGTTGTTCTCTTCATTTTCAAGTTAAGGTTCCCTACGAACACCCCACTACCTAAGGATATAATTATATTATCAATGCATTATTAAAAAAGCAAAGGAGAGAGAATTTCCCCGTGTGAAACACCTCTGATGACGGGATAATATTTACCCAAACAGTTATTCCAAATGATTCTCGTGATCTTAATGCGTAAATGATTCGCAGTAATTAAAATCATGTTAGGGGGAATTTTCCTCTCCAGTAAAATGTTCCCCAATTGAAAATTATTCACATTATCAAAAGCTTTAGATAAATCATTAAAATCTGCATAAAGTGCTTTGCCTCTTTTACTGTATGCTCTGATAATTTCTTTTAATATAAAACAGGCATCAGCAGCAGAACATTGCTGTAAATCCAGACTGCCAACAGTTAAGAACAAACTTATCGTTTAAAACATATAAAAAATATAATTCTAAAAGTTTCAAAACACATGAAGTTACCATTACTGGCATATAATTAGGTGAATCTGATTCATTCTGTTTTATATCTTAAAAATGACAGTAACATCACCCTTTAGCATTTCCACTGGTATATAGCTATGATTTTAACATGTGTTCATAAAATGCATCAAAACATAAACATTCGTCTGATCCACTCTCCAGTAGTGCAGAGTGCATGCCATTATGGCCTATGCCTTCATTCTGCCTCTTGATTAACAGTTTTATCCTTTCTACTGATATTCTAATGCTAACTGTTCTCATAGAATACCACACCTCCTTTAACTTATTGTTTCCTTCCCAATATCCTCTTCATCCTGATTTTTAAACTTAAACGACTGGATAATATTTCTGTCATTAGCCATACTACCTATGTATAATCTTTGATGATTTAATCTTATTATTCTGCTTTTTATTATTTCATCTCAGAAAGAAAGCATATTATTGTTCTGAAATTTCTCTTGCACAGCCTTAGGTCTCTTAGGTATTTCATCATTCTTACAACTGGGCAATGTATTCTTAAACGTTTTGCTACTTTCTACCATTATTTGGTATTCCTATGAGTTTCTGCGTCTTCCCTTTTACAGGCATTGGATATGATCATATCTTTAGCATATAGCAGTAGTAGAAGCAGTAGTAGTAGTGGCAGCAGCAGCAGTTGTAATTATAGTAGTAACAGTCGAGGTGGGGGTGGTGGGGGTATATGGGAGCCCATTATACAACGTGAACTATGATGGCAGAGCGATATCTGCCCTCGTTTCCATATTTTGTATCCTTTCATAAGTTTTGGAAGGAGGCTGACTGCCTAAAAATAATGATGAAAAATCTTAAATACTGGAAGGCACTATAAAGGAATCGGATGAACGGACCTGAGAAGTTTCGCAGAAATCCATGTTCACACTTCCCTATTTCTGATCATTTTTTTTTTTTCTTTTGAAGAGGGAGCTGGCTGTCCAAAATGCATTAAGGGTAAAGTTTACTCTCCCCAAGTATCGCATTGCCGATGGACAGTCCATTGTACGGCGTGTTCAAAGATATCAAAGCCCTATTTCGCTATTTCGAGAATTTTTTATTTGGTGAGGGGAGATAACCTCCAATCCATTGATGGAAAAATATAGGCCATATAATGGAGGACCTTCGGCTTAGCCAGACGAAATCATCTGAGAACTTTTATTAAAATCCATCAAGAGCTTAGGAGGATTTAAGGTACAAACACAGGTAGACAGACAGACAGACATACAGACTCACACAGCCAGACTGAATCTAACGGAACGGTATTGGGCGAATTTGCCGAGAATTTTACCTTCCTCCCTCGCATGATTGATAAATAAATGAATAGATAAATTGTTCTCATCCATGTAAGCATTTTGACTTTTTAAATACTGATTGTGCATTTACCACACTATTTAAGGATAAAGCTGCTGACTGTGGAGTTTGATGGGGGAGGTGTTAATTGGTCTGTTCTGCCGTAGGCGTTGCTCAAGGTAGGTAAGTTAGGGAAGAGGATGCATAGAAGAGGACGAGGCTATGAAAGGGGGAAGGAGAAAATAAAAAGTTGGGGACTACTTTTTTAGACTGTTTAACAGTTCATTGGTCTTCAGGAACCCTGTCTTGCGCACCTGCCATCCCTGTCTAAATTCCTCAACAACCATCCTTCCCCCCTCACCTATTCTTCTCCTCTTCCTCTATTCTCTCATTACTCTTTCCTCCAACTCATTTCCCCTATCTTTACCCCCATACCCTTTCCTATTCAACTCTTCATCCCCACTATTTCTTACTCCCCTTGCTCCCTTCCGACTCTTTTCCTCTGTTCTCTCCTTTCCCCTTTTCCTTCGCTTCCTTTTCTTTCACTCCTTTTTCCTTCTTTTTTTTTTCTTTTTTTTTTTTAACCTGTCCAAATTCTTTCCATTCTTACTCGAGTCCTTCTACAACTTCATTACTTGGATTATACCTTGCAAGAAAAGAATACAGTTTCCCCGCAGACCATATTTTTCCACCTAAATCTTCATTTGCTGAATTATACAAGGAAATAATAAAGAAAAGAATAAAGCTTCCCTGCAGACCATCTCACAACGAGTCCTCTCAATCTGGATCTAATATCTTAAGCCTTTACGCTATTCTGAGTTGTGGCAGATGTGTTGGACCAAAAATAGAAAAAGTAACCGCATTATACTCTCTCTCTCTCTCTCTCTCTCTCTCTCTCTCTCTCTCTCTCTCTCTCTCTCTCCTTCATTTCTTCTCCCTCCTTGTTTCATGTTCCCTTCTTCCATCTTCCTTTCTTTCCTCCATTTTTCTTGTCGATTCTCTTGTTTGTTCTTTTCCTCCCTTTCCTATGTTCTTTTCCCTTACTCACCCCATTTTCTTTTTCTTTGTCTCTTGTCTTACCCTTCCATTTCCTTAATCATTTCCCCTTCCCTTTTTTCCATTCTCCCCCTTATTTTTCCTCATTCCCTCATTCCTCTTGCTCATTCTCTCCTTTCCACTCTCTCTCTCCCTTCTCTCCCCTTCCCCTTCCCCCATTCATCCATCTAGTTCTTCCCGTAATCCCTTTAATTCCCTGTCCTAATCCCTTCACTGCGAGAACTCTGTTTTCATGCTATTCTTGGTGCCGACAAGGAAGTAAATTCACCTTAGGGAACGCTCTGGTATGATTTCCATTTTCCATATATTCTTGTTACCGTCAGACGTATTTATTGAACTGTGGAGGTCTGGTATTGAAGGAGTTGATGAGGGCCATATCCAGCCCCTTCATTTCAGTAAACCTCTGCTAAGCTGAACAAAATCGTTTGTAGGTAGCAATACCATAATGAAAAGCTGTATAGATCATTGCAGTGAAGTGGTTAACTCCTTCAACACGATTAACTTCCTTTCTGTTTACTCTGGGAAGGCCTCTCGTAGCGAAGGAGTAAAGAGAGAACATTTCTGTCTCTTTCACAGAGAGAGATCTTCCAAGTTGAATAAAACTGAATATCTATCTATCTATCTATATACCTAGGCTGCTTCCCCCAAAGAAAGGGAGGTAGCCGAGACAGGACGACTCACTCTCCATTTACTCATCCATTCAAACACATTCATTCGCATCTTAGCCCCGAAGGGGAGAACGGACAGATCCTCACCACACCACACCGCACAAGGGTCAACTGGGCAATGCAATCAGTGACATCCGCAGCAGGGCCCGACAGCAGAACTGGTTTACCCCTGCCACATCATAACAGACCCATCCCCTTACCCGCACCTGACCTGACTAGCTGATCAGACCAAATGCGGGAGAATATCCCCTCAGGGCTGCGTCATCACTTATTCATTCACAATTTCTCTCCATTTATTTCTGTCACGCACAGCCACTCTTCCTTGCTCAACAGACATCCCTCTCGCATCCAGCGCTCTCTTCACACTGTCCATCCATCCTATTCGTGGTCTTCCTCTCAGCCTTACACCTCTCACATCAGATCTAGTTATCTTTTTCACCAATCGCTCATTATCCATTCTCTCTCCATATGCCCAAACCATTGCAACACCCTCTGCTCAACTCTGCCAGCCATCTCCCGAACAACTCCAGTTCTCCTTCGCACTTCATCATTTCGCACCCGATCCATACGCGTCACTCCACACATACTCCTCAGACATCTCATCTCCATTACATTCAAACTTTTCCTCTCTGCTACACCCATATTCTATGTTTCAGCCCCATATAATGCAGTCGGTACCACAACACCCTCATACAGCCTTCTCTTTACATCCATTCTAAGCGAACGACATTTAAACACTTTTTTTCATTCCTCCCAGCACCTTTCCTACTTCATTTATTCTAAACTTCACTTCTGCATCTATTCTTCCATCCACAGCAACATGTGACCCTAGATATTTAAAACAATCTACCTCCTCAAGCAACTCACCATTCAAAACTATATTCATCCCCCTACCATCTATCAACCTCGTACACTTCATCACTTTACTCTTATTCTCATTTACTTTCAATTTCCTCCTTTCACACACCCTTCCAAACTCCTCTACCAACTGTCTCAATCTCTCCTCTGAATCAGTCACCAGTGCAGTATCATCTGCAAACAGCAGCTGCTTCAGATTCCACTCTCCTCCATCAACATTTACCAGACTCAGACCACCTAAAACTCTTGCATTCACCTCCCTTACAACACCATCCATGTAAATATTAAACAACCAAGGCGACATCACACATCCCTGTCGCAGCCCCACTCTCACGGGAAACCAATCACTCACAGCATTTCCCACTCTTACACACGCTCTACTATTTACATAAAAACTTTTCACCCCTTTTAGTAACCTACCATCAAGTCCATACAATCTTAAAACAGTCCACAAAGCCTCCCTATCAATTCTATCATACGCTTTCTCCAAATCCATAAATGCCCAAAACACATCCTTGCCTTTCGCTAAATACTTTTCACACACTTGTCTCACAGCAAACACCTGATCAACGCATCCTCCTCTCCTAAAGCCACACTGCTCATCACTAATCACTCCTCTGTACCCTCTCTAACTCTCATAATTAACACTCTACCATACACCTTACCTACAACACTCAACAGACTTATACCCCTAAAGCTAGTACATTCATACTTATCACCCTTGCCTTTATACAACGGGACCATACAAGCACTTGCCCAGTCAATTGGCACCATACCTTTCTCAAAGCACACATTCAACAATCTTACTAACCAGTCAACAATAGTCACTCCACCACCCTTCAGGCATTCCACAGCACACCCATCCATACCTGCAGCTTTCCCTGTTTTCATCTCCTTTACTGCCTTCTCCACTTCCTCCTTCGTGATCAAAGAATCATTCAACTCTCCCAACACATTTATTCCTTGCACCCTTCCATCCGCCACAATCTCAGCCACCCTTTCCTCCTCTACATTTAACAATCTTTCAAAATACTCTGCCCATCTCTTCCTTACTGCATCCATCTCAATTAACATCCTTCCATCCTCTGATTTTACTCGTTCTTCCTTCCCAGACTCTCCCTTTCGCACCCTTTTCACCTCTTTCCAAAACATTTTCTTATTCTGCTGAAAATTCTCTGTCAGCCGCCTACCCCACCTCTCATCTGCTGCCACTTTAGCATCACGCACAGCCCTTCTCGCTCTATTCCTCTTCTCCTTATACCTTTCATATGACATCTCATCCTTCCTCTGCAGCCACACTTCATATGCACGTCTCTTCTCAGCCACAGCCATACTTACTTCCTCGCACCACCATTCACTTCCTTTTCTTACACCACCACCCACACGTCTCACACCACACACCTCTTCTGCATGCCCCACCACACACTCTTAAACAACTGCCATTCCTCCTCCACGCTGCCATTTTCCCGATCTTTCACTGCGTTCCACTCATCTTTCAATTTCTCCTGATACTCTATCTTTTTCTCTCTTTTACCCAACTCACTCACTTTCAAAACCTCCCTGCCACACCTAACCCTCCTAGCTCTCATCCATCTCTTACCTACTCTTAACTTTCCCTCCACCAGGTAGTGGTCAGACATACCTCCACCCTCCCCTCTCAGAACTCTCACATCCAACAATCTTCCTATTACATTCCTAGACACAACCACATAGTCCATCAAGGCTCTATCAACAACCCTTCCACCCTCCTGTCTCACCCATGTATACTTATAAATATCTTTCTTCTCAAACAGCGTATTCCCAATCACCATCTCTCGCTCAACACACATCGCTATCATTCGTTCCCCATTTTCATTTCTTCCAGGCACACCATGCATACCAACTACACCTTCAACTGCTACATTTCCCACTCTAGCATTCAGATCTCCCATCATTACCACATTCACATTCGCTTCAAAACTCTGCAGACACTCATCAACATCATTCCAGAAAGACTCCCTCTCTTGTTCATCCCTTTCACTACCAGGCCCATATGCACTCACAAACACCACAACTCACGTTCAAATTTCGCTTTCACCCACATCAGTCTCGATGACACCTCCTTCCATTCAATCACACATTGCTGAACTTCCGGACTCACTAACAAGGCCACACCTTCTCTTGCCCTTCCTCTATCAACACCTGACAATCTTCCATTCACACTTCCAAACATAGATTCCCCCTTCCCTTTCATCTTCGTTTCACTCAAAGCTAACACATCCAACTTTCTTCTCACAAACATTCTCCCAATCTCCTCCCTTTTAGCCTCAATCGTACTACATCCACGCACATTCATAGACCCAATCTTCAGGGTACGGGGATAACTCCATCCCCCATCCCTTTCTCTGGCCTGTCTCTTTTTAGGAACTACAAATAGCCGTATCAAAAATATCTCGCCTTCTCTCCCTTCCACTTACCCCTTGCTACGTTCTCTTCCTCAGTCTTCCTTCATTCCTTTATTTTTTTTTCTCCTTTTTGACCTCTTCCTCACTTCTATGTTCCCATATATTTCTTTCCATTCCGCTCCCTCCCCTTTTCCTCGCTACCTCCCCTCCCAACTTTACTCCCTTTTATTCCCCTGATCCCACTGTCTTCTTCCTCATCCTGTTTCTTTCTTCTCCTTTGTCTCCCATCTTTCCTCTCCCTCCCCCTCCCCGAGTCTTCTTTCTCTCTGCGTTCCTACATTCTGGCCGTCTCCTGTATCTTCCTACTTCTTCATCTTCCAATTCTCTCTCCCATCCTGTATTCTCCTCCTCTTTCGTACCGCATCATCTTCAGCCACCATATTATGTCCCCTTTCCCCTTTCCTTTGCTCCCCCATTACCTCCTCCTCCCCCTCCCGCTCTTTTCATATTGCTCCCTTCCTCTTTTCTTTTTTCTCTTCTCTCTGCCTTCCTTCCTTCCTTCCTTCCTCCCCTCTCCTATATCTTCTTTCCTCTTCCCTCTTCCATCGTCCTACTTCCTCTCGTCTTCTTTCCTCTCTACCACGTCCTTCTCTTTCCCTTCTTCTCTTTTCCTCTCCCTCCATTATTTCCTTCCATTAAGTCTTCTATCTTCCTCCCTCTTTATCCATATCCATTCACACTCACTTCTTTTACCCTTTCCTCCTTTCCATTTTCCCTCAGTTTCCCCTTCCTTCCATCTCTTCTATTTTTTTTTATCTCTCTCACCTCCCTCCCTTCAACTTCTTTCTCTCCTGCTTCCCCTTTCCTCCATTCTCCTTCTCCCAGTCATTGCGTATTCATAAGCTTCTCATACAAACTGAATTTCAATATGTATAAAGTATATGAGTTATGTTTTTTGAAGATAATGTATCTTGAGAAATATTAAAAGTACATTGTTAGTACATTGTTATCCATTATGCTAGCACTCTGTCCACGTATTGATATATATATCTATATCTGTCTATCTGTATCTATCTATCTATCTATATCTATCTATATCTATATATCTGTATCTATCTATCTCTATCTATATCTATCTATCTATCTATCTATATATATATATATATATATATATATATATATATATACTGTATATATATATATATTATCATCATCATCATCATCAGCCGTTGAGGTCCACTGCAGGACCGGCCTATTCCAACAGAAGTGGGGACGATGAAGCCTATGTATCTCCACCAAGTGGCTTAGTTTGTCTGGTAGAGATTGTACTGTATATAGGGTGACAATTGCTTGTAGGTGTGGCTAGTGTTGGAGTGGCTTTGGATGTGTGTGTAGTCTATGAACCAAATGTAATCGGCCAGTGGAAGCTGACTGGGTGCAAGCATACATTGTAGTACATGACACTGCTTCAACCACAGCATCCCTTATGTCCGCCAAAGCACTACATGGCCGGAAGAACGTTCCCAAAGCTTATTACTCTGGAGGGGTGCGAACCCTCTTTCTCTCAAGTATGGAAACGCACACTCTATCACTGAACCACAGTTGCTCCATATATATATATATATATATATATATATATATATATAATCATCATCATCCGGACCTCCTTTCCCACCCTAGGGCCATAACATCACCTTGACTTAAATCTTTGAATCAAATCAAATTCTTCCCAGACCAACAAACAGTATTTATAACAGTTTGGATCCAAAATGGATTTGGTTTTAATGAGATACTTTTCTTAACATGAATTCATACATGCATAGGCTACATACATACACATAACGGTCTCGATCTCAGCAGCTACTCGTACGGCCCCGACAGCGTTAATTACAGTGACATCTATAATTACAGGATCCAACCCACAACATACTGGGATACCTAAAGTCCTGGACTATGAAAACAATAAATCTTTCATACAACAGCAACAACAATAACTGCACCAGTAACACAGCAAAGACGCCAATCCGCATCAGCAGCGATTCCTCAGGATCTTTGTGAGCTTAGGCTTAGAGAAGAAGTGGAGAGGGAGAGAAGGAAGAACGTGAAAAGGGGGATAATATATATATATATATATATATATATATATATATATATATATATATATATATATATATATATATATATATATATATATATATATATATATATATAAAGGAATGAGGAAGATGGAAGAAAGGTTTGGAAGAGACGAAGGAAAGAGAGGGAATAGAGCTGAAGGAGGGACGAAAAGAAGGAAGCACAGAATGAAGGGCAATTAGAAGATGAGAGAAAGAATGGAGGACGAAGTGACATATGTAAGGCTGGAAGAAGAAAGGAAGGGAAGAAGAAATGAATATGGATGTCCGAACAAACAAAGGCAAGAAAGCGAAGGAAAGAAATGAATACAGGAAAGGAAGGAATTGTACTGTAGACAAAATTAATTAGGTCAAGGAAGGAATGCAGGAAGTAAGCACGAAGTATAGTGTAAAAAGTGAAGCTTGGAAAGAATAGAAATAAGTACGATTACGAAGATAGAAAGGAAAAGAAGAAAGAGAAAAGCAAGAAATGAAAGACGGGCATAGGGCAGATAAAATTGAAAGAAAATACAAAGAACGGCGAGAAGAAGAGGAAAAAAGGTAAGAGAGGGAAGAAAGTCAAACGGTTGGAAATGGGAAAGTGAAGATGGAGTGAAAGACTGATGGAAAGTTGAACAGATGGAGAAGAGAATGGTAAAAATGAGAAAGAGCGGAACAGACGCAAAGATACGGAAAACAGAAATGATCAGAGAGAGAGAGAGAGAATTTACACACACACACACACACACACACACACACACACACACACACACACACACACACACACACACACACACACACACAAAACGTTACAAATAAGGACACCTATGAGGCCTGTTCCAACAGAGTACACATTTACTTCAACATACATTTCCTCCAAAGACTTCATGGACTTTCTTTGAAATAACTACGGATTCTGTTCACAAGAAAAGTATGTTACAAAAATGGAATCAGAATGTATAATTGTTAATTATGAAAATGGAAATGCAATGAATATATAATGGTCTTAAAACAACGATCATATTTAAAAAGAAGGCAATTACCCCTTTAACTGTAAGTACAATGACACCTACTTCATTTAATTCTTGTTGTCTACAGACGATCATATTAAACTCTATGGAGAAAGCTTTGAAAGTATCTATAATAATTATAGCTTTCTTTAACTCGTATATTTTTGGTATTTTCCTAAAGTATGTGAAATCATCTGCTAACAGTGAAAATGAATACAGATGGTGTCTTTTATCTCTGGGGACTAAGTTGAAATGTTTAAAAGTAATGGTCTTCAAGATGGCAAATAAATATATGCATATTGGAATTATGTGTGCAGAGATAGAACGATTTGTCCAAAAAAAAAAAAAAATGACAGATGACTAGGTGGGTGGGTTAATGCTGGACTTCATGCAAGGATTGGTATAGTATATGTGTGAATGAATAGATGAATGGAGAGATAGGTGGATAGGCGGTTAGGTACAAGGATAGATGAGGGGATGGAAAATTAATTGAGTGGCTCCATGAAGGAGTAAGCGCAAGGACAGATGCGAACTGGATGGAAAATTGAATGACTGGGTAGATGAGCGGATGGGTGGAGGACTGACAAGTTTATACTCTGAGTGGTCACATTGTACCTTTATTTCCCGGGCAGCAGTGTGTGGGATTTTCCTGGAAGGATACTTAGTGTGCCGTCCTACACCTACCAGTTCATAACTGTGATGCTGATAGGTCAAACCTTTAGGATTCCCGTCAAAAGTACCTTACGAAAATGACATACCGTGGACACTAACCTGTTATGCATTGTGAAATCATCTGGCAAAGTCAACAACTAAAGAAGTGCTAGATAGATGCGAGATCTTCTGGGCTTTACTAGAGTCAGCCATCTTGTGTGTGACTGATTGACAGGATTGCTCCTAGAGATGCTCCCTTATCTAAAAGTCAGTATCGTACTAAAGAAATTAAAAGTGATTGATTCTAAACCCTAAAAGAAAGAAATAAAAAAAAACAGGCTGAATGAATTAGTCTGACAGTGGCGGAATGGGCTGCATACCTTAATGCAAGAATTTCTCCCAAAGTTGAATAAATTATCTGATTGTAGCAAATGAAAAAAAAAAAAAAACTAATGGAGGGTTTCCGAATGATTGCTTAAAACCCTTCAGTTAATTACGAATATTTTGACTGATGTGGGAAGTACGTGAAACAATACACGGGAGAAACAGAGGGAAGTTTTTCTCCAACTAGTTTCATCATGGCTCCTTGAGGGAAGGCCATAACGGAAACTTGTTGGGAATAAACTCAATTCCGTTCACTCACGTTGTGTTTCACTTTCTTTTCAGGGTATACAGTATACAGTCTCGAAGGAAGAGAGAGAGAGAGAGAGAGAGAGAGAGAGAGAGAGAGAGAGAGAGAGACTGTCATCGTAGTCAGGGAATGAGGTTAAGGGACACAAGCATAAGCCTCGTCACTACGGAGGCTTCTTGTTTTCCTATATTCTTGCTAAAACGACACTGTTTTATTATGCTTAGGAGAGGCTTCCATATGGTGAAATCCTACAGCTTTCTTTAATTCCCACCAAACTATGTACTTCTTATCCTAACTTTTCCCAGGTTTTCGTCCTTTAAGAACTTATTTCACATAGCTCCTTGGTAGGAAAAGACAACACTGCAGCTTAACGTCATTCCCTTGGCACTTGTTCGTGACTGTCATCGTATTCGAATATAATCTATAGATATAACTAAGAAATGAAGAGGGAGAGATGGCAATTATAAGCCAAATTAAAGTAAAAAGAGTATAGTGATCCCTCTTCACTATGTTAATCTTGTCTGTCTGTTGTACGACCAATGAAGATAAAGACCGTCTTGGCGAGGAAGTATTCGTAAACGACGAGAGTTTAGGTAAAACTGACATACAGAAAATGAAACATAACCTTAAGAAAATATGGGTAAAAGAAAAAACGAGATGGGTAGGAAAAGGTAGAAAAGTAATGAAGCAAATGGAAAAATGAAAAGTAAGAAACAGTAGCTTAACGAAAACTGGATATTAAGACAAAAAAAAAAAAAAAAGTCGAGAGGAAAACGTGATGGTATAAAATCAATATGAAAATGATATCGTTGGAATGTAAACAAAATGAGTGAGTTGAAACAGTGATTCATAGGAGAAAATACTAGAGCTGTTCTGAATGCGATGGAAAATGACAGAGGGGAAAAAAGACTGAAATGAGAGCAAAAAACTCCTCTCATATCAAAAGCCCTGGCAGTAACTTGGAAAGACCATCGTTGTGAGTGGATTATTTACATGACTCCGCTATGGCGGCTCTGTGTGTGTGTGTGTGTGTGTGTGTGTGTGTGTGTGTGTGTGTGTGTGTGTGTGTGTGTGTGTGTGTCGTTTATTCTTTCCTATTTTTCTCTCAGTGATAAAGACCCGCCCGTCAATGTCACTTTTATTACGCATTGAAAAGTTCGTGACAAAGACTGATCATAATATCCACGTTCTTTATATCTTTCTAATTCTGCTTCTCTCTCATGTATTATTCTTTATCTGCGGTATGAGCTCATACAGGGGAGGATATAGTGCAGTTATCAAATGTTCATATCTTGATGATACTCGTATATCCTCTCTCCTCTACAAAGACAGCCATATCAACAGAACAAAATTACATGACTTACTCCATCCCACAAACGACTTTCTCACCAATAACCTTGTTTGACACACTGGCTGGTGGCTGATCACTTTTGCAATAAATGTTTCTATCTCATCCCTATCATAGTTTTTTTTTTTTTATTCACATTCTTTACATCTTGCTGTCCTGTATATATGATAAAAATTAGTTCATCTAAGCCCTGTTTCTAGGTTGAAAGTTGATAGAATGTAAAAACAGTGAGTCAAATCATGTTGTAAATGAAATAATAAAAAAACAGAATATTACAAAAGCTAACCTGACCTGGAAAGCTACACCCTTCCGACGTAATACTGGCATCCTTAGGACCAGACCTCAGCCCTCATTGTACCTAACCATTCCTTCTTTTTGAAATAATATTACCGTTTTTCGGAATTTCAATTTCGAATCCTTCACTCGACATTAGCATCCATTGGACATAAGGTTATTTCAGCTCGGTTCAAAATTTTGCATCCTTAATAATGATTCCATATGGTGCTGACTTTGCAGCATTCACTTGATAATTCAGGAGTGTTACCCTAACGAAGCCTGACAATCTAACCAGTCCATTAAAGAGTCGGTCTTGACTTTGTCATACTTTGGTCCTTACCTTAATATACATCGGTTCTAGTTTTTTCGTTTTTGAGATGTAGTTTTAGCTTTATTATTATTATTATTATTATTATTATTATTATTATTGTTCATGTGTTTAACATCAGGGTTTGGTAAGCTGGTTAGGGTTATCTACATTTTAAGGCTTCCCTCAGATTTGTTTCTCACAAATTTCAGTACACTCTCTTCTAATCCACAATTTTCCAAATTTCTGCCTTTTGAAATGTTTTATCCTTGAGTTATATAGCGTCTCTAACCACCTTATAATCAACTATTTGTAATATGAGTTACGAATCACCACTTCTAGCAAAATATTATAGAAAAACATTATACAACCTGCGCTGTATAAAGAAGTTTCTGGTAAATCACACATACGTTAATACTGAAGACAAAAATCCGTCATCCACTACATATGCTTGCCATCTTTGAATCGATGATGTCGACCTGCGAGAAGGCAACCCTCCAATGCCAAGGGCAGGGCGATGATAATTAAACTTGCCGGTATTTATGAGAAGCACATCATAACTTTAAAGCTCCACTCTACAGCAGGACACTATGAAACATACGAGTATATGTTTGTATGCAATAGAAATATTATCATACGTACCATAGATCTAAAGCAATATCCATATCAGTATCATAACAAGGAGTGGTGCCAAGGCACAGCAAATCCGTCTCTGGCAGTCATTTTTGTGCTGACGTATAAACACAACAGGATATCAAGTCAAAGATGTCACATATCAGATTTGGAGTGAATCGGGTGAAAATTGATGATTTTATGCCCATTTGAAATTTTAGGCCCAACCCACCTGACACTGACCTCTCTACCGCTAACTAGGGGGATAACCCCCCCTGACGTAATGAGGCATGTTATAGGATGCAGATCTGAAAGATGCACCTTTAGGTTTTGGTTTCATGTCGATATGAGGAATTTGAAAGGAATTATGGCAATTTTTTTTCTTACATTTTTTGGTCCTATAGACTGGGTCTTGGCCCAATATGGGCTCAAATTTAATCAGGTGACCAGAAGGTCATAGCCCATCATCCCTACAATTTTAGTCAAAATCGCACCAGTAGTTTTTTTTTTGGCAGAAAGTTGTTAACTGACAAAAAAACAGACAGACAAACAAATAGACAAACCGAGTGAAAACAATACCTGTCCCCGAGCCCCTCCGGTATGGGGATCGGTAATTAGTCCAAAAACAGATTTTTGTAATGCTGCTGATTGCTACGACAATAATGCTTATACCTATAACCTCCTCCTCCTCCTCACCATCACTGCCACTGCCGCCACCACCACCGCCATCACCATGAAAAGACTGTCTTGGCAACTCTGTGAAGTACGAAAACTATGAAAGCTAAACAAAAATAATGGTTAAAAAATATTTAAATAACTGTGTAATTTACTGACTGAAAAGCATCCCCCAAATCAAAAATACATCTTTGTAAATGTGTTGACATGACCTCCCCTCCCGCTCCCCCCAGTAAAAATCAAAATCAAAGAAAGCAATATCCGCCCTCACCAACTGATTTCAGGGTTAAATTTTGTACTTTTCATTATGAAATTAACTTTCAAGCCATTGCTCTAAAAACAGTATTACTCCATTCCTGCTTGACCCTTAGCCTTCAGCCAACTTTGATCCAAATCAAACTGTGTGTGTTGAATATTACCAACTATATCTGTGTAGTTTATTTTTCCCCCAGTGCTTCTTCAGAACCAAGCTTACTTGACTCCATATCCACACAGTCCACTAACCTTAACATCACTCATAGCGCTGTTACCGTTTTGGGTAATTTTAATGCTCATTATGTAGAATGGTTACTGCATTCTGCCCGGACTGATGATGCTGGTCTAGAGTGTGAGCTGTTTGCAGAATCATTTAATCTTAAGCAATTGGTAAGACAACTAACCAGAATACCAGATAATCCTGACCATAATGCCTTATCTCTTGGATCTCTTCCTGACGGACAATCCAGATGAATACAGGATAAAAGTATTGTCATCACTTGGATCCTTTGACCACAATCTCATTCATGCCTCACTAGTCAGTTCCCCCAAACTTCGTTCTGAACCCGTCCGGGTGATCAGACAGCACTTTGATAGGGCAGACTGGGATGGATTTAGAAATTATCTTGCTGATATTCCATTGCAGTCTTTCTTCTTCAGTGACGTCAGTTCTACTACCCAGTCTCACGTTGATGACTTAGTACTGTCTGGTATGAAATTGTTCATACCAAGACAACATTTCACTAAAAGATTAGATTATCCCAAATGGTTTGATAGCAATTGTGCCAGAGCAAAGACCCAAGAGTCATTAGCATATAACTTTTATTTAGAATGAAAAATATCTGAATTCCTTAGTCAATTTAAAATTGCTAGAAACCATGCAAAAGCAATACTAAATGTCACCAACTGAAACTTTCTTAATAACCAAGCTTCTAAATTATTAAGCAATCCTAATGACAATTGAATATTCTAGTCAACTCTTAATTCTTTCAGTAATAACTTTAACAAGTCATCACAGAGTCCCCCAATAAAATCTTCACCTGGTAACATTATAAATGTCGCTTGTGGTAAAGCGAACATCCTTGCCAATATGTTTGCCAGTAATTCTACTTTAAAGGAAGTCAATAAAGGAAGTCAACCAGAACCTCCCAGTACTAGAGCTTGACTCTCCCGAAATTGCTCTACTTAAGATACTGACTACATATGTAAAATCCATTCTAGACAATTTACCAACCAACACAGCTCCAGGTCCAGATGGAATTCCTCCAATTGTTTTGAAATAGTATTCCCAATAACTTGCTTCATTTCTAACCAAATTATTCCGACTCTTTATATGTACTTCTTCATCCCCTGATTCTTGGAAAGAAGCCAATATCCACCGAATTCTGAAGAAAGGAAGTTCCTTTGACCGCTCTGATTACAGACCAATAGCTATCACGTCTTCTCTTGGTAAAGTATTTGAAATCGTAATTGATAAGCACATAGTTAAAAATCTTGAATCCAACAACCAAATTAGTGACAGACAGTATGGTTTTTGCCACGAGAGGTTCACTATTGATATACTAGATCCTCTGACTCAGATCATCCATCAGTCAATTGACCAACGTGGAGAAACTTATGCAATAGCCCTAGATGCTTTTAACAAAGTGTGGCACGGTTCCTGGCTATCCAAATCCAAACTCCCTTGCTATGGCCTATCCCTTGTTTTTTTTTTTTTCCTGTGGTTTCTTTATATCTCAGTGACAGAAAGATAAAAGTTAAAGTAGATGATACATATCCAATGCCCACTCAATTAATGCCGGCGTGCCTCAAGGATGTGTACTGGCTCCAATCATATTCCTTATTCCTGTTAATGATCTCTTATCCATCAACCACAATCCCATTCATTCATATGCAGATGACTTAACATATCACAGTTCATTCACACTTAAACACCTATTCACAAAGTTCAGTATCTCTAACTCACAACTCAGTACAGCAATTTCAATAAATCAAGACTTATCTAAAATCACTGCATGGGGATAAATAAATAAAAAAAAAACATTGTTTTATTTAATGCTTATAAAACCAAATATGTACAGTTTACTAATGGACAGATAGTGGCTGACTCCTATATTACCTTCACTGCTACTAATATTCCTATTCCTAAAAGTACTGAATTTCTCAGTGTTTCACTTAACCCGCCCCGTCCCGACGACGTATGGGTACGTCACCACGATTTGCATTTGCCAGTCCCGGCGACGTACCAGTACGTCGTGCAATTGCAAGGTACCTAATTTGCACAATTTTCAATTTTCGCACGTGATTTTTCGTATGTATACACGGGACACCTTCCTCTATTCCTGTACAAGATACCAAGCAGGGACAATGCCTTACACTGCATAACCTCCCCCCTCCCCCCCTCACGCCATTGTCTTGGCAAAGGACCTGTTACCAGTGACCTGGCTAGTAAAGTTATTCAGGGCCAGAGTGATTCCCCAATCGATGACAATGTGGAGGACAATGTTTACATAGCATTAGAAGAAGAAACAGCCAGAAATAATGATCAGGTAGTGTGGCAAAAATAGGTCAGGTATGGTGATTAGTTAGTGAGTGAAACAATGCTTATAATGCCTTTATTACTGCTTGAAAACCAATATACTGTCATACTACATATACATTCGTACCAAGTAAATAAATAAATACCATTTATGAGTGGATAAAATAGTTACCCTCCCATAGAACTCGTTTTCTTTGGTGCCAGCATGTTAGAAAACTCACTCAGGTAAGGAGGAACTCCTACCTGGATTGGGCACTTTAAACCTCAGGTGAGCGATTTCTCTATGAATTTTCGATGTTTCTCACCAAAAGCGAAGGTTTTAGCCAAAAAAAAAAAATTCGAAAATACCTCGGGACTGGGGGATGTCGGAGGTGCGGAAAACCTCGGGACGTGACGGGTTAATGGTCTCAGCTGGACCTTTCATGTTAGATATCTTGCTAAAACCACTTCAGGGAAACTTGGATTATTGTTCGGAGTCCGTAACTTCTTCACTGACGAGCAGCTGGCTATAACTTACGTCATGTGCACACTCAGCTGGAAAACTGCTCAGTCTTTTGGAATGGATGTGGAGAGGTTGCAGGAAAACAAGCTGACAAAAATCAGAATAAAGATGTTAGAATTATTTATAACCCTCAGAATTATTAATAATCCCACTATTACAAATGAACTACCTCCACTACAAGCCAAACAGCATGTTGCCTCCCTTGCATTATTTTATATACTTTTCTGGCAAAAGCTCAAACGAGGTTGCATCCACTGTGCCACTTCTCTATGCCTTCCTCCGTGCTACATGGGCATCTGGTAGCGCTAATGACTGGACTGTCACATTGCCATATTGCAAATCTGATTTTTTTTATTCCCCAAACTGCATGTTCTTTAGAACTAGCTTCCCCAGAACGCTTTGCCCTCGGACTTTAACTTACGGCTGTTCAAGTCCAGTTGATACCGATTTCTTATGAATGGAAGACACCAGTAATGTGGTGTACGGTATGGATTTTTTAAAATTCATTCGTTATTCCTTCCTCTGTTCTATTATTTAAAAAAAAAAAAAAAAAAAAAATTGGAGTATTATTCTCATATTTGGTCTAAATCAGATAAAGCTTTTGAGAAGCCCTTGCTGAGTGGCCTTGACCTTTCACCTGTTTTTCTCAGAAACAGTAGGTCATCTTGGCTGACCTTTATCACTTCGCTAATGTTTGTTCAGAGTCAGATCAAAACTGTTTTGGTTGTTTTGTTCACATAAAGACATAAATGGGTTAAACTTTGACCTTGCCTTGTGGCCCTAACCACTAACCAATTGTTCTTAAAATCGAACCCATTCATTCTTTCCATACCATAATTTTTCCATTAAGTGTAGGCTAGGTTGGGTAGAAACTTATGAACTGACTTTGCCAAGTGATCATGGCCATTGACTTTTCCTTGTGATCTTGACGTATGACTATTTCATTTCATCCTTGATCTTTGCGGAGCACTGAGCCTTTCCACAATGTTCCATCAAAGTTTTAAAAAATAATTTAAATTTGAGTTTTTGTAAAGTTTGGTCCCAGGTAGAAAGAAACTTTTTTCGATATTTGTTCACACAAGACACATGGGTCAAAAAAAACCATTCCCAGTATCTTTCACCTTTAATTTTTCTCAGAGTCGAACTCATTCTCTCTTGAATTACCTTCAACCCTCCCATTGTAGTTGGTTTAAACAAAACAAAAAAAAATTTTTAAGATGACTTTGCTAGTCAAAACCACCTATTCCTGTGACTCTGACGTTTGATCTATTAAAAAAAAAAGAAAAGTCAACCCCTCAGTTGACACTCAAAGATTCTCAAAAATTCGGTTAAAATCCGATTAGAACCAAGTAATTTTGTCCACCGTGACAAAGAAACAGAAAGACACACGCCAATCAAAACAATATCCCGCTCTCGCTGTCGCAAGCGCAGGTCTGAATATGCGTGACTTGCAGCGCACTGACTGTGATGAACTTTCATATCGTAATTTCAGTTTTTTTTCAGCTTCTAAATAAGGTGGGTGGTATTACGGTAAGTAATGCGATCCAACGTATGTTAGGAATATACTTTTCATTTTACATTTGTTTTAAAGATGACGCCACTAATAACACTGGACTTCCCATTCCGTAACATGCAAGGCAACTAAATGAGGTGGACTCAGAGCCATGCCAGCGACCCTTTTTACAAGGCGACATCGCCATCACCACAGGGTGTGTAATGCAAACCAAAGGAAGGATGCATCGTGCCACTTCGTTTCTGCAATGGTTATAAAGCCACATTGAAAAAAAATAATATAAATGAATGCGCTGTATCCACTTTGTGCAAGCAGGCGAAACTGGAACGATGAGAGTGATAGAAAACTTTGATGAGAGAGAGAGAGAGAGAGAGAGAGAGAGAGAGAGAGAGAGAGAGAGAGAGACAGACAGACAGACAGACAGAGAGAGAGAGAGAGAGAGAACACGTTCTTCTCTTTTCACTGTGGAAAGAAGATGGTATATGACACCGCTTTATTCTTATAGTTAATATATAGAAAACGTCAAAGAACTTTGCTTTCTGCACTCCATGTAAACATGATGATGATGATGATGATGATGATTTAGGAACGACTAACATGAAATTTCCTACATTCACAGGCCACAGAGACCTAAGGTTCCTAGGGGTTAATCCCTTTTAACACTAGTAACAATACTTACACCTTAGTCACAAAAACATACAAGAGATGGACAGTACAGCAGAAGGTTTGACGTCTTACATTGTGGGGTACATTAGGAAAAAACGAGCAGCTGCACCTTCCAGCATTTAACTGTTGAACAATATTTAGTAGGACCAGTACAAACCATTATGGAAAAGGAAAGGTAAAGACTGAAAATATATATCATAGTATTACGTGTTTAAACTATGCAGGGACCTCTTCCATCGGAGCCATGATAATGATGATGACATTTTCTGTTAGAGAGAGAGAGAGAGAGAGAAATTTTCAGTGTTTGTTTACATATACATTTTACGTTTTTATGGAAAAGGACTGTAAGTTGTAACACGACTAATTAATAAATTTTTGGAGCTCCAGGCGTGCGTGTGTTGGGACAGCCAAACACTAGATACGGTTACTAATCTACACCATGCTGAAGCGGGGCATGAATTTACAAAATGGGTAAACAATTGGCAGTCCATCAAACCGATCAACAGATATTATTTAGAACACCAAAAAGTGAGTCAGGTGAGTCAGGTGCGATATCTCATGAAACGCTTATGTTAGAAAGCCTTTTTTTTTTTTTTTTTTTTTTTTTTTTATGCGATATAGCCTCATCGTGGGAGCAGTGCAGGCAGGAATATGGCTCCAATCGGTTGATTATACTCTGAGGTCGTCTGGGATTTTAAAAATGGGACTTTTCCAGATATTCCGGATTATGCTTAATTTTCCATGAAGGATTATAGCTAGTGTCACAAAACTTGGTGAACTTATAGTCTATGATGACCTAAGGTGACATGCACAAGATCAGTGACCTTGACCTCGCCTGCAGTAAAATGTAAGACATTCCTGGTTATTCAAGATATCACCTAATTTTCCATGAAAAATTAAAGGTAATACCACCAAACTTGGTGGACTTATAGACTGCCATGATCTAAGATGACATTTACTAGATCAATGACTTTGATCTTACCTGTGGTAAAAAAAAAATTGGGATTTTTGTAAATATTTCGGATTTCACCTAATTTTCCATGGGTTAAAGCTACACACACCAAATATATTGCATTTATTGACCTTGATGACCTAAGTTGGTATGTACAAAATCAGTGACCTTGACATCAAGGTCCCTTTATAGCTCGGTTTCTAGTTGGCAGTGGCTGTGGGATTTTATTTTTTTATCAAAATGTCCTTGGACAATTTTACTTTGTTCTAGTTACTTCTACTACTACTACTACTACTACTACTAGTACTACTACTACTATTAGTACTACTACTACTACTACTACTACTACTACTACTACTACTACTATTATTATTATTATTATTATTATTATTATTATTATTATTATTATCTTATTTCCTTGGCTGTTTATAGTAATTTTTTTTTGTTCTATAGTTTGACTGGATATTATTTTATATATATTCAGGGTGCTGCGGTAGGAAAAGGCCTAACTGTGATAAATGATAAATGAGGGATTTCTACGCAAACAAGCAAACAAAAAGGCAATATCAACATGAAGTTAAATGTCTACCATAACCCTAGAGGCAAATACTGATGTTCTTATAGGCGCATTATGAGGGTGACCATTTTCACCCAAAAAGTCATCAGTAATTGTAGCTCTATAATGCGTAAAAATTGCACACATGCTGATATATAATTGTGTAGTTAGAATATCCTCGTATTTTTTTTTTTTCCAAAGTTATACTCTTTCCTCCCGGGACACCCTATATCATGGCAGATCTTCTCATAATGTTAGGTACTATTTATCTTGGCAACCACAAGGTTATGGACCAGTATTATTTTGGACTGTATTTAGATCACATATACAGATTATTTTGTCCTTCCCACTTTCCACTTAAATAGTTGTAGGTAACACAAGGCTAAGCACTAGTATTATTTTGTATGGAATGTAGATCGCCTATATACTCATAGATTATATTTTCAATCCCACTTTCACTTAAACAGTTGTAGGTAGGCTTCAGTACAAGAAATAGAGGACAGAGAAATAGGAAATCAATCCGTAAAGTGCTAGGTGAATGGGCTGCAATCATTTATACACCACTGAAACCTTCAGAATTTGCCAAGACGGCATGATTCCTCGTTAATGGAAGGATTTCATTTTTATCGCCCCCCCCCCCAGGAGGTGGAGCGATAGTGTTTTTGCCAGCATCTGTGTCTCTCTCGGTGTGTGTGTGTGTGTGTGTGTGTGTGTGTGTGTGTGTGTGTGTGTGTGTGTGTGTGTGTGTATTCCCATTATATCTCATGAACGGCTTGAGCTATCAACATGAAACCTTCAGGGTATCAGGATATGTCAAAAATCTTGGCCGAGTACGATAAAGTGCACTCGGGGTCAAGGTCAAGGCCACCAAAATGGCTGCCAAAGGTCAACTAGTTTTTATCGCCTGCCTTTAGCACCAGTATATCTCATGAACGACTTGAGCTATCAACATGAAACCCTCAGGGTATCAAGATTTGGAGTTCAAAAATAGGCACTCGTGGTCAAAGGTCAAGGTCAGCAAAGTGGCTACCAAAGATTGAGTTGTTTTTATCGCCTGCCTTAGCACCATCATATCTCATAAACGGCATGACTACCAACATGAAACCTTCAGGGTATCTAGATAATGCCAAAATATTGGACAAGTTCGAAAATCGGCACTAGGGGCCAAGGGTAAGGTCACAAAATGGCTGCCAAAGGTCAATTATTTCTTATCGCCCGCCTTTAGCACCATTATGTCTCATGAACGGCTTGAGCAATCAACATGAAGCCTTCAGGGTATAGCCAAAATCACTGACTTGGCCAACTGTATATTCTGTCGGGCGATTAGCATTCGGCACCCGAATGCTTTTCTTTCATTTTTATAGATTCGGATTTTTCTAAGATATTAATAGGCTAGTAAGTGAACCTCTAAGTCAAGAATTCTTAAACCTTTACAACCAGTGATTCACTCTGTAAGTTGTTCAGTATGCTCATGTATGACGTAGTCATTTTTTTGTTTTTTGTTGGAACAAGCAAATGAGAACGCTATGGTACATTCCACAAAGAGTAGAAAACAGCACAAAACTAATTTTTTTTCGGAATCAGTTAAAACTACAGCGGACCCATATACATCACTGGAAAGCTTGTGAAAAGTAACAGTTGTTTGTTAACTTTACTCAATATTTCCCGTCATACTAATGGATGGAAATAACGCCAGACAGAACACAAAAAAATCTATTATCTTGGAATTTATTTTCTTACAATGTGTCATCATAATATTGAAAAGAACCAATAAACGCCAAATTCAGCACAAACACTAAGTCATGTGTGTAGCTCGCTGTGCTTTGAAATGAGGATCCAAAATCTCTAAAGTGAAAACATGCACGTTGCTATGTAAGATGGATCATTTCAAGGTGTGCATTAATATCCGGCAAATGCGATGGCCTTCACATTAGTACGTTTGTTCGTTCAGTCACGTTCCACATTGTCAAGAGTGGGCACCTGTGGCATAATTAATCTTTCCTAGCAGACTATTTTAATTAGTAGAAGAGAACAAGCCAGTAATGAAATAATATCAGATTTTATCTAACTCCTCCAGTTAGAAAAGTTTCTCTGGAGCTTAATATAATAATCTAGGGATGGCAACAGATGAGTAAAACGTACCGAAGCAGCAAACTGTTTATCAATCTCTCCTTGGAGTCCTCTTCGTCCAAGTATTACTTTAGATGCAGCGTTTCTTATCAGAGGAAATAAATCATCGCAACATGCCCCGGACAACAATTGCTCTTCATGTTATCTCAAACAGGATTCCCACTTTTTTTTTTTTTTTTTTTTTTTTTTAATGTGTCCGACTCTGGGCATAGGCTTCACAGCCTGCTATCAAGGCCCAGCAGTCCTCCTACATACCATACACCTCTACTTGCAACAATATACCTGACGCAGCTTAACAAAACTTTTTCTGTTTGTTTCCTACAATAGAATCATTAACTGAAAACGATTATCTGTCTATTGCCAAACGCCTTAATCCCGTAAGGGGTGGCCTCAAACAAATCGCCTCCATGTCGCCCCGTCCCCCGCCATTTCATTGTCCCGTTTCCAGTTCACACACCCCTCTCTCATATACCTCTCCACTCCAACCCTCCTTCTCATCCTTGGCGTCACCCTCTCTCTTCCCCCTTCCACTCCACCTCACTCACATATATTCTCCTTGTTAGTCTCTCGCACTTCATCCTCTCCATATGTCCATACCGCCTCAGTGTATTTCTCCCAATGCGTTCTATTACATCCACATCCACACCACAACGATCCCTCACATCCTCATTTGTCAGTCTGTCTCTCTATATACCTCCACATGCTTGTCTCAAATATCTAATTCCCACTGCTCTCATTTTTGACTTGTATCCCTCTAACAAGGTTCAACCTTCACTTACATACGTTAGAGTTGGTATCACAATACTGTCATTCCGTGACTTGTTTACTTCCATGCTCTCTTCCCTGGTCTTATCACTGCTTTCAGAGAACAAGCAACTTTTCTTCCTTGTTGTACCCTTTCAAGCACTTCACCCACCAAACTTCCATCCTTACTCATCACACTACCCAGGTACTTAAATGCACTCACATTTTCCATTTCCTCCTCATCCAACCTCACTGTACATCCAGTGACTTCATTTATCTCAAAGAACATAATTTTACTCTTCCTAACATTCACTGATAATAACAATGATACAAAATAGTCATTATAGACTAGATTTGATAGCATTTATGTAAACAGAAATAAGTAAACATATGAATGTTCACGAAAGGGTAATAAAATTACTTGAAAGTACTGAGAAAATAATCCAGCCACAGTAAAAACAAATTTGTCACATTTGGCTACTCCGTGCAGTCAGTAGAACGGATGAAAATTTGAATGCTAGAAAAAATATAGAAAATATAATTTTCAGTAAAATGCATAATTGATCCTATCACCAGACTTCAGCAGGCTATGCTGGTACAAATTTTAACACCAAACCAAAGTGCATGTCAATTAGCTTATTGCAAAAATGTCTTTGTAACAAACCATCATGTAACTCAGGGTAGCTCCTACGTAACCCACAGTTTGCTCTAAACTAGCCACCTGAAGCTAACCGAGGTGGTGGCCGGTATTCATGAAAAGGCATTAGTGGCTGCCCAGTGACATGCGAGGGTGCTTGAAGTCATCTGTTGTGCGTGGGTGGAATGCAGAACTTTGGACCACGGACTCCCTATTGTACGTCCAAACTAAAGTAAATAATAAAAGTAGCACTTTCAGCAAAAGAAGAACGCTGGGAGATGATAAAGAAGACAAGACTGTGCCTTAGCTTGGTGCCACCATAGTAGCAGAATTTTTGAGAGTAACAAATGGAATCATATCAGGACCTTGTGCCTTACTATACTTTGTTATTAGGTTACCCACACCTGCGACTTCAGTATGAAGTTGCGACTGCATAAAGTTTGATTAGCCATAGGTAGGAACAAGTGTCCTTGGTTCAGTCATATTGATTCTCCAGCCTGACTGACTTGGTCATCAGCTGAGCAGAACTGAATTATCGATATTCGTCATCGAAGAACAATATTGCTGTTGTTCTAAGGCCAGAACTGGCAGAAAGAACATTTTTGTTTAAGAAGCTTGAAAGATTAAGCGAGCAGTCAAACGGAAAAGGAAAGGTAATACCAACCACACAGTAGCCTAGAAAGGATTCAAGGCAAGGTGCAAAATTAGTTTTAAAATGGAACCCGACAACCTGCCAGCAGGGAGGGTAATGCTTGTCCTCATGGCAGGTTTATGGTACCAAGAGGATGGCTTATGTGTTGGGGATCTCACGCCTCACAACCAAAGTTAATGTACTGCATATTTATGTTTCCGCCCACCTTTGGTGGAGGAGGCATTAAGTGATTGGTCTGTTTGTCAGTGCATGCGTGGGTGCGTGCATGCATTGGTGCACGAGTGCATCTGTAACACTTTTTTGGGTGTAATACATCCACCAAACTTCTGCAAGTGATGTAGTATGAGAAGGTGATAAACTTACTACGTTAACGAGGTCAAGGATCAAAAGTCAAGGTTATATGGAATCGACACCATTTATCCTTGTTGGCGCGATATGTTTTGAACCCCCAGATGGATTTCGACCAAACTTTTGTTAGTGATACAGTATGAAGGGATGATGAACTGATAAGGTCAGCAAGGTCAATGGGTCAAAGGTCATTTGACTTAGTTTATCCCTATGGGCTCAACTTCTCCTGAACCCCTTGACAGATTTCAGCCAAACTTTTATGTGAAACAGTAAGAAGGGACGATGAACTGATTAGGTCAGCAAGGTCTTGGGGTCAAAGGTGAAGATCATATCGATGTGGGCATAAAATCTCCTGAACTCCTGGACGGATTTTTACCAAACTTTTGTCAGTAATACACCATGAAGAGAGGGACGATGAACTGATTAAGGTCAGCAAGGTCATGGGGTCAAAGGCCAAGGTTATAATGAGGTCAGTTTAGTTCAGCTAGTCTCATTTCACTCTACAATCAACCCTGTCATGGAAATTGCATGGCGGGTCCATGCGCAAGGCTTGGCAGAGGTATACCTAGCAACACTTTGTCATCAGCTCGGGCCCGAATTCTTGGCATTTCCTTTGTCATGATTTCAAAATGCCGTAAGTTGTTCAGTTGGAAAACCCATACCCACATATGGAAATTAATCAGAAGCTATTGTACAGTATGGTACCATCTCAATAAACTACCGCAAAATGCCCCGAGGTCACAACACCTATCCTGCCATGCTAAGTTGGAGTCAGGGTCATTTAGGGTGAAAGGAAATTGGGTTAAATGAAGTTTTAAGACTCCATAATAGTGCTATTACCAAAAAAAATGGCAGTTACTGAAATTTAAAACTTAAAAATTTGATCGACCTTGAGTTTGTCCTTTGAAGGTCATTCAAGGTGACTGCGTCAACAAAATCCCCATATACAGGGTGTCCCGGGAGTTAAGTCCAAAACTTTGGGAAATTATTGATGAGGGAATTCTAAGCAAAAATGTTTTATGAACATGTGTCCAAATCTCAACCGTTACGGAACTAAAATTTCTGTTGACCTTTTGGAGGAGACCATTTTCCCCCAGAAGGTCATCAATAATTGTAGCTCCGTAACGGTTGAAATTTGGACACATGTTCTTATAACATTGCTTTGCTTAGAATTCCCTCATCTATTATTTCCCAAAGTTTTGGACTTATCTCCCGGGACACCCTGTACGACTTTCTATCAGTGATTAATAGTAACCATGTGCCTATCTCTCACCTTTTTGAAGGAGTAAATCATTGCTTTTTCAGATAGCGATGGAGTCAAAATTTGGTCCATTTAACTTTACCGCGTTCAGTGTGATATTTTCCTTTCGGTTTTGTGCTTGATAACACTAGGAGATTTTTTTTTTCCCTAGCGTAGGGGAGACCTCTCCGAAAGAAGCGCTTATACACTATCTTCAATCAGTTCTTTAGAATGATTACAAGGATAGTATTTTCCCACGACCTGACGATTTTATTCAGCATTGGCAACACCTTTTCGAGTGGTTGCTTCTTTTTACTCTTTTATGATTTAATTCAAGCTACTTCTGAACGATTATATTCAGGTTTGGAGAGACTTCTTACAGTGGAGAGTTAAGTGGAGGCGATATCTAAACACTCCGACTCAAAAAGTTTCCCCAAATATAGGCAAAGTGTTTCTGGGATAGCAAACATACAGTGAAAAACACATCACCTGACTGACAAAATTAACTCCATTCTTGTTTCCACCATACGATATTTTTTATCTTAAAGGAGACTGTTGTAGTGAAGAGGTTAAATCGGGACAGGATGAAACTCGGGACCAACTGATTTATAACCGATGTTCTTACCACTGCACAATATTTCTTCGTCTCCAGATTGTTATCCATTCTCTTCGTTTTGCTCCTAGGCCATTTTCTCATTGACTACACTCCTTCAACCCGATGACGTACTTTTTACTTTATATGTAGAGTTTGGTGCTAGAGAGAGAGAGACGCCCTCACGTGGTGGCACTGATATGACCGGGCGGTGGACCTGCCTGGTTACACAAGTCTCTCGACTTCCTCCCTGTTCCTTGAAAGAGGATGGTGGATAACAGGAAAAGGTCAGCTTAAGCCCAGATGAACCCGGGGTTGCAGCTACGCCTACTACTATACTTGGTACTTATATTTTCTTTCACTTTTGAGAGGACCACAAGCTGTAAAGTTATTTATGAAGATTGTTACTAACCCCTCCAGTTGGAAAAGATGTTCTAACCCCTCAAGCTCGAGAAAGTGTATAACGTGTAATATATAACCCCTTTTGCTTGAAAAGTGTAAACGGTGTCCTAACCCTTATAGCTTGGTTAAATGAAAAAAAAAAAAAAAAGGATAATAATAAAAAAGTGTTCAAACCCTTCTAGCTCGAAAAGTGTAAGAAGTGTCCTAACCCCTCTAGCTCGAAAAAAAATGCCCTGACGGGACGAAGGTCAACAGAAGTTAACAGGAATAAAATGGATAATGCGTCATGGGATTGAAGAGGATGATCCTTTTATTCTCATGCCGTATTATCCATTTTCCTTGCAACAATCAGGCGATTTTTTTAAAGTGTGGAGAGAATATTCGACCACTGGTGGTACGGGTAGCTCATAAACCTCTTCAGAGAGAGAGAGAGAGAGAGAGAGAGAGAGGACTGACGGACGAGGGTAGAGGGGTTAGTGAAAAAATCTGACGCTAATTCCAGCAAGATGAAATGTTCGTCCTTAAGCTGAAGGGATTAGTTGATTTCTTAATGTTTCTTCTTCAGCAATTTAGTTTGACAATGACACATTTTACATAATCAGCAAACCATGTAATCTTTAAACAGCCGATCAATATAAAATATATCTCGCGGAATACAACTATGAAAAAAAAAAATCTTAGCGTTTATATGTCACGTTAGAATTCTCTTGCACGCTTCGTGGGGAAAATATATTAATCCAACAATAATATCAATAATACTCAAGAATATATCAAGATACAATGAAACATATGAGAAAGTACTATCAAAGTGCGGTACCATATAGGACCCCTCCTAAAATAAAGTATGATAGGGACCCTAGTTACAATGAAGAACTTCTGTAAAAATCCTTAGTGTGTGATTGATTGACCGGGCCGAGCCTAGAGATGTTCCCTTATCGCAAAGGAAACTATGGTAAAGAATTTGGTTAGTTGACTGAAACTCTAGTGGCTGGACATCTTATCTCCCATTACCTAAATTATTTACTCTCTCTCTCTCTCTCTCTCTCTCTCTCTCTCTCTCTCTCTCTCTCTCTCTCTCTCTCTCACACACACACACACACACACACACACACACACACACACACACACACACACACACACACACGCACGCACACACACACACACACACACACACACACACACACACACACACACACACACACACACACGCGCACACACACGCGCACACACACGCGCACACACACGCGCGCACACACACACACACACACACACACACACACACACACACACACACACACACACACACACACACACACACACACCTTCCGCTCCTATTCTACATTATTTTGTTCTATCTCGGTCTTTCTCGTCCTCTCTCAGCCCTCTTCTCTAATCACTTTTCCTTCTTCCATACCCCTCTCTCTCTCTCTCTCTCTCTCTCTCTCTCTCTCTCTCTCTCTCTCTCTCTCTCTCTCTCTCTCTCTCGCCTACCCTTCTCCCTCCTTTCGCCCTCCTTTCTTACCTCCATTTGTCACTGCCTTCCTTTCTTCGACCCATTTTTCTCCTCCCTCTCCCCTCCCCTCCCTTCCTTCACCATATTTCTCTCCATGCCTCCTTTTTCTGTCCATATTTTCCCACAGTCCCTCCACTCCTATCAACATCTTCTCTTCCATTTATCTTCTCCCTTCCTCCTATCTTCATTACTTTAATCACCGAGGATGAGATGGAGGGATGGAATGGAGAGGTATATGAGGGGGGGGGGTGAGTTAGGGGGAGAGTAGTGAAATGGCGAGGGACAGGGCGACGTGGGGGCAACTTGTTTGTGACCACTTCTTACAGAATTGAGGAGTCTGGCAAAAAATAGATAGACTTTTCTCTTCCTCCTCCCTCTTTCCCCATTTCATCTGCATATTCTCATACCTTGTATATATAGTCTCTTTCTCTCTTTCCTCTCTGTGTGTTCTCTCTCCCTTTCTTCTCTACTTATTTCTCACCCTTTCTCCTACCTCTCTCCCAGTTATCTCTTCCCCCTTATATTCTCTTCCTTCCCCCTGTCCTTCTTCATATTATTTTCCTTTCCCTCCTCTCTCTCCTTACGCTTTCCAGATCCTCTCCCCCTCCCTCATTTGGCTCTCCATTTTCTTGGTCAGGGTAGTTCAGTGTTAGAGGGCCTGACTAGAGACCGAAGGGTCGAGAGTTCTCTCCCGCCCGGGTAGCTGCCCTGCTGGGTGATGTAGCTCTCTCGTCACCTGGTGGGGCTATATGGTCTTCATGGCCTAGCTCGAGGGATTTCATTTCTCAGTTTTTCTCCGTTTTCTTTGTGCTTCCTTCTTGTTATTTTTTATTACCTCACCCAGAACGGAGTCGGACGATGTACAATTTTTGGTCGAGTTTGTTTTCTTCTTTGTTTCTTGTCTTAGCCTCATTAAGGGAAAACGACTGAATGAAATTGCATGAAATTTTCAGGATATGTCGACAGTGGTCCCAAACTTAAGTGATGAAATCTTGGAGGTAAGCGAGTAACTCTGAAAGGTCGAACACAAGGTCATGGAAATTCATGGGGCTGTAACTCGAAACTGGTTGCAGATAGATATTTACTATTATCAACATAGAGGAAGTCTCTTATGGGCTTTTTATTGGTACCATGACCTTTGACCTTAAAATGTCCTTGAAAAGTCAGCTCAAGGTCACGGATATTCAGGTTGTTATCACTAAACTGGTTGAAGATAATAGAGATATTTACCAATATCAGGATATAGGAAGTCACATATGGGCTTTCATTTGGCACCCTAACCTTTGACATTGAGTAACCTTGAAAGGAAAAACTTAAGATCACGAATTTTCAGAGGGTTTTTACTTGAAAACTGCTGAAAATAAAGAGATATTTACTATCATCAACATTCAGGAAGTCTTGTATGGCCTTTCTTTTGGTACCATGAAGTTTGACCTTCAAAGGTCAAACACAATGTTACGGATTTCCACAGTGTAATAAGTTGAAGACGGTGGAATCCATTTAATCTGCGCCATTACCTTACACTTTGTTTATTAACACTAAATGGCAGTTTCGATTCAGAATTTAACAGCAGTATAATAACTGCTGTTGGGCGGGGTTTGTTGTGCCTGGCACCGATTTTTCTCTTTCTTTATCTACTGTACCATCTTCCTCTTCTCCCATGTCATCTCTCTCTCTCTCTCTCTCTCTCTCTCTCTCTCTCTCTCTCTCTCTCTCTCTCTCTCTCTCTCTCTCTCTCACACACACACACACACACACACATTCTGTCTCCCTATCTCCTTTCCTTCCCATTATTCCCTTCCTTGGTGTCTTCCCTTTCCTTCCTCACCTCCGGCAGTATTCTCCATTCCTCGTTTCACACACAATATTTTTCTTCTTCTATCCCTCTCTCTCCCCATATTCTGGCGCCCTCTTTACTCTCCTTGCATATCTCACTCACCTCCTTTCCTCCCACTTTCTGCCTACCTACATATCTCCAAGTTTTATTACTTACTTTCTCTCCAAATTTATTGAGTCTCTTTCTGTCTGTCTGTCTGTCTGTCTGTCTGTCTGTCTGTCTGTCTGTCTCTCTCTCTCTCTCTCTCTGTCTGTCTGTCTGTCTGTCTGTCTGTCTCTCTCTCTCTCTCTCTCTCTCTCTCTCTCTCTCTCTCTCTCTCTCTCTCTCTCTCTCTCGTGTCCTTATTTCCTTCTCTCTCCACCAGTTTCTTTAGCGTCCTCTTTCTCTCTCTCTCTCTCTCTCTCTCTCTCTCTTGTCCTAATTTCCTTCTCTCTCACCAGTTTCTTTAGCGTCCGCATCTCTCACTCCATATTGTATTTATTTGCACGTATTATTTCTCTTTTCTTCTCATCTTCCTCCAGATTTTCCGTCCCCTCCCCCTTCTCCCTTACATATTTTCTCTCCCTCCTTCCTCTCCTCATATCCTCCCTTCTGTCATCACCCTTTTCGTGTCTCCTTCCTTCGCCCTGAATTTTGTTTCTGTGTTTCTTTTTCCCAAATTATTCCTTGACACTATTAACCTCTTCTGTCTCTTCCTGTGTGTCTTTTTTCTTTTCCTTTCTCCTTTCTATAATTTTATTTTTTTAATTTTCCATTCCATATTCCCATTCTCTCTCTCTCTCTCTCTCTCTCTCTCTCTCTCTCTCTCTCTCTCTCTCTCTCTCCATTTGTTCATGTCTCCTTCTTTCTCCCTCCCTTCCACTCTTTTGTTCATTTTTTCCTGCCCGTATAGATTTCTCCTTCCTCCTTTTCCTCTTCTTTCTTCTCTCCTACTCATCCAATCTCTCCCTTTTTCTGTTCCTTCCCGCCCCCCTTTTGTCTCCCCTTTCTTCATCATTATCTCTTGTCTCTTCTCTGATTTCAGTCCCCCCTCCACCATCCTTCATCACCTTTTGGCGTACTTTTTTTCTCGTCCCTCCCTTCTTATTGTCATTCCATTCTTCCTCACATCTTATTCCTTTTTCCAATCCCTCCCGCTTGTCTCCCTTTCTCCCTCCCCGTCCCCCAGCCTCCCCTCCCTTCTTTCCCTTTGTTTGGCTTGATGTAGTACTGTTTGTAGTCTCCTTGTTATTGTTATTTTTGTTGCCGAAGTGAATATTCTTTAGACTGTTATATTGTATTTTTGTGTCATTCTTTAGACTGTTATATTGTATTTTTGTGTCATTCTTTAGACTGTTATATTGTATTTTTGTGTCATTCTTTAGACTGTTATATTGTATTTTTGTGTCATTCTTTAGACTGTTATATTGTATTTTTGTGTCATTCTTTAGACTGTTATATTGTATTTTTGTGTCATTCAAGTAATGTTATAAATTTTCAAAGCTCAGTTTTATACCTTTGTCTCTTATTATTTTGCTTTATTATGTACCTCGTCTACGTAACTTTTATGCTTTTACTTCATATGTGGTCGCATAAGGTGGGTTGTTTCATAGACAGACATTCAGATAGATGGATAAATAAATCCATGTAGGTGTTGGTTTCAGTTTGTTTTATTTCTCTTAACGTTATACATATCCACAGTAACTGCATTAGCTCATTGTGTTTAATAATTGTTTTGCGGTTTTACATACATTTGTAGCTTCAGTTTTTCCCATATATATATTAATGTATTTATTAATCTTCCTATTTGTCTTTCGTCAGTTTGCCTGTCCCCTTATCTGTCCAATTCTTTACTGATCGACTTTCAGATCGCTATCTATTTTTCTACTGTCAGACAGGTAATCATTGACTATCCTTTGTGCTCGAGAAAAAAAAAAAAAAAAACAGTTTCATCCCTCCCTCCCACAACTCAGCACAGTACCCCACCGCACTCTACACAACTCAGTCTCACTACACAACTCAGTCTCACATACTCCTTCATCATATACTCCTTCCTCCCTCATATGCTCCACCTTATACCTCTTCCTGCGTCATATACTCCTTCACCATATAATCCAACCTCCTTCATATGTTGTCCTTCTTTGACATTTTCTCTTCCTCCCATATATAGTATGCTCCTCAGGCGTGTACTGTCTCCTTCATATACTCCTCCACTTTATTTTTCTCCCTTCCTCATACACTTCTCTGCCTTAAACATTTCCGTGACTGATGTACTCCACCACCTCATTATTCTTCTTCCCTCATATATATACTCCTCCGCCCTTTTCTTCTAACACTCAGATATACCTCCTTTATTTTATAATCTCCCCTCATACAGTATAATCCTCTTTCCCACATGGTCCACAATTTATATTTCCACCTTAGTCGTTGCTAGCTTTCATTTATAACCAGTTCTGTAAACTTATGTTTCTGCAGTAATATCCTTAGCATTCTTACTTTACTTTTACAGTTTTCATACCTGCCGGCCTGTTTGTCTGTCAGGCTACCCTTGTATCTGCCAGTGTGCCAATTCATCCATCTGTCTATCTACATATTACCACCCACACATTCAGAGATACTGAGTGGGTGAGAGAATGTGAGAGTGTGTTTGTGAGCGTGACTGAGAGTGATTAAGATTATTAACGAGTGTGTGTGCAAGAGAAACTGTGTGTGGGAAAGAAAACAAGTGTGAAATTGGGTTTAGGTTTTTAGTGAACAGGAATGGAAACAAATGGTAATGTGGTTGTTTACATCATTCCCACTCTGTATTCTAAGAAATGCACTATATATTAGATTTTGAGTGTGTGTGTGTGTGTGTGTGTGTGTGTGTGTGTGTGTGTGTGTGTGTGTGTGTGTGTGTGTGTGTGTGTGTGTGTGCTCGCGATTATTTATGCATGTTTTTTCTGCGTGTGTATGTTTATGAGAGACATTGTGTATAGTTGACAATTATTGTGTGCCTTTCAAGGGATAGGCCTGTGTACGAGTACTAGAATAATAGCATGCGTGTGTGATTATATATGTGTCTCGTGCGTGTGCGTGTCAGGTTGTATATATATTTGGACGATGATGTATGTATGTTGTTAAGGGCGAGTGACTCTACCAGTTTATTTTTGTTGTGTGTGTGTGTGTGTGTTTATATATATATATATATATATATATATATATATATATATATTTATATATATATATATATATATATATATATATATATATATATATATATATATCCCATTGGATCCCAGGGGTGCGGGGCGTGGCATGGCGCTGGGTGGGCACTAAGTGTACCGCCCTCCGCCTATGGGTTCATAGTCACGAAGTGCATTAGGTCCCTACCCGAAGGCTCCCTACTTTTTAAAGGCTTGAAAAATCTCAGTTCTGTCCAATATTCCGGACACCGGGCTCCAATGGGATATATATATATATATATATATATATATATATATATATATATATATATATATATATATATATATATATATCATATAAAAACTGTTAAGACAGAAAGACAATGACAGGGAAGGATAGGCACATGAACACTATGAAGACAGTAGGCAGAACGACAGATAGAAGATATGACACGACCAGAGATAAAAACCAATACAGAACACTGCGAGGAAAGCAGTTATAAAACACAGATAGACAAAGAGACCGAAACGGATAATAAGAAGCAATGGCCCGTGTGACAGAGAATATTAAGCAGACTATGCAATGGGTCTCTGAATAAATATCGGTAAAACAAAAATATTATTTGAGAGAAAGAACGCGGAATAATCTCTTGCATTTCACATAAATGGCGAAATAACAGATGGAGAAATTTACCTACCTTGGAAGTGTGCTAATAGATAAACATAATATTGATGCAGAAATCCTTACACAAATCAATCACTCCTCAGACTCTTTAGAGCGTCTCATATCCAGAATCTTTGAAGACATCAACTTGAGAATCGAGACTAAGTTTCCAGTTTATACAACTGTATGCCTCTCCACTCTTATAACGTGCTCAGTCCTGGACTACATACCAGCATCGCATCAAACAGCTTGAGTCTTTTCACAGCGATGCTTACAGTGCATCCTAGGGCTCACATGGGAGGATAATGTCCATCACTCAAAAATTCTTCACCGGGCAAAGTCAACCAGCATAGAAACCATGCTGGCTAAACAAACAGCTCAGTTTGGTCGGACATGTCTTCCACATGCCTCAGCACCGCTTTCCTTGCCAGGTTATGAATGGCAAACTCCCTGCAGCACGTCACAACCCAGGGGCACAAGAAGAGATACAAAGACCATATAGGGAAAACCCTGAAGAAATGCAACATCATAAAAAAAAAAAAAATCTTAAAATTAACGCCTCTGACAGAAAGCAATGTCGAGCCCCTCTTTATTGAAGGAACCATTCATCTGGAAGCAGCTCGGAACTTGGCCAGGTAAGAGCGTAGAACAAAGATGCACAAACAGAACTGTCCCAGAAACCCAGGATTTGACAGGCCACCTGTGTGACAAAGTTTGCGGATCCAGAATTGGTCTGCTCAGTCACACATGCTGTCTTATTCTTCACCAACATCCGTGGGCTTAGTACCAACTTAAATTCAGTCCATTTTTTTCCTACAGTCCCAATCCCCTCTGGCCCTATTCCTCACAGAACCACAAATCTCACCGTCTACTGAGATATCCCCATATTGTTTTCCTGGTTATCATCTCCTCACAAACTTCTGGAATAAGGGTGGCACCTGTTGTTATATCAAATCCCAATATGCAGTTGACACCATTTTAAACGTCACCTCACGCAGTTTTGATTACTCGTTGTATAAACTAAACTGTCAAAATATTACCAAATGTATCTGTGTAGTTTATCGCTCTCCCCCGTGCTTCTTTTGACCCCAGTGTATTTGAATCCATTTCCACACAGTTGAGTAACCTTAATCTTGCCCTTATCACCGAAATTACCATCTTGAGTGATTTTAACATACATAATGTTGAATGGTTATTGCACTCTGCCAGGACTGACGATGCTGGTCTAGAGTGCTAGCTGTTTGCAGAATCGTTTCATCTCACGCATCTTGTAAAGCAGCCAACCAGAATACCAGATAATCCTGACCATAATGCCCATCTTTTGGATCTGTTCCTGACAAATAAACCAGATCAGTACAGGATAGAAGTATTGTCTCCACTTGGATCCTCTGACCACAATCTCATCAAAGCCTCATTACTTAGCCCCCCCAAACCTCCCCATTCTGAACCTGTCAGGGTGACCCGATGGCACTTTGATAGGGCAAACTACTGACATTCCATGGCAGTCTTTCTTCTCTAGTGATGTCAGTTCTATCCAGCCCCACATTTGCGATTTAATACTAGCTTGTATGGATTTATTCATACCAAGTCAACAATTCACTAAAAGATCGAACTCTCCAAAATGGTTTCATAGCAACTGTGCCAGAGCAACAGCCCAAAAGTCATCAGCATATAACTATTACCTGAAATCAAAAACACCTGAATCACTCTCTCTCAATTTAAAATTTCTAGAAACCATGCAAGAGCTGTAATAAATCTTGCTAAATCAAACTTTCTTCAAAACCAAGCATCAAAACTACTCAGCAATCCTAATGACAATAGAATATTCTGGTCAACTCTCAGTTCACTCAATAATAACTTTAACAAGTCATCATCCATTCCCTCACTAAAATCTCCAGATGGCAACATTACAAATGACCCGCGTGGGAAAGCAGATATCTTTGCCAGTACATTTGCCAGAAATTCTACCTTAGAGGAAGCCAGCCAGAATGTCCTAGCACTAGAACTTGACTCTCCCGACATTGTTTGACTTAAAATACAGACAAGGTACGTGAAATCCATCCTAGACAATTTACCTACCAACAAAGCTCCAGGCCCAGATGGAATTCCGCCAATTGTTTTGAAAAAGTGTTCCCCAGAACTTGCCTCTGTTCGTGCAAAAATATTGGGACTATGCATACTTCGTCATTCCCTAATTCATGGAAAGAAGCCAATATCCACCCAATTCCAAAGAAAGGAAGTTCCTCTGACCCCTCCGATTAAAGACCAATAGCTGTCACATCTTCTCTTGGTAAGGTTTTTGAAACTGTAATTAATAAGCACATAGTTAAACATCTTGAATCCAACAATAATTAGTGATAGACAATATGGTTTTCGCCAAGAAAGATCCACCATTGACATACTCAATCTCCTGACTCATACCATCCATCAATCAGTTGACCTACATGGTGAAAATCATGCAGTAGCCCTGGATATTTCTTAAGCTTTTGACAGAGTGTGGCACCGTTCCCTGTTGTCCAACCTCCCTTGCTATGGACTAAACTCATTTGTTCCTTTGATTTCCTCGTATCTCAGCAAAAGAAAAATAAGAGTAAAAGTAGATGATGTATATTCCACTTTCCACTCAGTTAACGCCGGCATGCCGCAGGGATCAGTTCTGGCACCAACCCTGTTCCTCATTCATATTAATGATCTCTTATCTGTCACCCACAATCCCATCCATTCATATGCAGATGACTCAACACTCCATAGTTCATTCACACTCAGACATCCATTTACAAAGTCCAATATCTCTAACTCTCAACTCAGTACAGCCATCTCTTTAAATCAAGACCTATCCACGATCAGTGAATGGGGACAAAATAACCTTGTCTCATTTAATGCTAGTAAAACTAAATATATTCAATTTACTAATAGACAGGTATTGCCAGAATTGTATATTACCTTCAATGCTACAAATATACCCATTTCCAAAAGTATTGAAATTCTCAGTGTCTCGCTTAACAGTGACCTCAGCTGGATTTCTCGTGTTAGATCACTTGCTAAATCCGCCTCAAAGAAACTTGGATTAATGTACAGAGTCGATAACTTCTTCACTGACGAGCAGTTAGTTATAATTTATAAGAGTCATGTGCGCTCTCTGCTTGAATACTGCTCACCCTTGTGGAGTGGATGTGGAGAGGTTGCATTAAAACAAGTAGACAGGATTCAGAACAAAGCTGTTAGAATTATTAATAACTCTGCTATTACTGATAAAGTACCTCCCTTACAAGTAAGAAGGAATGATGCCTCCCTTGCATTATTTTACAGTTATTTCTATAGCAAATGCTCAGACGAAGTTGCGTCCATGGTGCCACCTCTCCATGCCTTCCCTCGTGCTCCACGGGCACCTGGCAGCGCTCATGACTGGAATGTCACTCAGGCATACTGCTGAACTTCTGCCTATCAGAATTCTTTCTTTCCCCATACTGCATCTCTTTGGAACTCGCTTCCCCAGAGTTGTTTTTCTCCAAACTTCAACCCACAGCTGTTCAAGTCTAACTGTTACAGATATTTTATGAACAGAGGACACCAATAACCTGGTGCATGGATTTTTTTATTTTTTATTCATTTGTTTTTCCTTCCTCTGTTCTGTTATTAAAAAAAAAAAAAAATGTTTCCACAAAAGACTGAGAAACACACCATCTTACTGAGTGTAGCAGCCTTCGTCTAATGTAGTAGAAGGACAGCTATGAAAAAGTGTGTGTGTGTGTGTGTGTGTGTGTGTGTGTGTGTGTGTGTGTGTGTGTGTGTTGTGTGCTCTCTCTCTCTCTCTCTCTCTCTCTCTCTGCATTTGCTCATGCCTCCATCTTTCTCCCTCACTTATTGTCTCTTCTCTTTACTTTTGCCTCACAATATATGTTTCTTTTTCCCCCTTTCCCTCTGCTTTATTTTCTCCCGGTTCCCCCATTTCTCCGTTCTTCTGTTCTTTGCTCCTTTCCCATTTTGTCTCCTTCCTTCATTACAACGTCTTGTCTCCTCTCTGGTTTCAGTCCCTCTTCCTTCATCCTTCAGTAACTTTTGGCTTTCTGTTCTTTATCTCTTCTCTTGTCATTGTCATTCCATTGTTCCTCTCCTTTTATTCTCATTTCTATTCCCTCCCCTCTTGTCTTCCTCTCCCCCCTCCCCACCTCTCCTTCCCCTGTTCTTTCCCTTTGTCTGGCTTGATACAATACTGTTTGTAATCTCCTTGTTGTTATTTTTACTGTCGAAGTGAATCTAGGCTGTTTTTTTTTTCTCTCATTCATGTAATACAAGATCGCACGGCTCAGTTCTATACCTTTGTCTATTTTTATTTTGCTTCACTGTGTACCTCACCTCATTTGAACGTGAGTTGTGGGTATTTGTGAGTGCATATCTGGTAGTGGATGAAGAAGAGAGGGAGTCTTTCTGGAATGATGCTGATGAGTGTCTGCAGAGCTTTGGAGCAAATGTGAATGTGGTAACGGTGGGAGATCTGAATGCTAGAGTGGGAAATGTAGCAGTTGAAATGTATTTGGTATGCATGGTGTGCCTGAAAGAAATGAAAATGGGGAACGAATGATAGGGATGTGCGTTGAGCGAGAGATGGTGATTGCAAATACCTTGTTTCAGAAGAAAGATAGTTATAAGCATACATGTGTGAGACAGGAGGGTGGAAGGGTTGTTGGTAGAGTGTTGATGGACTATGTGATTTTGTCCAGGAATGTAAGAGGAAGATTGTTGGATGTGAGAGATTTGAGAGGGGAGGGTGGAGGTATGTCTGCCCAGTACCTGGTGGAGGGAAAGTTGAGAGAAGGTAAGAGATGGGTGAGAGCTACTGTAAGAGAGTTCGGTGTGGCAGGGAGGTTTTGAAAGTAAGTTGGATAAAAGAGAGAAAATGATAGAGTATCAGGAGAAATTGAAAGACGAGTAGAACGCAGTGAAAGATCAGGAGAATGGCAGTGTGGAGGAGGAATGGCAGTTGTTTAAGAGTGCTGTGGTGCGGCATGCAGAAGTGGTGTGTTGTGTGAGACGAGTGGATGGTGGTGTAAGAAAGGGAAGTGAATAGTGGTGCGAGGAAGCATGGCTGTGGCTGAGAAGAGACGGGCATATGAAATGTGGCTGCAGAGGAAGGATGAGGTGTCATATGAGAGGTATAAGGAAAAAGAGGAATAGTGCAAGAAGGGCTGTGCGTGATGCTAAGGTGGCAGCAGATGAGTGGTGGGGTAGGTGGTTGGCTGAGAATTTTCAGCAGAATAAGAAAATGTTTTGGAAGGATGTGAAAAGGGTGCGAAAGGGAGAGTCTGGGAAGGAAGAGCGAGTAAAAGCAGAGGATGGAAGGATGTTAACTGAGATGGATGCAGTAAGGAAGAGATGGGTGGAGTATTTTGAAAGATTATTAAATGTAGAGGAGGAAAGGGAGACTGAGGCTGTGGCAGATGGAAGGGTGCAAGGAATAAATGTCTTGGGAGAGTTTAATGATTCTTTGATCACGATAGAGGAAGTGCAGGAGGCAGTAAAAGAGATGAAAAAAGGGAAAGCTGCAGGTATGGATGGGCGTGCTGTGGAATGCCTGAAAGGTGGTCGAGCGACTGTTGTTGACTGGATAGTAAGTTTGTTGAATGTGTGCTTTGTAAAAGGTTTGGTGCCAGTTGAATGGGCAAGTGCTTGTTTGGTCCCATTGGATAAAGGTAAGAGTGATATGTATCAATGTACTAGCTTTAGGGGTATAAGTTTGTTGAGTGTTGTAGGTAAAGTTTATGGTTGTGTTAATTATGAGAGTTAGAGAGGGTACAGAGGGAGTGATTGGTGATGAGCAGTGTGGTTTTAGGAGAGGGAGGGTATCCATGGATCAGCTGTTAGCTGTGAGACGGGTGTGTGAAAAGTATTTAGCGAAAGGTAAGGATGTGTTTTGTGCGTTCATGGATTTAGAGAAAGTGTATGACTGAATTGATATGAAGGCTCTGGACTGTTTTAAGATTGTATGGAATTGATGGTAGGTTGCTAAAAGGAGTGAAAAGTTTTTATGTAAATAACAGAGCGTGTGTTAGAGTGGAAAATACTGTGAGTGATTGGTTTCCCGTGAAAGTAGGGCTGCAGTAGGGATATGTGTTGTAACCTTGGTTGTTTAATATTAATATGGATGGTGTTGTATGGGAGGTGAATGCAAGAGTGTTAGGTGGAGGTCTGAGAGTGGTGAATGCTGGTGGTAGAGAGTGGAATCTGATGGAGCTGCTGTTTGCAGGTGATACTGCACTGGTGTCTCATTCAGAGAAGTGATTAAGACAGTTGGTAGAGGAGTTTGGAAGGGTGTGTGAAAGGAGAAAATTGACAGTAAATGAGAATAAGAGTAAAGCGATGAAGTGTACAAGGTTGGTAGATGGTAGGAGGATGAATATAGTTTTGAATGATGAGTTACTTGAGAAGGTAGTGTGTTTTAAGTATTTAGGATCATATGTTGCTGTGGATGGAAGAATAGATGCAGAAGTGAAGTTTAGAATGGATAAGGTAGGAAGGGTGCTGGGAGGAATGAAAAAAGTGTTTAGATGTCGTTCGCTTAGAAGGAATGTAAAGAGATGGCTGGATGTGGGTGTTGTGGTACCGACTCCGTTTATGGGGCTGAAACATGGAATGTGGTAGTAGCGGAGAGGAAAAGTTTGAATGTAATGGAGATGAGGTGTCTGAGGAGTATGCGTGGAGTGACGCATATGGATCGAGTGAGAAATGATGAAGTGCGAAGGAGAACTGGAATTGTTCGGGAGATGGCTGATCTAGTTGAGCAGAGGGTGTTGCGATGGTTTGGGCATATTGAGAGAATGGATAATGAACGATTGGTGAAAAAGATAACTAGATCTGATGTGAGAGGTGTAAGGATGAGAGGAAGACCACGATTAGGATGGATGGACAGTGTGAAGAGAGTCTTGGATGCAAGAGGGATGTCTCTTGAGCCAGGAAGTGTGGCTGTGCGTGATAGAAATGATTGGAGAGAAATTGTGAATGAATAAATGATGACGAAGGTCTGAGGGGATATTTGTCACGAATCAGTTCGCGACATTTCCCTTTTGTGAGAAGCCACGAACTATTAGTGGAAAACTCACTGTGTATCGCTCAGCTAACCGTTTCTCCCTCCATTTCGGAGTATACTTTTCAAATCATTAGTCACCGTTTTCAAAAAGTGACCGATTTAATGCACGTCACTAAGTGCGCTACTGAGCGATACAATTGTTTCTTTATCGTTCGCCTCTACTTCCCTCAACCGTTAGCCACGCCTTGCGTCCTGCCCATACAATGTATTTGAATTCAGTCCAGTTGTTGCTGCGACGGAGAGAGGTCCTGTGTTAGCAGTGTGAGGTCAGCTAGTACCCAAACTCCACAGTTCTTCAGTACTTCCATCCTAGTTCAGCTTGGGTGATACGCAGCATTCATCGACTATAGTATTTCCTTTGTGTATTTCCTAGTTTTAAGAGTTTAGTTAAGGCGTTTTTCCTAGGCATAAGTATTTAGCTATTGCGTGAGTGAGTGAGCGAGTGCGTCTCATTTAATTTGATTTGAATTGTAACGTTAAATTTATTTGTTGTAATTAATAAATTTAACAGTTCTTTTCCTTGAGCTTAATGTAAAGTAAACTCTTGTTTCATTTCTCCGTAATTAAGCTTATTTCCCACATAGCTCCTAGCTTGCATAGACGTTTTGCTTTCATAACTGGTACTTAGACCAGTCTTGTTGTATTAACTTAATATCCGTTGTGCCACCTGGGAGTTAAGCATCGGCAAGAACCTGATGTTAGTATTAGTTATTTATTGTCAAGGGTGAAGTAACTTTCTCCAGAGGCTAACAGTACAGTAATTCAGCAACTGTGAGTAATTAGTCTCTGCTGTGTACTGTTGAGAAAGTTTTTAAATTCTCGTTCTTAGAGAATCGTTGCACGATTTAGCAAGACAATCATTGTCCCTGCTCTTTAATATTATTGAATATTAATATCAAATTAAATAATATTTAACCATTTATTTTAAAATTGCTGTGTTATTATAAAAACCCCGTGACAATATTCTCCCGCATTTGGTTTGAGCAGCTGATCAGGTCAGGTGCAGGTAAGGGGATAGGTCCATTATGATGTGGCAGGGGTAAACCAACTCTGCTGTAGGGCCCTGCTGCAGATGTCACTGATTGCATTGCGCAGTTGACGCTCGTGCGGTGTGATGTGGTGAGGATCTGTCCCTTCTACCCTTGGGGCTAAGATGCGAATGAATGTATCTGAGTGGATGAGTAAATTGGGAGTGTGTCGTCCTGTCTCAGCTACCTCCCTTTCCTTGGGAGAAGCAGCCTAGGTGTATATATATATATATATATATATATATATATATATATATATATATATATATATATATATATATATATATATATATATATATATATATATATATACAGTATACAGACAAAGAGAGGGTTGGATAGGCACATGAAGAATATGGCAGACAAATAGGCAGAATAAACAAAGAGACAGGGACAGAAATACAGATAAGTTATGACATGACCAGAGACAAAAGCCAATACAGAATACTGTGAATAAAGCGATTCACAATCACAGACAAACAGATGACCAAAACAGATAGTAGCAGAAAACAGAATGTGACAGGCAAGCAGAATATAATAAGCAGAATATAAAAAGCAGAACGTGCAATAGGTCTCTGAATAAATGTCAATAAAACAAAAAATATCTCGGAGAATCAAGGCAAAAGAACCTCTTGCATTTCAGATAAATGGCGAAAATGTATAACACGTGCAAAATTTTACCTACCTATGAAGTGCGCTGGCTAAACAAACAGCTCAGATTGCTCTGACACGTGTTACGCATGCCTGAGCACTGCCTTCCCCGCCAGGTTCTGTGTGGCTAACTCCCTGGAGCACGTCACAACCCAAGGGGACAACAGGAGATACAAAGATCATATAAGGACAACCCTTAAGAAATGCAACATCATACCAAAAGGGGACAAGAAGAGATACAAAGATCATATAAGGACAACCCTGAAGAAATGCAACATCATACCAAAAAATCTTAAAACTAATGCCTCTGACAAGAAACAGGCTTGAGCCTTCTGCGGTGAAGGAACCATTCATCTAGAAGAATCTCGTAACCTGACCAGAGAAGAGCGTAGAACACGGAGGCACAACCAAAACAGAAATGTCCCACCAACCCAATTTTGACATGCCACCTGTGTGGCAAAGTTTACTGATCCAGGATTGGTCTGCACAGTCACACACGTTGGCTCCAAGGACTGAGAGAGTGTTGCAGCCGTCGTCTTCTGTAGCAGAAGGACAGGTGTAAGCAAGAACGTGTGTGTGTGTGTGTGTGTGTGTGTGTGTGTGTGTGTGTGTGTGTGTGTGTGTGTGTGTGTGTGTGTGTGTGTGTGTGTGTGTGTGTGTCTCTCTCTCTCTCTCTCTCTCTCTCTCTCTCTCTCTCTCTCTCTCTCTCTTGGTCATGCCCTAATTACCTAGTCTTTCCACCAGTTTCTTTCGCGTCCGCTTCTCTTACTCTATATCGTATTTATTTACACCTATTATTCCTGGTTTTTCAAATATTCCTCCAGATTTCTATTCCTTCACCCATCTCCCTTCCATATTTTTTCTCCATTCTCTCCAAATTTCTTCTCATCTTTTATCACCTTCTTCGTATTTCCTTCCTTTTCTCTGAGTTTTGTTTCTGTTTCTCTTTTTCGCAACATTTCCTTACCATAGTAAACCTCGTCTGTCTCTTTCTTTCTGTCCTTTTTCTTTCCTTTTTTTGTACTCTATTTTCTCTTCTCTCTGGTTTTTCCTTTTTATATTTCCAATCTCTCTCTCTCTCTCTCTGCATTTGCTCATGCCTCCTTCTTTTTCCCTCACCTATTTTCTCTTCACTTCAATTTTGCCTACCCATAATTATATTTTCTTCCCCCATTCCCTCTGCTTTCTTCTCACCCAATTCCCTTATCTCTCCGTTCTTACGTTCCTTCCTCCATTCCCATGCTCACCCCTTTTTTCATCACAATCTCTTTAGTCTTCTCTGCTGTCAGTCCCCCCTCCTTCATCCTTCATCAATTTTTGACTTTCTATTCTTTCTTTCTTATCTTCCTTTTCATTGTCATTCCATGGTTTCTCTCCTCTTATAGCCATTTCTATTCCCTCCCCTCTTGTCTCCCTCTTCCCCCCCTCCACCTCTCGTCCCCCTCTTCCTTCCCTTTGTCTGGTGCAATGTAGTACTGTTTGTGGTCTCCCTGTTGTTGTGATTTTTGTTGTCGAGATAAATGTAGGCTGTTTTATTTTTTGCTCATTCATGTAATATTCCAATTTCCACTCAATTAACGCCGGCGTGCCGCAGGGATCAGTTCTGGCGCCAACCCTAATTCTGGTTTATATTAATGATCTCTTATCTGTCACCCACAATCCCATTCACTCATATGCAGATAACTCAACACTACATAGTTCATTCACACTCAGACACCCATTTACAAAGTCTAATGTCTCTACCTCTCAACTCAGTACAGCCATCTCCATAAATCAAGATCTATCTACGATCAGTGAATGGGGACAAAACAACCTTGTCTCTTTTAATGCTAGTAAAACTAAATATATACAGTTTACTAATAGACAGATATTGCCTGATTCGTACATTACCTACTAATATTCTCATCTCCAAAAGTATTGAAATTCTTGGCGTCTCACTTAACAGTGCCCTCAACTGGACCTTTCATGTCAGATCACTTGCTAAAACCGCCTCAAAGAAACTTGGATTATTGTGCAGAGTCCGTAACTTCTTCGCCGATGAGCAGTTATCTATAATTTATAAGAGTCATGTGCGCTCTCAGCTTGAATATTGCTCACCCTTGTGGAATGGCTGTGGAGAGGTTGCATTAAGAAAACTAGACAAAATTCAGAACAAAGCTGTTAGAATCATTAACAACCCTGTCATTACATATAAACTACATCCCCTGCATGTAAGAAGGAATGTTGCCTCCCTTGCATTATTTTACAGATATTTTTTTGGCAAATGTTCAGACAAAGTTGTGTCCATGGTGCCACCTCTCCATGCTTTCCCTCGTGCTACACGGGCATCTGGTAGCGCTCATGACTGGAATGTCACTCAGCCATATTTGCAGAACTTCTGCTTATCAGAATTCTTTCATTCCCCGAACTGCATCTCTCTGGAACTCGCTTCCCCAGAGTTGTTTTCCTCCAAATTTCAACCCACAGCTGTTCAAGTCTAACTGTTACAGATATTTTATGAACGGAGGACGCCAGTAATCTGGTGTATGGATTTTTTTTTTTTACTCATTTGTTTTTCCTTCCTCCGTTCTGTTATTTATAAAAAAAAAAAAGTATATATATATATATATATATATATATATATATATATATATAAATAAAATCTCACAGCTCAGTTTTATGCTTTTGTCTATTATTTTTTTGCTTTACTGTGTACCTCGTCTACGTAACTTTTATGCATTTAATTCGCATGTGGGCGTATAATGTGCGTTGTTTTTTATACATATACAAATATATATATATATATATATATATATATATATATACCTAGGCTGCTTCCCCCATGGAAAGGGAGGTAGCCGAGACAGGACGACACACTCCCCATTTACTCATCCATACAAACACCTTCATTCGCAACTTAGCCCCAAAGGGAGAACGGACAGATCCTCACCGCACCACACCGCACAAGGGTCAACTGCGCGATGCAATCAGTGACATCCGCAGCAGGGCCCGACAGCAGAGCTAGTTTACCCCTGCCACATCATAACAGACCCATCCCCTTACCCGCACCTGACCTGACTAGCTGATCAAACCAAATGCGGGAGAATATCCCCTCAGGGCTGCGTCATCACTTATTCATTCACAATTTCTCTCCATTTATTTCTGTCACGCACAGCCACTCTTCCTTGTTCAAATGACATCCCTCTCGCATCCAGCGCTCTCTTCACACTGTTCATCCATCCTATTCGTGGTCTTCCTCTCAGCCTTATCTCTCTCTCTCTCTCTCTCTCTCTCTCTCTCTCTCTATATATATATATATATATATATATATATATATATATATATATATATATATATATGTATATCTATCTATCTATCTATCTATCTATATATATATATATATATATATATATATATATATATATATATATATATAATACAGAGAGAGAGAGAGACAAACCTATGTTGGTGTTGGTTTCAATATGTTTTATTTTTCGCTAACGTTATACGTATCCACATTAACTGTTTTTCCTCACTGTGTTTGATATATATATATATATATATATATATATATATATATATATATATATATATATATATATATATATATATATATTTTTACGTCCCCGATTCTGGGCAAAGGCTCATGGCATATTTCTCGGGGGTAGTGACCTATCCGAAAGCCCAGTAGTACGTCAACACTTCTGTGTTAATACCCATCATCCATATTGAATACATGCTAGGGCTGTCTCATACAGGATTGGTGTATTGGTATTAGCTATTGTATTTTTATGACATGTCGGCCGGTCATCAGTTAGATCAGGAAAGTCTGCATTTAGGAAATTCAAATCCTTAAACTGTTCCGTGACCCAGCCGGGATTCGATCCTGGGTCCATTAGGACTGCAGACCGCCTCTCTACCGTTTCAGCCACCGCCTCCCTCATTGGATTTACGTATGCATTTTTGTAGCATCATTTTTCCCATATGTAGTAACGTATTTATTCATCTACGGTATCTGTCTACCTGTTACATCATTTGCCTGTCTTTCTATGTGTCTGTTTTTCTACTGATCTGCTTACATCTAGCTATTTTTCAACTGCCAGACAGGTAATCCCTGATTATCCTTTTGGCAGAGCAATGGCTTTCCCCATCCCTCCAATAACTCAGCACCGCACTCTTCACCACTCTGTCTCACATACTCCTTATCTTATACTCTACCTCTTCATATGCCGCATTTTGTATCTCTTTCTCCCTCTAATGTTCCTTCACCTATATTCCAGTCTTCCTCATATGCTGTTCTCCTCTGCCATGATCCCTCCCTTCCCTATTTAGTCTGCTTCTCCGGCGTTTACTTCCTCCGTCATTTACTCCTCCGCCTTATTCTTCTCACTCCCTCATACACTTCTTTACCTTATACATCTCCCTGACTGATATAATCCACTACCTTATAATTCTCCTTCGTTTATGTTCTCCTCCTCCTTATTATTCTCCTTGTCTGATATACCCCTAGATTTTATAATCTCCCCTCATAAAATCTTTCCCACATGGTCCACAGTTTTTATTTCCACTTTAGACGTTGTAAGTTTTCATTTACAACCAGTTCTGTAAACTTATGTTTCTGTTGTGATATCCTTAGGATTCTTACTCTACTTATATACCTTTTCATACCTGCTTACCTGTTTGTCTGTCTGGCTACCCTTGTATTTGTCTGTGTGTCATTTCATCCATCTGTCTGTCTACATACTACCACCAACACATCCAGACACTTAGACGAGGAGGGAATGTGAGAGAGTGTGTGTTCGTGAATGTGACTGAAAGAGTAAGCAGATTATTAACGAATGAGTGTGCAAGAGAGACTCTGTGTACGAATGAAACCAAGCGTGAAATTAGGTTTGGGCTTCAGTGATCGAGTAAGGAAATAAATGGTAGTGTGGTTATTTATATCATTCCCACCCTGTATTCTAAAAAATGCACTATTTATTAGATTTTGTGTGTGTGTGTGTGTGTGTGTGTGTGTGTGTGTGTGTGTGTGTGTGTGTGTGTGTGTGTGTGTGTGTGTGTGTGTGTGTGTGTGTGTGTGTGTGTGTGTGTGTGTGTGTTTGCTGCATGTGTATGTTTATGAGAGAGGTTGTGTGTAACTGACAATTATTGTGTGTCCTGAAAGGATAGGCCTAAGTATGAGTAATGGAATGATAGCATGCGTTTGTGATTATATATGTCTTATTGTGTGTGTACGTGTCAGGTTGTATGATTAATTGGACGTAGGATATGTCTGTTGTTGTGGGTGAGTGACTAGCAGTCTATTTTTGTAGTGTATGTGTATATATATATATATATATATATATATATATATATATATATATATATTTGTTTATTACATACCGGTTTATATATTTAATACCAAAACTGTTTAGACAGAAAGGCAAAGAGAGGGTAGGATAGGCACATGAATAATACGGCAGACAGTAGGCAGAACGACAGATAAAGGATATGACAGGACCAGAGATAAAAGCCAATACAGAACACTGGGAATAAAGCAATTAACAAACATAAACAAAGAGACCGAAACGGATAATAAGAGCAGTGGACTATGTGACAGACATAATATAATAAGCAGGCCATAATAAGCAAAATATATTAAGCAGAACATGCAATGGGTCTCAGAGTAGATGTCAATAAAATAAAAAATAATATCTCCGAAAATAACGCAGCAGAATCTCCTGCATTTCACAAAAATGGCGAAAAAATAGGTGGAAAATTTTCCCTGCAATGCAAGTGTGCTCACAAATAAACATAATATTGATCCAGAAGTCCTTACACGAATCAATCACGCCTCTGACTCTTTAGAGCGTCTCATATACAGAATCTTTGACAACATCAACTTGAGAATCGAGATAAGTTTTCAGTTTATACAACTGTAAGCCTCTCCGCCGTCTTATAAGGTGCTGAATCCTGGACTACTTACCAGGATCGCATCAAACAGCGGGAGTCTTTTCACATCCGATGGTAACAGTGCATCCCAGAACTCGCGTTGGAGGGTAACGTACCCTCACTCACAAATTCTTCACCAGGCAAAGTCAACCAGCATAGAAACCATGCTGGGTAAACAATCAGCTCAGATTGGTAGGACACGTGTTCCGCATGTTTGAGAACCGCCTTTCCCGCCAGGTTCTGTATGACTAACTCCCTACAGCACGTCACAACCCAAGGGGACAAGAAGAGATATAAAGATCATATAAGGACAACCCTGAAGAAATGAAATACCATACCAAAAAAATCTTAAAATTAATGCCTCTGACAGAAAACATTGTCGAGCCCTCTGCAGTAAAGGAATCATTCATTTAGAAGAAGCTCGGAACCTGTTTAGAGAGGAGCGTAGAACGCGGAGGCACAACCAAAACAGAACTGCCACAGCAAACCCGGATTTGACATGCCACCTGTATGGCAAAGTTTGCGGATACAGGATTAGTCTGCACCCGGCCGTCATACACGTTGGCACCCAAGACTGAGAAACACACCATCATAGCGAGTGTTGCAGCCGTCGTCTAATGTAGTAGAAGGACAGCTATAGAAAAATGTGTGTGTGTGTGTGTGTGAGTGTGTGTGTGTGTGTGTGTGTGTGTGTGTGTGTGTGTGTGTGTGTGTGTGTGTGTGTGTGTGTGTGTGTGTGTGTGTGTGTCTCTCTCTCTCTCTGCATTTGCTCATGCCTCCATCTTTCTCCCTCACTTA